>NC_090725.1:113902227-113989029 GCF_036898095.1 Palaemon carinicauda | reverse complement strand
AGAGACTGACCATATACACATATGATCAGCGCCCAAACCCACTCTACACCCAACTTGGGACCAGGGAGGCAAGGAAAGGGACAGTGAAAATGCCCCAGAGACTGACCATATACACATATGATCAGCGCCCAAACCCACTCTACACCCAACTTGGGACCAGGGAGGGCAAGGAAAGGGACAGTGAAAATGCCCCAGAGACTGACCATATACACATATGATCAGCGCCCAAACCCACTCTACACCCAACTTGGGACCAGGGAGCGCAAGGAAAGGGACAGTGAAAATGCCCCAGAGACTGACCATATACACATATGATCAGCGCCCAAACCCACTCTACACCCAACTTGGGACCAGGGAGCGCAAGGAAAGGGACAGTGAAAATGCCCCAGAGACTGACCATATACACATATGATCAGCGCCCAAACCCACTCTACACCCAACTTGGGACCAGGGAGCGCAAGGAAAGGGACAGTGAAAATGCCCCAGAGACTGACCATATACACATATGATCAGCGCCCAAACCCACTCTACACCCAACTTGGGACCAGGGAGGGCAAGGAAAGGGACAGTGAAAATGCCCCAGAGACTGACCATATACACATATGATCAGCGCCCAAACCCACTCTACACCCAACTTGGGACCAGGGAGCGCAAGGAAAGGGACAGTGAAAATGCCCCAGAGACTGACCATATACACATATGATCAGCGCCCAAACCCACTCTACACCCAACTTGGGACCAGGGAGCGCAAGGAAAGGGACAGTGAAAATGCCCCAGAGACTGACCATATACACATATGATCAGCGCCCAAACCCACTCTACACCCAACTTGGGACCTGGGAGGGCAAGGAAAGGGACAGTGAAAATGCCCCAGAGACTGACCATATACACATATGATCAGCGCCCAAACCCACTCTACACCCAACTTGGGACCAGGGAGGGCAAGGAAAGGGACAGTGAAAATGCCCCAGAGACTGACCATATACACATATGATCAGCGCCCAAACCCACTCTACACCCAACTTGGGACCTGGGAGCGCAAGGAAAGGGACAGTGAAAATGCCCCAGAGACTGACCATATACACATATGATCAGCGCCCAAACCCACTCTACACCCAACTTGGGACCAGGGAGCGCAAGGAAAGGGACAGTGAAAATGCCCCAGAGACTGACCATATACACATATGCTCAGCGCCCAAACCCACTCTACACCCAACTTGGGACCAGGGAGCGCAAGGAAAGGGACAGTGAAAATGCCCCAGAGACTGACCATATACACATATGCTCAGCGCCCAAACCCACTCTACACCCAACTTGGGACCAGGAGGGCAAGGAAAGGGACAGTGAAAATGCCCCAGAGACTGACCATATACACATATGATCAGCGCCCAAACCCACTCTACACCCAACTTGGGACCTGGGAGCGCAAGGAAAGGGACAGTGAAAATGCCCCAGAGACTGACCATATACACATATGATCAGCGCCCAAACCCACTCTACACCCAACTTGGGACCTGGGAGCGCAAGGAAAGGGACAGTGAAAATGCCCCAGAGACTGACCATATACACATATGCTCAGCGCCCAAACCCACTCTACACCCAACTTGGGACCAGGGAGCGCAAGGAAAGGGACAGTGAAAATGCCCCAGAGACTGACCATATACACATATGCTCAGCGCCCAAACCCACTCTACACCCAACTTGGGACCAGGGAGCGCAAGGAAAGGGACAGTGAAAATGCCCCAGAGACTGACCATATACACATATGCTCAGCGCCCAAACCCACTCTACACCCAACTTGGGACCAGGAGGGCAAGGAGAGGGACAGTGAAAATGCCCCAGAGACTGACCATATACACATGATCAGCGCCCAAACCCACTCTACACCCAACTTGGGACCTGGGAGCGCAAGGAAAGGGACAGTGAAAATGCCCCAGAGACTGACCATATACACATATGATCAGCGCCCAAACCCACTCTACACCCAACTTGGGACCAGGGACGCAAGGAAAGGGACAGTGAAAATGCCCCAGAGACTGACCATATACACATATGCTCAGCGCCCAAACCCACTCTACACCCAACTTGGGACCAGGGAGCGCAAGGAAAGGGACAGTGAAAATGCCCCAGAGACTGACCATATACACATATGCTCAGCGCCCAAACCCACTCTACACCCAACTTGGGACCAGGGAGCGCAAGGAAAGGGACAGTGAAAATGCCCCAGAGACTGACCATATACACATATGATCAGCGCCCAAACCCACTCTACACCCAACTTGGGACCAGGGAGGGCAAGGAGAGGGACAGTGAAAATGCCCCAGAGACTGACCATATACACATATGATCAGCGCCCAAACCCACTCTACACCCAACTTGGGACCTGGGAGCGCAAGGAAAGGGACAGTGAAAATGCCCCAGAGACTGACCATATACACATATGATCAGCGCCCAAACCCACTCTACACCCAACTTGGGACCAGGGAGGGCAAGGAAAGGGACAGTGAAAATGCCCCAGAGACTGACCGTATACACACATGATCAGCGCCCAAACCCACTCTACACCCAACTTGGGACCAGGGAGCGCAAGGAAAGGGACAGTGAAAATGCCCCAGAGACTGACCATATACACATATGATCAGCGCCCAAACCCACTCTACACCCAACTTGGGACCAGGGAGCGCAAGGAAAGGGACAGTGAAAATGCCCCAGAGACTGACCATATACACACATGATCAGCGCCCAAACCCACTCTACACCCAACTTGGGACCAGGGAGGGCAAGGAAAGGGACAGTGAAAATGCCCCAGAGACTGACCATATACACATATGATCAGCGCCCAAACCCACTCTACACCCAACTTGGGACCAGGGAGCGCAAGGAAAGGGACAGTGAAAATGCCCCAGAGACTGACCATATACACATGATCAGCGCCCAAACCCACTCTACACCCAACTTGGGACCAGGGAGGGCAAGGAAAGGGACAGTGAAAATGCCCCAGAGACTGACCATATACACATGATCAGCGCCCAAACCCACTCTACACCCAACTTGGGACCAGGGAGCGCAAGGAAAGGGACAGTGAAAATGCCCCAGAGACTGACCATATACACATATGATCAGCGCCCAAACCCACTCTACACCCAACTTGGGACCAGGGAGCGCAAGGAAAGGGACAGTGAAAATGCCCCAGAGACTGACCATATACACATGATCAGCGCCCAAACCCACTCTACACCCAACTTGGGACCAGGGAGCGCAAGGAAAGGGACAGTGAAAATGCCCCAGAGACTGACCATATACACATGATCAGCGCCAAACCCACTCTACACCCAACTTGGGACCAGGGAGCGCAAGGAAAGGGACAGTGAAAATGCCCCAGAGACTGACCATATACACATGATCAGCGCCCAAACCCACTCTACACCCAACTTGGGACCAGGGAGCCGCAAGGAAAGGGACAGTGAAAATGCCCCAGAGACTGACCATATACACATATGATCAGCGCCCAAACCCACTCTACACCCAACTTGGGACCAGGGAGCGCAAGGAAAGGGACAGTGAAAATGCCCCAGAGACTGACCATATACACATATGATCAGCGCCCAAACCCACTCTACACCCAACTTGGGACCAGGGAGCGCAAGGAAAGGGACAGTGAAAATGCCCCAGAGACTGACCATATACAATATGATCAGCGCCCAAACCCACTCTACACCCAACTTGGGACCAGGGAGCGCAAGGAAAGGGACAGTGAAAATGCCCCAGAGACTGACCATATACACATATGATCAGCCCCAAACCCACTCTACACCCAACTTGGGACCAGGGAGCGCAAGGAAAGGGACAGTGAAAATGCCCCAGAGACTGACCATATACACATATGATCAGCGCCCAAACCCACTCTACACCCAACTTGGGACCAGGAAGCGCAAGGAAAGGGACAGTGAAAATGCCCCAGAGACTGACCATATACACATATGATCAGCGCCCAAACCCACTCTACACCCAACTTGGGACCAGGGAGCGCAAGGAAAGGGACAGTGAAAATGCCCCAGAGACTGACCATATACACATATGATCAGCGCCCAAACCCACTCTACACCCAACTTGGGACCAGGGAGCGCAAGGAAAGGGACAGTGAAAATGCCCCAGAGACTGACCATATACACATATGATCAGCGCCCAAACCCACTCTACACCCAACTTGGGACCAGGGAGCGCAAGGAAAGGGACAGTGAAAATGCCCCAGAGACTGACCATATACACATATGATCAGCGCCCAAACCCACTCTACACCCAACTTGGGACCAGGGAGCGCAAGGAAAGGGACAGTGAAAATGCCCCAGAGACTGACCATATACACATATGATCAGCGCCCAAACCCACTCTACACCCAACTTGGGACCAGGAAGCGCAAGGAAAGGGACAGTGAAAATGCCCCAGAGACTGACCATATACACATATGATCAGCGCCCAAACCCACTCTACACCCAACTTGGGACCAGGGAGCGCAAGGAAAGGGACAGTGAAAATGCCCCAGAGACTGACCATATACACATATGATCAGCGCCCAAACCCACTCTACACCCAACTTGGGACCAGGGAGCGCAAGGAAAGGGACAGTGAAAATGCCCCAGAGACTGACCATATACACATATGATCAGCGCCCAAACCCACTCTACACCCAACTTGGGACCAGGGAGGGCAAGGAAAGGGACAGTGAAAATGCCCCAGAGACTGACCATATACACATATGATCAGCGCCCAAACCCACTCTACACCCAACTTGGGACCAGGGAGGCAAGGAAAGGGACAGTGAAAATGCCCCAGAGACTGACCATATACACATATGATCAGCGCCCAAACCCACTCTACACCCAACTTGGGACCAGGGAGCGCAAGGAAAGGGACAGTGAAAATGCCCCAGAGACTGACCATATACACATATGCTCAGCGCCCAAACCCACTCTACACCCAACTTGGGACCAGGGAGCGCAAGGAAAGGGACAGTGAAAATGCCCCAGAGACTGACCATATACACATATGCTCAGCGCCCAAACCCACTCTACACCCAACTTGGGACCAGGGAGGCAAGGAAAGGGACAGTGAAAATGCCCCAGAGACTGACCATATACACATATGATCAGCGCCCAAACCCACTCTACACCCAACTTGGGACCAGGGAGGGCAAGGAAAGGGACAGTGAAAATGCCCCAGAGACTGACCATATACACATATGATCAGCGCCCAAACCCACTCTACACCCAACTTGGGACCTGGGAGCGCAAGGAAAGGGACAGTGAAAATGCCCCAGAGACTGACCATATACACATATGCTCAGCGCCCAAACCCACTCTACACCCAACTTGGGACCAGGGAGCGCAAGGAAAGGGACAGTGAAAATGCCCCAGAGACTGACCGTATACACATATGCTCAGCGCCCAAACCCACTCTACACCCAACTTGGGACCAGGGAGCGCAAGGAAAGGGACAGTGAAAATGCCCCAGAGACTGACCATATACACATATGCTCAGCGCCCAAACCCACTCTACACCCAACTTGGGACCAGGAGGGCAAGGAAAGGGACAGTGAAAATGCCCCAGAGACTGACCATATACACATGATCAGCGCCCAAACCCACTCTACACCCAACTTGGGACCTGGGAGCGCAAGGAAAGGGACAGTGAAAATGCCCCAGAGACTGACCATATACACATATGATCAGCGCCCAAACCCACTCTACACCCAACTTGGGACCAGGGAGCGCAAGGAAAGGGACAGTGAAAATGCCCCAGAGACTGACCATATACACATATGCTCAGCGCCCAAACCCACTCTACACCCAACTTGGGACCAGGGAGCGCAAGGAAAGGGACAGTGAAAATGCCCCAGAGACTGACCATATACACATATGATCAGCGCCCAAACCCACTCTACACCCAACTTGGGACCAGGGAGCGCAAGGAAAGGGACAGTGAAAATGCCCCAGAGACTGACCATATACACATATGATCAGCGCCCAAACCCACTCTACACCCAACTTGGGACCAGGGAGGGCAAGGAAGAGGGACAGTGAAAATGCCCCAGAGACTGACCATATACACATATGATCAGCGCCCAAACCCACTCTACACCCAACTTGGGACCTGGGAGCGCAAGGAAAGGGACAGTGAAAATGCCCCAGAGACTGACCATATACACATATGATCAGCGCCCAAACCCACTCTACACCCAACTTGGGACCAGGGAGCGCAAGGAAAGGGACAGTGAAAATGCCCCAGAGACTGACCGTATACACATATGATCAGCGCCCAAACCCACTCTACACCCAACTTGGGACCAGGGAGCGCAAGGAAAGGGACAGTGAAAATGCCCCAGAGACTGACCATATACACATATGATCAGCGCCCAAACCCACTCTACACCCAACTTGGGACCAGGGAGCGCAAGGAAAGGGACAGTGAAAATGCCCCAGAGACTGACCATATACACACATGATCAGCGCCCAAACCCACTCTACACCCAACTTGGGACCAGGGAGCGCAAGGAAAGGGACAGTGAAAATGCCCCAGAGACTGACCATATACACATATGATCAGCGCCCAAACCCACTCTACACCCAACTTGGGACCAGGGAGCGCAAGGAAAGGGACAGTGAAAATGCCCCAGAGACTGACCATATACACATGATCAGCGCCCAAACCCACTCTACACCCAACTTGGGACCAGGGAGGGCAAGGAAAGGGACAGTGAAAATGCCCCAGAGACTGACCATATACACATGATCAGCGCCCAAACCCACTCTACACCCAACTTGGGACCAGGGAGCGCAAGGAAAGGGACAGTGAAAATGCCCCAGAGACTGACCATATACACATATGATCAGCGCCCAAACCCACTCTACACCCAACTTGGGACCAGGGAGCGCAAGGAAAGGGACAGTGAAAATGCCCCAGAGACTGACCATATACACATGATCAGCGCCCAAACCCACTCTACACCCAACTTGGGACCAGGGAGCGCAAGGAAAGGGACAGTGAAAATGCCCCAGAGACTGACCATATACACATATGATCAGCGCCCAAACCCACTCTACACCCAACTTGGGACCAGGGAGCGCAAGGAAAGGGACAGTGAAAATGCCCCAGAGACTGACCATATACACATGATCAGCGCCCAAACCCACTCTACACCCAACTTGGGACCAGGGAGCGCAAGGAAAGGGACAGTGAAAATGCCCCAGAGACTGACCATATACACATATGATCAGCGCCCAAACCCACTCTACACCCAACTTGGGACCAGGGAGCGCAAGGAAAGGGACAGTGAAAATGCCCCAGAGACTGACCATATACACATATGATCAGCGCCCAAACCCACTCTACACCCAACTTGGGACCAGGGAGCGCAAGGAAAGGGACAGTGAAAATGCCCCAGAGACTGACCATATACAATATGATCAGCGCCCAAACCCACTCTACACCCAACTTGGGACCAGGGAGCGCAAGGAAAGGGACAGTGAAAATGCCCCAGAGACTGACCATATACACATATGATCAGCCCCAAACCCACTCTACACCCAACTTGGGACCAGGGAGCGCAAGGAAAGGGACAGTGAAAATGCCCCAGAGACTGACCATATACACATATGATCAGCGCCCAAACCCACTCTACACCCAACTTGGGACCAGGGAGCGCAAGGAAAGGGACAGTGAAAATGCCCCAGAGACTGACCATATACACATATGATCAGCGCCCAAACCCACTCTACACCCAACTTGGGACCAGGGAGCGCAAGGAAAGGGACAGTGAAAATGCCCCAGAGACTGACCATATACACATATGATCAGCGCCCAAACCCACTCTACACCCAACTTGGGACCAGGGAGCGCAAGGAAAGGGACAGTGAAAATGCCCCAGAGACTGACCATATACACATATGATCAGCGCCCAAACCCACTCTACACCCAACTTGGGACCAGGGAGCGCAAGGAAAGGGACAGTGAAAATGCCCCAGAGACTGACCATATACACATATGATCAGCGCCCAAACCCACTCTACACCCAACTTGGGACCAGGGAGCGCAAGGAAAGGGACAGTGAAAATGCCCCAGAGACTGACCATATACACATATGATCAGCGCCCAAACCCACTCTACACCCAACTTGGGACCAGGAAGCGCAAGGAAAGGGACAGTGAAAATGCCCCAGAGACTGACCATATACACATATGATCAGCGCCCAAACCCACTCTACACCCAACTTGGGACCAGGGAGCGCAAGGAAAGGGACAGTGAAAATGCCCCAGAGACTGACCATATACACATATGATCAGCGCCCAAACCCACTCTACACCCAACTTGGGACCAGGGAGCGCAAGGAAAGGGACAGTGAAAATGCCCCAGAGACTGACCATATACACATATGATCAGCGCCCAAACCCACTCTACACCCAACTTGGGACCAGGGAGCGCAAGGAAAGGGACAGTGAAAATGCCCCAGAGACTGACCATATACACATATGATCAGCGCCCAAACCCACTCTACACCCAACTTGGGACCAGGGAGGCAAGGAAAGGGACAGTGAAAATGCCCCAGAGACTGACCATATACACATATGATCAGCGCCCAAACCCACTCTACACCCAACTTGGGACCTGGAAGCGCAAGGAAAGGGACAGTGAAAATGCCCCAGAGACTGACCGTATACACATATGATCAGCGCCCAAACCCACTCTACACCCAACTTGGGACCAGGGAGCGCAAGGAAAGGGACAGTGAAAATGCCCCAGAGACTGACCGTATACACATATGATCAGCGCCCAAACCCACTCTACACCCAACTTGGGACCAGGGAGCGCAAGGAAAGGGACAGTGAAAATGCCCCAGAGACTGACCATATACACATATGCTCAGCGCCCAAACCCACTCTACACCCAACTTGGGACCAGGGAGCGCAAGGAAAGGGACAGTGAAAATGCCCCAGAGACTGACCATATACACATATGATCAGCGCCCAAACCCACTCTACACCCAACTTGGGACCAGGGAGGGCAAGGAAAGGGACAGTGAAAATGCCCCAGAGACTGACCGTATACACATATGATCAGCGCCCAAACCCACTCTACACCCAACTTGGGACCAGGGAGCGCAAGGAAAGGGACAGTGAAAATGCCCCAGAGACTGACCGTATACACATATGATCAGCGCCCAAACCCACTCTACACCCAACTTGGGACCAGGGAGGGCAAGGAAAGGGACAGTGAAAATGCCCCAGAGACTGACCGTATACACATATGATCAGCGCCCAAACCCACTCTACACCCAACTTGGGACCAGGGAGGGCAAGGAAAGGGACAGTGAAAATGCCCCAGAGACTGACCGTATACACATATGATCAGCGCCCAAACCCACTCTACACCCAACTTGGGACCAGGGAGCGCAAGGAAAGGGACAGTGAAAATGCCCCAGAGACTGACCGTATACACATATGATCAGCGCCCAAACCCACTCTACACCCAACTTGGGACCAGGGAGGGCAAGGAAAGGGACAGTGAAAATGCCCCAGAGACTGACCATATACACATATGATCAGCGCCCAAACCCACTCTACACCCAACTTGGGACCAGGGAGCGCAAGGAAAGGGACAGTGAAAATGCCCCAGAGACTGACCATATACACATATGATCAGCGCCCAAACCCACTCTACACCCAACTTGGGACCAGGGAGGGCAAGGAAAGGGACAGTGAAAATGCCCCAGAGACTGACCATATACACATATGATCAGCGCCCAAACCCACTCTACACCCAACTTGGGACCAGGGAGCGCAAGGAAAGGGACAGTGAAAATGCCCCAGAGACTGACCATATACACATGATCAGCGCCCAAACCCACTCTACACCCAACTTGGGACCAGGGAGGGCAAGGAAAGGGACAGTGAAAATGCCCCAGAGACTGACCATATACACATATGATCAGCGCCCAAACCCACTCTACACCCAACTTGGGACCAGGGAGCGCAAGGAAAGGGACAGTGAAAATGCCCCAGAGACTGACCATATACACATATGATCAGCGCCCAAACCCACTCTACACCCAACTTGGGACCAGGGAGCGCAAGGAAAGGGACAGTGAAAATGCCCCAGAGACTGACCATATACACATGATCAGCGCCCAAACCCACTCTACACCCAACTTGGGACCAGGGAGCGCAAGGAAAGGGACAGTGAAAATGCCCCAGAGACTGACCATATACACATGATCAGCGCCCAAACCCACTCTACACCCAACTTGGGACCAGGGAGCGCAAGGAAAGGGACAGTGAAAATGCCCCAGAGACTGACCATATACACATGATCAGCGCCCAAACCCACTCTACACCCAACTTGGGACCAGGGAGCGCAAGGAAAGGGACAGTGAAAATGCCCCAGAGACTGACCATATACACATATGATCAGCGCCCAAACCCACTCTACACCCAACTTGGGACCAGGGAGCGCAAGGAAAGGGACAGTGAAAATGCCCCAGAGACTGACCATATACACATGATCAGCGCCCAAACCCACTCTACACCCAACTTGGGACCAGGGAGCGCAAGGAAAGGGACAGTGAAAATGCCCCAGAGACTGACCATATACCATATGATCAGCGCCCAAACCCACTCTACACCCAACTTGGGACCAGGGAGCGCAAGGAAAGGGACAGTGAAAATGCCCCAGAGACTGACCATATACACATATGATCAGCGCCCAAACCCACTCTACACCCAACTTGGGACCAGGGAGCGCAAGGAAAGGGACAGTGAAAATGCCCCAGAGACTGACCATATACACATATGATCAGCGCCCAAACCCACTCTACACCCAACTTGGGACCAGGGAGCGCAAGGAAAGGGACAGTGAAAATGCCCCAGAGACTGACCATATACACATATGATCAGCGCCCAAACCCACTCTACACCCAACTTGGGACCAGGGAGCGCAAGGAAAGGGACAGTGAAAATGCCCCAGAGACTGACCATATACTCATATGATCAGCGCCCAAACCCACTCTACACCCAACTTGGGACCAGGGAGCGCAAGGAAAGGGACAGTGAAAATGCCCCAGAGACTGACCATATACACATATGATCAGCGCCCAAACCCACTCTACACCCAACTTGGGACCAGGGAGCGCAAGGAAAGGGACAGTGAAAATGCCCCAGAGACTGACCATATACACATATGATCAGCGCCCAAACCCACTCTACACCCAACTTGGGACCAGGGAGCGCAAGGAAAGGGACAGTGAAAATGCCCAGAGACTGACCATATACACATATGATCAGCGCCCAAACCCACTCTACACCCAACTTGGGACCAGGAAGCGCAAGGAAAGGGACAGTGAAAATGCCCCAGAGACTGACCATATACACATATGATCAGCGCCCAAACCCACTCTACACCCAACTTGGGACCAGGGAGCGCAAGGAAAGGGACAGTGAAAATGCCCCAGAGACTGACCTATATACACATATGATCAGCGCCCAAACCCACTCTACACCCAACTTGGGACCAGGAAGCGCAAGGAAAGGGACAGTGAAAATGCCCCAGAGACTGACCATATACACATATGATCAGCGCCCAAACCCACTCTACACCCAACTTGGGACCAGGGAGCGCAAGGAAAGGGACAGTGAAAATGCCCCAGAGACTGACCATATACACATATGATCAGCGCCCAAACCCACTCTACACCCAACTTGGGACCAGGAAGCGCAAGGAAAGGGACAGTGAAAATGCCCCAGAGACTGACCATATACACATATGATCAGCGCCCAAACCCACTCTACACCCAACTTGGGACCAGGGAGCGCAAGGAAAGGGACAGTGAAAATGCCCCAGAGACTGACCATATACACATATGATCAGCGCCCAAACCCACTCTACACCCAACTTGGGACCAGGGAGCGCAAGGAAAGGGACAGTGAAAATGCCCCAGAGACTGACCATATACACATATGATCAGCGCCCAAACCCACTCTACACCCAACTTGGGACCAGGGAGCGCAAGGAAAGGGACAGTGAAAATGCCCCAGAGACTGACCATATACACATATGATCAGCGCCCAAACCCACTCTACACCCAACTTGGGACCAGGGAGCGCAAGGAAAGGGACAGTGAAAATGCCCCAGAGACTGACCATATACACATATGATCAGCGCCCAAACCCACTCTACACCCAACTTGGGACCTGGGAGCGCAAGGAAAGGGACAGTGAAAATGCCCCAGAGACTGACCATATACACATATGATCAGCGCCCAAACCCACTCTACACCCAACTTGGGACCAGGGAGCGCAAGGAAAGGGACAGTGAAAATGCCCCAGAGACTGACCATATACACATATGATCAGCGCCCAAACCCACTCTACACCCAACTTGGGACCAGGGAGCGCAAGGAAAGGGACAGTGAAAATGCCCCAGAGACTGACCATATACACATATGATCAGCGCCCAAACCCACTCTACACCCAACTTGGGACCAGGGAGCGCAAGGAAAGGGACAGTGAAAATGCCCCAGAGACTGAATATACACATATGATCAGCGCCCAAACCCACTCTACACCCAACTTGGGACCAGGAAGCGCAAGGAAAGGGACAGTGAAAATGCCCCAGAGACTGACCATATACACATATGATCAGCGCCCAAACCCACTCTACACCCAACTTGGGACCAGGGAGCGCAAGGAAAGGGACAGTGAAAATGCCCCAGAGACTGACCATATACACATATGATCAGCGCCCAAACCCACTCTACACCCAACTTGGGACCAGGGAGGCAAGGAAAGGGACAGTGAAAATGCCCCAGAGACTGACCATATACACATATGATCAGCGCCCAAACCCACTCTACACCCAACTTGGGACCTGGGAGGGCAAGGAAGGGACAGTGAAAATGCCCCAGAGACTGACCATATACACATATGATCAGCACCCAAACCCACTCTACACCCAACTTGGGACCAGGGAGGGCAAGGAAAGGGACAGTGAAAATGCCCCAGAGACTGACCATATACACATATGATCAGCGCCCAAACCCACTCTACACCCAACTTGGGACCTGGAAGCGCAAGGAAAGGGACAGTGAAAATGCCCCAGAGACTGACCGTATACACATATGCTCAGCGCCCAAACCCACTCTACACCCAACTTGGGACCAGGGAGCGCAAGGAAAGGGACAGTGAAAATGCCCCAGAGACTGACCGTATACACATATGATCAGCGCCCAAACCCACTCTACACCCAACTTGGGACCAGGGAGCGCAAGGAAAGGGACAGTGAAAATGCCCCAGAGACTGACCGTATACACATATGCTCAGCGCCCAAACCCACTCTACACCCAACTTGGGACCAGGGAGCGCAAGGAAAGGGACAGTGAAAATGCCCCAGAGACTGACCGTATACACATATGATCAGCGCCCAAACCCACTCTACACCCAACTTGGGACCATGGAGGGCAAGGAAAGGGACAGTGAAAATGCCCCAGAGACTGACCGTATACACATATGATCAGCGCCCAAACCCACTCTACACCCAACTTGGGACCAGGGAGGGCAAGGAAAGGGACAGTGAAAATGCCCCAGAGACTGACCGTATACACATGATCAGCGCCCAAACCCACTCTACACCCAACTTGGGACCAGGGAGGGCAAGGAAAGGGACAGTGAAAATGCCCCAGAGACTGACCGTATACACATATGATCAGCGCCCAAACCCACTCTACACCCAACTTGGGACCAGGGAGGGCAAGGAAAGGGACAGTGAAAATGCCCCAGAGACTGACCGTATACACATATGATCAGCGCCCAAACCCACTCTACACCCAACAAGGGACCAGGGAGCGCAAGGAAAGGGACAGTGAAAATACCCCAGAGACTGACCGTATACACATATGATCAGCGCCCAAACCCACTCTACACCCAACTTGGGACCAGGGAGGGCAAGGAAAGGGACAGTGAAAATGCCCCAGAGACTAACCATATACACATGATCAGCGCCCAAACCCACTCTACACCCAACTTGGGACCAGGGAGCGCAAGGAAAGGACAGTGAAAATGCCCCAGAGACTTACCATATACACATATGATCAGCGCCCAAACCCACTCTACACCCAACTTGGGACCAGGGAGCGCAAGGAAAGGGACAGTGAAAATGCCCCAGAGACTGACCATATACACATATGATCAGCGCCCAAACCCACTCTACACCCAACTTGGGACCAGGGAGCGCAAGGAAAGTGACAGTGAAAATGCCCCAGAGACTGATCATATACACATGATCAGCGCCCAAACCCACTCTACACCCAACTTGGGACCAGGGAGGGCAAGGAAAGGGACAGTGAAAATACCCCAGAGACTGACCATATACACATGATCAGCGCCCAAACCCACTCTACACCCAACTTGGGACCAGGGAGCGCAAGGAAAGGGACAGTGAAAATGCCCCAGAGACTGACCATATACACATATGATCAGCGCCCAAACCCACTCTACACCCAACTTGGGACCAGGGAGCGCAAGGAAAGTGACAGTGAAAATGCCCCAGAGACTGACCATATACACATGATCAGCGCCCAAAATCACTCTACACCGAACTTGGGACCAGGGAGGGCAAGGAAAGGGACAGTGAAAATACTCCAGAGACTGACCATATACACATGATCAGCGCCCAAACCCACTCTACACCCAACTTGGGACCAGGGAGCGCAAGGAAGGGGACAGTGAAAATGCCCCAGAGACTGACCATATACACATGATCAGAGCCCAAACCCACTCTACACCCAAGTTGGGACCAGGGAGCGCAAGGAAAGGGACAGTGAAAATGCCCCAGAGACTGACCGTATACACATATGATCAGCGCCCAAACCCACTCTACACCCAACTTGGGACCAGGGAGCGCAAGGAAAGGGACAGTGAAAATGCCCCAGAGACTGACCGTATACGCATATGATCAGCGCCCAAACCCACTCTACACCCAACTTGGGACCAGGGAGCGCAAGGAAAGCGACAGTGAAAATGCCCCAGAGACTGACCGTTTACGCATATGATCAGCGCCCAAACCCACTCTACACTCAACTTGGGACCAGGGAGCGCAAGGAAAGGGACAGTGAAAATTCCCCAGAGACTGACCATATACACATATGATCAGCGCCCAAACCCACTCTACACCCAACTTGGGACCAGGGAGCGCAAAGAAAGGGACAGTGAAAATGCACCAGAGACTGACCGTATACACATATGATCAGCGCCCAAACCCACTCTACACCCAACTTGGGACCAGGGAGCGCAAGGAAAGGGACAGTGAAAATGCCCCAGAGACTGACCGTATACACATATGATCAGCGCCCAAACCCACTCTATACCCAATTTGGGACCAGGAAGCGCAAGGAAAGGGACAGTGAAAATGCCCCAGAGACTGACCATATACTCATATGATCAGCGCCCAAACCCAATCTACACCCAACTTGGGACCAGGGAGCGCAAGGAAAGGGACAGTGAAAATGCCCCAGAGACTGACCATATACACATATGATCAGCGCCCAAACCCACTCTACACCCAACTTGGGACCAGGAACCGCAAGGAAAGGGACAGTGAAAATGTCCCAGAGACTGACCATATACACATATGATCAGCGCCCAAACCCACTCTACACCCAACTTGGGACCAGGGAGCGCAAGGAAAGGGAGAGTGAAAATGCCCTAGACTCACTATATACACATTTGATCAGCGCCCAAACCCACTCTACACCCAACTTGGGACCAGGAAGCGCAAGGAAAGGGACAGTGAAAATGCCCCAGAGACTGACCATATACACATATGATCAGCGCCCAAACCCACTCTACACCCAACTTGGGACCAGGGAGCGCAAGGAAAGGGACAGTGAAAATGCCCCAGAGACTGACTATATACACATATGATCAGCGCCCAAACCCACTCTACACCCAACTTGGGACCAGGAAGGGCAAGGAAAGGGACAGTGAAAATGCCCCAGAGACTGACCATATACACATATGATCAGCGCCCAAACCCACTCTACACCCAACTTGGGACCAGGGAGCGCAAGGAAAGGGACAGTGAAAATGCCCCAGAGACTGATTATATACACATGTGATCAGCGCCCAAACCCACTCTACACCCAACTTGGGACCAGGAAGCGCAAGGAAAGGGACAGTGAAAATGCCCCAGAGACTGACCATATACACATATGATCAGCGCCCAAACCCACTCTACACCCAACTTGGGACCAGGGAGCGCAAGGAAAGGGACAGTGAAAATGCCCCAGAGACTGACCATATACACATATGATCAGCGCCCAAACCCACTCTACACCCAACTTGGGACCAGGGAGCGCAAGGAAAGGGACAGTGAAAATGCCCCAGAGACTGACCATATACACATATGACAAGCTCCCAAACCCACTCTACACCCAACTACGGACCTGGGAGGGCAAGGAGAGGGACAGTGAAAATGCCCCAGAGACTGACCATATACACATATGATCAGCACCCAAACCCACTCTACACCAACTTGGGACCAGGGAGGGCAAGGAAAGGGACAGTGAAAATGCCCCAGAGACTGACCATATACACATATGATCAGCGCCCAAACCCACTCTACACCCAACTTGGGACCTGGGAGCGCAAGGAAAGGGACAGTGAAAATGCCCCAGAGACTGACCATATACACATATGCTCAGCGCCCAAACCCACTCTACACCCAACTTGGGACCAGGGAGCGCAAGGAAAGGGACAGTGAAAATGCCCCAGAGACTGACCGTATACACATATGCTCAGCGCCCAAACCCACTCTACACCCAACTTGGGACCAGGAAGCGCAAGGAAAGGGACAGTGAAAATGCCCCAGAGACTGACCATATACACATATGATCAGCGCCCAAACCCACTCTACACCCAACTTGGGACCAGGGAGCGCAAGGAAAGGGACAGTGAAAATGCCCCAGAGACTGATTATATACACATATGATCAGCGCCCAAACCCACTCTACACCCAACTTGGGACCAGGAAGCGCAAGGAAAGGGACAGTGAAAATGCCCCAGAGACTGACCATATACACACATGATCAGCGCCCAAACCCACTCTACACCCAACTTGGGACCAGGGAGCGCAAGGAAAGGGACAGTGAAAATGCCCCAGAGACTGACCATATACACATATGATCAGCGCCCAAACCCACTCTACACCCAACTTGGGACCAGGGAGCGCAAGGAAAGGGACAGTGAAAATGCCCCAGAGACTGACCATATACACATATGACCAGCTCCCAAACCCACTCTACACCCAACTACGGACCTGGGAGGGCAAGGAGAGGGACAGTGAAAATGCCCCAGAGACTGACCATATACACATATGATCAGCACCCAAACCCACTCTACACCAACTTGGGACCAGGGAGGGCAAGGAAAGGGACAGTGAAAATGCCCCAGAGACTGACCATATACACATATGATCAGCGCCCAAACCCACTCTACACCCAACTTGGGACCAGGGATCGCAAGGAAAGGGACAGTGAAAATGCCCCAGAGACTGACCGTATACACATATGCTCAGCGCCCAAACCCACTCTACACCCAACTTGGGACCAGGGAGCGCAAGGAAAGGGACAGTGAAAATGCCCCAGAGACTGACCGTATACACATATGTTCAGCGCCCAAACCCACTCTACACCCAACTTGGGACCAGGGAGCGCAAGGAAAGGGACAGTGAAAATGCCCCAGAGACTGACCGTATACACATATGATCAGCGCCCAAACCCACTCTACACCCAACTTGGGACCAGGGAGGGCAAGGAAAGGGACAGTGAAAATGCCCCAGAGACTGACCATATAAACATTTGATCAGCGCCCAAACCCACTCTACACCCAACTCTGGACCAGGGAGGGCAAGGAAAGGGACAGTGAAAATGCCCCAGAGACTGAACGTATACACATATGATCAGCGCCCAAACCCAATCTACACCCAACTTGGGACCAGGGAGGGCAAGGAAAGGGACAGTGAAAATGCCCCAGAGACTGACCGTATACACATATGATCAGCGCCCAAACCCACTCTACACCCAACAAGGGACCAGGGAGCGCAAGGAAAGGGACAGTGAAAATGCCCGAGACTGACCGTATACACATATGATCAGCGCCCAAACCCACTCTACACCCAACTTGGGACCAGGGAGGGCAAGGAAAGGGACAGTGAAAATGCCCCAGAGACTAACCATATACACATGATCAGCGCCCAAACCCACTCTACACCCAACTTGGGACCAGGGAGAGCAAGGAAAGGACAGTGAAAATGCCCCAGAGACTTACCATATACACATATGATCAGCGCCCAAACCCACTCTACACCCAACTTGGGACCAGGGAGCGCAAGGAAAGGGACAGTGAAAATGCCCCAGAGACTGACCATATACACATATGATCAGCGCCCAAACCCACTCTACACCCAACTTGGGACCAGGGAGCGCAAGGAAAGTGACAGTGAAAATGCCCCAGAGACTGACCATATACACATGATCAGCGCCCAAACCCACTCTACACCCAACTTGGGACCAGGGAGGGCAAGGAAAGGGACAGTGAAAATACCCCAGAGACTGACCATATACACATGATCAGCGCCCAAACCCACTCTACACCCAACTTGGGACCAGGGAGCGCAAGGAAAGGGACAGTGAAAATGCCCCAGAGACTGACCATATACACATATGATCAGCGCCCAAACCCACTCTACACCCAACTTGGGACCAGGGAGCGCAAGGAAAGTGACAGTGAAAATGCCCCAGAGACTGACCATATACACATGATCAGCACCCAAACCCACTCTACACCCAACTTGGGACCAGGGAGCGCAAGGAAAGGGACAGTGAAAATGCCCCAGAGACTGACCATATACACATATGATCAGCGCCCAAACCCACTCTACACCCAACTTGGGACCAGGGAGCGAAAGGAAAGGGACAGTGAAAATGCCCCAGAGACTGACCATAAACACATATGATCAGCGCCCAAACCCACTCTACACCCAACTTGGGACCAGGGAGCGCAAGGAAAGGGACAGTGAAAATGCCCCAGAGACTGACCATAAACACATATGATCAGCGCCCAAACCCACTCTACACCCAACTTGGGACCAGGGAGCGCAAGGAAAGGGACAGTGAAAATGCCCCAGAGACTGACCATATACACATATGATCAGCGCCCAAACCCACTCTACACCCAACTTGGGACCTGGGAGGGCAAGGAGAGGGACAGTGAAAATGCCCCAGAGACTGACCATATACACATATGATCAGCACCCAAACCCACTCAACACCAACTTGGGACCAGGGAGCCCAAGGAAATGGACAGTGAAAATGCCCCAGAGACTGACCATATACACATATGATCAGCGCCCAAACCCACTCTACACCCAACTTGGGACCAGGGAGCGCAAGGAAAGGGACAGTGAAAATGCCCCAGAGACTGACCATATACACATATGATCAGCGCCCAAAACCCACTCTACACCCAACTTGGGACCAGGGAGCGCAAGGAAAGGGACAGTGAAAATGCCCCAGAGACTGACCATATACACATATGACCAGCTCCCAAACCCACTCTACACCCAACTACGGACCTGGGAGGGCAAGGAGAGGGACAGTGAAAATGCCCCAGAGACTGACCATATACACATATGATCAGCACCCAAACCCACTCTACACCAACTTGGGACCAGGGAGGGCAAGGAAAGGGACAGTGAAAATGCCCCAGAGACTGACCATATACACATATGATCAGCACCCAAACCCACTCTACACCCAACTTGGGACCTGGGAGCGCAAGGAAAGGGACAGTGAAAATGCCCCAGAGACTGACCATATACACATATGCTCAGCGCCCAAACCCACTCTACACCCAACTTGGGACCAGGGATCGCAAGGAAAGGGACAGTGAAAATGCCCCAGAGACTGACCGTATACACATATGCTCAGCGCCCAAACCCACTCTACACCCAACTTGGGACCAGGGAGCGCAAGGAAAGGGACAGTGAAAATGCCCCAGAGACTGACCGTATACACATATGCTCAGCGCCCAAACCCACTCTACACCCAACTTGGGACCAGGGAGCGCAAGGAAAGGGACAGTGAAAATTCCCCAGAGACTGACCGTATACACATATGATCAGCGCCCAAACCCACTCTACACCCAACTTGGGACCAGGGAGGGCAAGGAAAGGGACAGTGAAAATGCCCCAGAGACTGACCATATAAACATTTGATCAGCGCCCAAACCCACTCTACACCCAACTCTGGACCAGGGAGGGCAAGGAAAGGGACAGTGAAAATGCCCCAGAGACTGAACGTATACACATATGATCAGCGCCCAAACCCAATCTACACCCAACTTGGGACCAGGGAGGGCAAGGAAAGGGACAGTGAAAATGCCCCAGAGACTGACCGTATACACATATGATCAGCGCCCAAACCCACTCTACACCCAACAAGGGACCAGGGAGCGCAAGGAAAGGGACAGTGAAAATGCCCCAGAGACTGACCGTATACACATATGATCAGCGCCCAAACCCACTCTACACCCAACTTGGGACCAGGGAGGGCAAGGAAAGGGACAGTGAAAATGCCCCAGAGACTAACCATATACACATGATCAGCGCCCAAACCCACTCTACACCCAACTTGGGACCAGGGAGAGCAAGGAAAGGACAGTGAAAATGCCCCAGAGACTTACCATATACACATATGATCAGCGCCCAAACCCACTCTACACCCAACTTGGGACCAGGGAGCGCAAGGAAAGGGACAGTGAAAATGCCCCAGAGACTGACCATATACACATATGATCAGCGCCCAAACCCACTCTACACCCAACTTGGGACCAGGGAGCACAAGGAAAGTGACAGTGAAAATGCCCCAGAGACTGACCATATACACATGATCAGCGCCCAAACCCACTCTACACCCAACTTGGGACCAGGGAGGGCAAGGAAAGGGACAGTGAAAATACCCCAGAGACTGACCATATACACATGATCAGCGCCCAAACCCACTCTACACCCAACTTGGGACCAGGGAGCGCAAGGAAAGGGACAGTGAAAATGCCCCAGAGACTGACCATATACACATATGATCAGCGCCCAAACCCACTCTACACCCAACTTGGGACCAGGGAGCGCAAGGAAAGTGACAGTGAAAATGCCCCAGAGACTGACCATATACACATGATCAGCGCCCAAACCCACTCTACACCCAACTTGGGACCAGGGAGCGCAAGGAAAGGGACAGTGAAAATGCCCCATAGACTGACCATATACACATATGATCAGCGCCCAAACCCACTCTACACCCAACTTGGGACCAGGGAGCGAAAGGAAAGGGACAGTGAAAATGCCCCAGAGACTGACCATAAACACATATGATCAGCGCCCAAACCCACTCTACACCCAACTTGGGACCAGGGAGCGCAAGGAAAGGGACAGTGAAAATGCCCCAGAGACTGACCATAAACACATATGATCAGCGCCCAAACCCACTCTACACCCAACTTGGGACCAGGGAGCGCAAGGAAAGGGACAGTGAAAATGCCCCAGAGACTGACCATATACACATATGATCAGCCCCCAAACCCACTCTACACCCAACTTGGGACCTGGGAGGGCAAGGAAAGGGACAGTGAAAATGCCCCAGAGACTGACCATATACACATATGATCAGCACCCAAACCCACTCAACACCAACTTGGGACCAGGGAGCCCAAGGAAATGGACAGTGAAAATGCCCCAGAGACTGACCATATACACATATGATCAGCGCCCAAACCCACTCTACACCCAACTTGGGACCAGGGAGCGCAAGGAAATGGACAGTGAAAATGCCCCAGAGACTGACCATATACACATATGATCAGCGCCCAAACCCACTCTACACCCAACTTGGGACCAGGGAGCGCAAGGAAATGGACAGTGAAAATGCCCCAGAGACTGACCATATACACATATGATCAGCGCCCAAACCCACTCTACACCCAACTTGGGACCTGGGAGGGCAAGGAGAGGGACAGTGAAAATGCCCCAGAGACTGACCATATACACATATGATCTGCACCCAAACCCACTCTACACCAACTTGGGACCAGGGAGCGCAAGGAAATGGACAGTGAAAATGCCCCAGAGACTGACCATATACACATATGATCAGCGCCCAAACCCACTCTACACCCAACTTGGGACCAGGGAGCGCAAGGAAATGGACAGTGAAAATGCCCCAGAGACTGACCATATACACATATGATCAGCGCCCAAACCCACTCTACACCCAACTTGGGACCAGGGAGGGCAAGGAAAGGGACAGTGAAAATGCCCCAGAGACTGACCATATACACATATGATCAGCGCCCAAACCCACTCTACACCCAACTTGGGACCAGGGAGCGCAAGGAAATGGACAGTGAAAATGCCCCAGAGACTGACCATATACACATATGATCAGCGCCCAAACCCACTCTACACCCAACTTGGGACCTGGGAGGGCAAGGAGAGGGACAGTGAAAATGCCCCAGAGACTGACCGTATACACATATGATCTGCACCCAAACCCACTCTACACCAACTTGGGACCAGGGAGCGCAAGGAAATGGACAGTGAAAATGCCCCAGAGACTGACCATATACACATATGATCAGCGCCCAAACCCACTCTACACCCAACTTGGGACCAGGGAGCGCAAGGAAATGGACAGTGAAAATGCCCCAGAGACTGACCATATACACATATGATCAGCGCCCAAACCCACTCTACACCCAACTTGGGACCAGGGAGGGCAAGGAAAGGGACAGTGAAAATGCCCCAGAGACTGACCATATACACATATGATCAGCGCCCAAACCCACTCTACACCCAACTTGGGACCAGGGAGCGCAAGGAAATGGACAGTGAAAATGCCCCAGAGACTGACCATATACACATATGATCAGCGACCAAACCCACTCTACACCCAACTTAGGACACGGGAGGGCAAGGAGAAGGACAGTGACAATGCCCCAGAGACTGACCATATACACATAATTATGATCAGCGCCACACCCAACTTGGGGCCCGGGAGGGCAAGGAGAGGGACAGTGACAATGCCCCAGAGACTGACCATATACACATAATTATGATCAGCGCCACACCCAACTTGGGACCCGGGAGGGCAAGGAGAGGGACAGTGACAATGCCCCAGAGACTGACCATATACACATAATTATGATCAGCGCCACACCCAACTTGGGACCCGAGAGGGCAAGGAGAGGGACAGTGACAATGCCCCAGGGACTGACCATATACACATAATTATGATCAGCGCCACACCCAACTTGGGACCCGGGAGGGCAAGGAAAGGGACAGTGACAATGCCCCAGAGACTGACCATATACACATAAGATCAGCGCCACACCCAACTTGGGACCCGGGAGGGCAAGGAAGGGGACAGTGACAATGCCCCAGAGACTGACCATTGTACCAACCGTGTGTCACACGATCGTACATAAATTATTTTGTATATATTATGCTTGCATCTGCGCTCTTCCCTCGCACTAAAAAGAACCAGAATAGACATGTTGGCGTGTTGCTTATGTAACATTGTCATTTTCTCGAACATGTATTTTCCTGTTGCTTTGAGGTTTTGTATATAAAGGAGTGTGTTCTTTAATAAAGATACTCAGTTGATTGCATCCTGCCTTTGAGTTCACAACCCTCTCTTGGCACCGTCACATTGGTGACCCCGGAAGTCGACTCGCTCCCACCGCCTTCCACCCCCACTCACTCACCCCTCCATTGTTGGTACTATGACGGACTCTACGGCAGTTGGTGCTGCGGCCGCTCCATTCAAACTTTCATCGTTTGCCAGCGGAGAGGCGTTTGCTTGGTTTCAGCGCGCAGAAGTCCAGTTTCGCATCAACGGCGTGACCCGATCAACCACCAAAGCAGATTATGTTCTCGCGGCGATACCCGAGGACACCTTCCCAGAAATATCCGACTGGCTTTGTGAACAAGGAGACACCCCAATAGCGTATGACACCCTCAAAACATACCTTCTGCAGCAGCACTCGCCATCGCCAGCCGCCCGTATAGCAAAGCTTTTTCAGCTCTCGCAACAACCGTTGGGGGACCAAAGGGCTTCGCTTGCCCTCAGGGAAATGACCAGTATCGCTCGCCTTCAACCTGCCGCAGACGGCTCTCCTCGTGAGGTGAACCTATTTCGTGCCCTTTGGATACGCCGTTTACCCGGACCTATACGCGCTGCCATACCCGATGTCGATAGTTTACCCATAAAGGACTTGATGACCAAAGCCGACGTCCTTATGGACAGCCACTTCAAGACCTCCATCAACGCCTCCACCCCTGACAAAGAGGATGCCTATTCAACGTCAACCGAAGCTAACATGAATGCCGTAGGACATACACGCCTACCCCGTGACGTGCCGAAGCAGCGACAAAAACCGCCCAACACCCACCAATCGCTCGCGCCCCAACGAACGACTTCTACAGCCACTTACTACCTCCCATCCGCCGCAGTTTTGCTACTACCACTTCAGATTCGGGGCAACCGCGAAGAAATGTGCCAAGGATTGTCAGTGGCCAATAAACGTGTAAGTAAGCCATCGCTCGTGGCGGTGGCCTCCCATGTTTCTAATCTTTTCTTTTTACAGGATGCAGGAACGGGCGTGCGATTTTTGGTAGACACGGGTGCTTGTCGTTCTCTTTTGCCAAGGAAACTCTTCAAGGCACGACGTAGTCTGTCTACATCTGCCGACGTCCGCTTGATAGCTGCCAACGGATCTGCGATACCCACCTACGGTTACGAGAACCTCACATTATCGTTCGGAAACGGTAAATTCAATAGAAAGTTTCTCGTTGCTGATGTCACAATGCCAATCCTCGGTGTGGATTTCCTCTCTCATTTCCAACTGCTGGTCGATGTCGCCCACCGACGATTGGTCAACGCAGACTCGTACTTGTCAACACCTCTTCAACCCGCCCCCTCTAACCTCGCTCTTCACATCAGCGCACCCACGGATGCCTACGCCCACCTCCTCACGTCGTACCCGGAAGTTTTCCGTCCAGAACTTCGCCAAACGCCCACGGTTCCTGCCAAGCACGGTATTTATCACCATATCAAGATGACGGGACCCCCAGTCTTCGCAAAATTCAGACTCTGGCACCGGAACGATTGGCAGCCGCCAAACAGACGTTCGCCGAAATGGAGGAAATGGGCCTTTGCCCAAAGGCCTCCAGCCCATGGTCGTCACCCTTACACATCGTTCTGAAGAAAGATAGCTCCCTACGTCCGTGTGGGGATTACAGGCGCCTGAACATGCAAACAGAACCGTATCACTACCCCCTCCCAAACATTGCCGACGTGACCTCCTACCTGCACAAAGCGAAGGTTTTCTCTACGCTCGACCTGCTGAAGGGGTATTATCAGGTGCCTATGAACCCAGAAGACATCCCCAAGACCGCCATCACCACTCCGTTAGGTACATACACCTTCAATTACTCCTGTTTTGGCCTTCGTAATGCTGGGGCCACGTTTCAACGTCTCATGGATGGCATCTTAGGGGGCCTCCCTTTCTGTGTATGTTATGTGGACGGCATACTTGTGTTCTCCTCCTCAAAAGAGGAACACCTCCATCACCTGCGCATCGTGCTTGACCGCCAGCAACAAAACGGCCTTGTAGTCCGGTACGACAAGTGTACCTTTGGCGCCAACGAAGTGTCGTTCTTAGGGCACCGCATCACTCCTGAAGGAGTCCATCCCCTCCCTGAGAAGGTAGCAGCCGTTCAGAACTTCCCCGCGCCCTCGACCGTCAAAGCTCTGCAGGAATTCTTAGGCATGATCAACTATTATCACCGTTTTCTGCCAGCCATTGCCGCCACTCTTGCTCCCCTCTACGCCTCCCTCAAGGGCAAGCCAAAGGACCTGAAGTGGGGTCCCCTTCAAGAAGCAGCCTTCTGCAATGCAAAGAAGGCCCTATCAACTGCTGCGGCTCTCACTTTTCCTATCCCACACGCCCCTCTCCTTCTCTCCACCGATGCCAGCGAAGTCGATATTGGTGCAATACTCGAGCAGGTGGTCAACGGCTCGCCCCGCCCATTGGCCTTCTTCAGCAGAAAACTGTCCAAGGCAGAATCGGGCTATTCTACCTTCGATCGAGAATTGCTGGCGGTGCACTTGGCTGTCCGTCACTTTCGTCATTTCTTAGAAGGTACGCCCTTCTCATTTGCACAGACCACATGCCTCTGGTGCACGCCTTTACTTGACAGTCTGAAGCCTGGTCCGCCCGGCAACGCCGACATCTCTCCACCGTGGCTGAATACAATTGCACCCTTCAATACGTCCCAGGGAAAATGAATCCCGTTGCCGATGCCCTGTCAAGAAACACGTTGGCTGCCGTTCAACTGGGATTGGATTACAACGCCCTGGCTGAAGCCCAACGACAGGATCCAGAATATCAAGCATGTAGGACATCCTGCACGTTCCTCCGTTGGGAAGACTTCCCCCTCGACGACTCCAACACCACCATCCTCTGTGACGTCAGTACTGGCAGACCATGACCTTGGATTCCTGCTCCCATGTGCCGACAGGTGTTTGATTTCATTCACGGCCTTTCACATCCCTCGTGCCGTTCTACTGCACAGCTGCTGAAGGCAAAGTTCATTTGGCACGGCATTTCTAAGGATGCTAAAGATTGGGTCCGAGCTTGTACTTCTTGCCAAACTTCCAAAGTACATCGACACACGGATTCAGGAGTGGGCACCTTTCCTCAACCTCAGCGTCGTTTCACACACATTCACGTCGACGTTGTAGGCCCCCTACCCACATCACATGGACAGCGTTACCTGTTTACCGTCATCGACCGCTCCACCCGTTGGCCTGAAGCCATTCCCATGAAAACTGCAACGTCCACCTCATGTACATCTGCCTTACTCTCTGGATGGATTGCAAGATTTGGTATCCCTGAGCATATTACTTCTGACAGAGGAACCACTTTCACCTCTCAATTGTGGACATCATTAGCGAATCTCCTGAGCATCACCCTACATCAGACAATGGCCTACAACCCCGCTGCCAATGGAATGGTTGAACGTTTTAATCGCACCCTCAAAGCAGCTTTGATTTCCCGCTGCAAGGATTCAAACCGGTTTACTCAGCTTCCCTGGGTCCTCCTGGGACTAAGGACCACTCATAAAGACGCCCTCGACGTCTCGGCAGCTGAAATGGTGTATGGCGACCCGTTGGTCGTCCCGGCCGAATTTTTTCCTTCTACAAACTCCTCCAATGATCTCCAGCGCATACGTCACGTCGTGGGAAAATTTACTCCATGCCGTCAGACTTACAAGCCCCCAGCGAAGCATCACATACCTACAGACTTGCATTCTGCAACGCACGTCTTCCTGCGCAACGACACTACCAAGCCACCGCTAACGCCCCCTTACACGGGCCCTTTCCTTGTGATCCGACGCAGTCCGAAAGCATTCCTACTAAACATTCGTAGCAAAGAAGACTGGGTCTCCATTGATCGTCTAAAACCTGCTTATCTACTGCCAGATGACCCGCCTACAGTTCGCCTCTCTAGAGCAGGGCGCCCTATTTAACATGTACAGTATGTCATTTTTAGGGGGGAAGCCATGTGCCAACCGTGTGTCACACAATCGTACATAAATTATTTTGTATATATTATGCTTGCATCTGCGCTCTTCCCTCGCACTAAAAAGAACCAGACTAGACATGTTGGCGTGTCGCCTATGTAACATTGTCATTTTCTCGAACATGTATTTTCCTGCTGCCTTGAGGTTTTGTATATAAAGGAGTGTGTTCTTTAATAAAGATACTCAGTTGATTGCATCCTGCCTTTGAGTTCACAACCCTCTCTCGGCTCGTCACACCATATACACATATGATCAGCGCCACACCCAACTTGGGACCAGGGAGGGCAAGGAAAGGGACAGTGACAATGCCCCAGAGACTGACCATATACACATATGATCAGGGCCACACCCAAACTTGGGACCCGGGAGGGCAAGGAAGGGGACAGAGACAATGCCCCAGAGACTGACCATATACACATATGATCAGCGCCACACCCAACTTGAGACCAGGGAGGGCAAGGAAAGGGACAGTGACAATGCCCCAGAGACGGACCTTATACACATATGATCAGCGCCACACCCAACTTGGGACCAGGGAGGGCAAGGAAAGGGACAGTGACAATGCCCCAGAGACTGACCGTATACACATATGATCAGCGCCACACCCAACTTGGGACCAGGGAGGGCAAGGAAAGGGACAGTGACAATGCCCCAGAGACTGACCGTATACACATATGATCAGCGCCACACCCAACTTGGGACCAGGGAGGGCAAGGAAAGGGACAGTGACAATGCCCCAGAGACTGACCGTATACACATATGATCAGCGCCCAAACCCACTCTACACCCAACTTTGGACCAGGGAGGGCAAGGAAAGGGACAGTGAAAATGCCCCAGAGACTGACCGTATACACATATGATCAGCGCCACACCCAACTTGGGACCAGGGAGGGCAAGGAAAGGGACAGTGACAATGCCCCAGAGACTGACCATATACACATATGATCAGCGCGACTCCCAACTTGGGACCCGGGAGGGCAAGGAAAGGGACAGTGACAATGCCCCAGAGACTGACCATATACACATATGATCAGCGCCACACCCAACTTGGGACCAGGGAGGGCAAGGAAGGGGACAGTGACAATGCCCCCAGCCACTGACCATATACACATATGATCAGCGCCACACCCAACTTCGGACCAGGGAGGGCAAGGAAGGGGAGAGTGACAATGCCCCAGAGACTGACCATATACACATATGATCAGCGCCACACCCAACTTGGGACCAGGGAGGGCAAGGAAGGGGACAGTGACAATGCCCGAGAGACTGACCATATACACATATGATCAGCGCCACACCCAACTTGGGACCAGGGAGGGCAAGGAAAGGGACAGTGATAAGGCCCCAGAGACTGACCATATACACATATGATCAGCGCCACACCCAACTTGGGACCAGGGAGGGCAAGGAAGGGAACAGTGACAATGAACCAGAGACTGACCGTATACACATATGATCAGCGTCACACCCATCTTGGGCCCAGGGAGGGCAAGGAAGGGGATAGTGACAATGCCCCAGAGACTGACCGTATACACATATGATCAGAGCCACACCCAACTTGGGACCAGGGAGGGCAAGGAAGGGGAGAGTGACAATGCCCCAGAGACTGACCGTATACACACATGATCAGCGCCACACCCAACTTGAGACCAGGGAGGGCGAGGAAGGGGACAGTGACAATGCCCCAGAGACTGACCGTATAAACATATGATCAGCGCCACACCCAACTTGGGACCCGGGAGGGCGAGGAAAGGGACAGTGACAATGCCCCAGAGACTGACCGTATACACATATGATCAGCGCCACACCCAACTTGGGACCAGGGAGGGCAAGGAAGGGGACAGTGACAATGCCCCAGAGACTGACCATATACACATATGATCAGCGCCACACCCACCTTGGGACCCGGGAGGGCAAGGAAAGGGACAGTGACAATGCCCCCAGAGACTGACCATATACACATAAGATCAGCGCCACACCCAACTTGGGACCAGGGAGGGCAAGGAAGGGGACAGTGACAATGCCCCAGAGACTGACCATATACACATATGATCAGCGCCACACCCAACTTGGGACCAGGGAGGGCAAGGAAGGGGACAGTGAAATGCCCCAGAGACTGACCATATACACATATGATCAGCGCCACACCCAACTTGGGCCCAGGGAGGGCAAGGAAAGGGACAGTGACAATGCCCCAGAGACTGACCATATACATATATGATCAGCGCCACACCCAACTTGGGACCGGGAGGGCAAGGAAAGGGACAGTGACAATGCACCAGAGACTGACCGTATACACATATAATCAGCGTCACACCCAACTTGGGACCAGGGAGGGCAAGGAAAGGGACAGTGACAATGCCCCAGAGACTGACCGTATACACATATGATCAGCGCCCAAACCCACTCTACACCCAACTTGGGACCAGGGAGGGCAAGGAGAGGGACAGTGACAAGGCCCCAGACACTGACCATATACACATATGATCAGCGCCCAAACCCACTCTACACCCAACTTGGGACCAGGGAGAGCAAGGAAAGGGACAGTGACAATGCCCCAGAGACTGACCATATACACATATGATCAGCGCCACACCCACCTTGGGACCAGGGAGGGCAAGGAAGGGGACAGTGACAATGCCCCAGAGACTGACCATATACACATATGATCAGCGCCACACCCAACTTGGGACCAGGGAGGGCAAGGAAAGGGACAGTGACAATGCCCCAGAGACTGACCGTATACACATATGATCAGCGCCACACCCAACTTGGGACCAGGGAGGGCAAGGAAGGGGACAGTGACAATGCCCCAGAGACTGACCATATACACATATGATCAGCGCCACACCCAACTTGGGACCAGGGAGGGCAAGGAAGGGGACAGTGACAATGCCCCAGAGACTGACCGTATACACATATGATCAGCGCCACACCCACTTGGGACCAGGGAGGGCGAGGAAGGGGACAGTGACAATGCCCCAGAGACTGACCGTATACACATATGATCAGAGCCACACCCAACTTGGGACCAGGGAGGGCGAGGAAGGGGACAGTGACAATGCCCCAGAGACTGACCGTATACACATATGATCAGTGCCACACCCAACTTGGGACCAGGGAGGGCGAGGAAGGGACAGTGACAATGCCCCAGAGACTGACCGTATACACATATGATCAGCGCCACACCCAACTTGGGACCCGGGAGGGCGAGGAAAGGGACAGTGACAATGCCCCAGAGACTGACCGTATACACATATGATCAGTGCCACACCCAACTTGGGACCCGGGAGGGCGAGGAAAGGGACAGTGACAATGCCCCAGAGACTGACCAGTATACACATATGATCAGCGCCACACCCAACTTGGGACCCGGGAGGCAAGGAAGGGGACAGTGACAATGCCCCAGAGACTGACCATATACACATATGATCAGCGCCACACCCACCTTGGGACCCGGGAGGGCAAGGAAAGGGACAGTGACAATGCCCCAGAGACTGACCATATACACATATGATCAGCGCCACACCCAACTTGGGACCAGGGAGGGCAAGGAAAGGGGACAGTGACAATGCCCCAGAGACTGACCGTATACACATATGATCAGCGCCACACCCAACTTGGGACCAGGGAGGGCAAGGAAAGGGACAGTGACAATGCCCCAGAGACTGACCGTATACACATATGATCAGCGCCACACCCAACTTGGGACCAGGGAGGGCAAGGAAAGGGACAGTGACAATGCCCCAGAGACTGACCGTATACACATATGATCAGCGCCACACCCAACTTGGGACCAGGGAGGGCAAGGAAAGGGACAGTGACAATGCCCCAGAGACTGACCGTATACACATATGATCAGCGCCACACCCAACTTGGGACCAGGGAGGGCAAGGAAAGGGACAGTGACAATGCCCCAGAGACTGACCGTATACACATATGATCAGCGTCACACCCAACTTGGGACCAGGGAGGGCAAGGAAAGGGACAGTGACAATGCCCCAGAGACTGACCGTATACACATATGATCAGCGCTCACACCCAACTTGGGACCAGGGAGGGCAAGGAAAGGGACAGTGACAATGCCCCAGAGACTGACCATATACACATATGATCAGCGCCACACCCAACTTGGGACCAGGGAGGGCAAGGAAAGGGACAGTGACAATGCCCCAGAGACTGACCGTATACACATATGATCAGTGCCACACCCAACTTGGGACCCGGGAGGGCAAGGAAAGGGACAGTGACAATGCCCCAGAGACTGACCGTATACACATATGATCAGCGTCACACCCAACTTGGGACCAGGGAGGGCAAGGAAAGGGACAGTGACAATGCCCCAGAGACTGACCGTATACACATATGATCAGCGCCCAAACCCACTCTACACCCAACTTGGGACCAGGGAGGGCAAGGAGAGGGACAGTGACAAGGCCCCAGAGACTGACCATATACACATATGATCAGCGCCCAAACCTACTCTACACCCAACTTGGGACCAGGGAGGGCAAGGAAAGGGACAGTGACAATGCCCCAGAGACTGACCGTATACACATATGATCAGCACTCTACACCCAACTTGGGACCAGGGAGGGCAAGGAAAGGGACAGTGACAATGCCCCAGAGACTGACCGTATACACATATGATCAGCGCCACACCCAACTTGGGACCAGGGAGGGCAAGGAAAGGGACAGTGACAATGCCCCAGAGACTGACCATATACACATATGATCAGCGCTCACACCCAACTTGGGACCAGGGAGGGCAAGGAAAGGGACAGTGACAATGCCCCAGAGACTGACCGTATACACATATGATCAGCGCCACACCCAACTTGGGACCAGGGAGGGCAAGGAAAGGGACAGTGACAATGCCCCAGAGACTGACCGTATACACATATGATCAGCGCCACACCCAACTTGGGACCAGGGAGGGCAAGGAAAGGGACAGTGACAATGCCCCAGAGACTGACCGTATACACATATGATCAGCGCCACACCCAACTTGGGACCAGGGAGGGCAAGGAAAGGGACAGTGACAATGCCCCAGAGACTGACCGTATACACATATGATCAGCGCCACACCCAACTTGGGACCAGGGAGGGCAAGGAAAGGGACAGTGACAATGCCCCAGAGACTGACCATATACACATATGATCAGCGCCACACCCAACTTGGGACCAGGGAGGGCAAGGAAAGGGACAGTGACAATGCCCCAGAGACTGACCGTATACACATATGATCAGCGCCACACCCAACTTGGGACCAGGGAGGGCAAGGAAGGGGACAGTGACAATGCCCCAGAGACTGACCATATACACATATGATCAGCGCCACACCCACCTTGGGACCTGGGAGGGCAAGGAAAGGGACAGTGACAATGCCCCAGAGACTGACCATATACACATATGATCAGCGCCACACCCAACTTGGGACCAGGGAGGGCAAGGAAGGGGACAGTGACAATGCCCCAGAGACTGACCATATACACATATGATCAGCGCCACACCCAACTTGGGACCAGGGAGGGCAAGGAAAGGGACAGTGACAATGCCCCAGAGACTGACCGTATACACATATGATCAGCGCCACACCCAACTTGGGACCAGGGAGGGCAAGGAAAGGGACAGTGACAATGCCCCAGAGACTGACCGTATACACATATGATCAGCGCCACACCCAACTTGGGACCAGGGAGGGCAAGGAAAGGGACAGTGACAATGCCCCAGAGACTGACCGTATACACATATGATCAGCGTCACACCCAACTTGGGACCAGGGAGGGCAAGGAAAGGGACAGTGACAATGCCCCAGAGACTGACCGTATACACATATGATCAGCGCCCAAACCCACTCTACACCCAACTTGGGACCAGGGAGGGCAAGGAGAGGGACAGTGACAATGCCCCAGAGACTGACCGTATACACATATGATCAGCGTCACACCCAACTTGGGACCAGGGAGGGCAAGGAAAGGGACAGTGACAATGCCCCAGAGACTGACCGTATACACATATGATCAGCGCCCAAACCACTCTACACCCAACTTGGGACCAGGGAGGGCAAGGAAAGGGACAGTGACAATGCCCCAGAGACTGACCATATACACATATGATCAGCGCCACACCCAACTTGGGACCCGGGAGGGCAAGGAAAGGGACAGTGACAATGCCCCAGAGACTGACCGTATACACATATGATCAGCGCCCAAACCCACTCTACACCCAACTTGGGACCAGGGAGGGCAAGGAGAGGGACAGTGACAATGCCCCAGAGACTGACCATATACACATATGATCAGCGCCACACCCAACTTGGGACCAGGGAGGGCAAGGAAAGGGACAGTGACAATGCCCCAGAGACTGACCGTATACACATATGATCAGCGCCCAAACCCACTCTACACCCAACTTGGGACCAGGGAGGGCAAGGAAAGGGACAGTGACAATGCCCCAGAGACTGACCGTATACACATATGATCAGCGCACTACACCCAACTTGGGACCAGGGAGGGCAAGGAAAGGGACAGTGACAATGCCCCAGAGACTGACCGTATACACATATGATCAGCGCCACACCCAACTTGGGACCAGGGAGGGCAAGGAAAGGGACAGTGACAATGCCCCAGAGACTGACCGTATACACATATGATCAGCGTCACACCCAACTTGGGACCAGGGAGGGCAAGGAAAGGGACAGTGACAATGCCCCAGAGACTGACCGTATACACATATGATCAGCGTCACACCCAACTTGGGACCAGGGAGGGCAAGGAAAGGGACAGTGACAATGCCCCAGAGACTGACCGTATACACATATGATCAGCGCCCAAACCCACTCTACACCCAACTTGGGACCAGGGAGGGCAAGGAGAGGGACAGTGACAATGCCCCAGAGACTGACCATATACACATATGATCAGCGCCCAAACCCACTCTACACCCAACTTGGGACCAGGGAGGGCAAGGAAAGGGACAGTGACAATGCCCCAGAGACTGACCGTATACACATATGATCAGCGCGCTCTACACCCAACTTGGGACCAGGGAGGGCAAGGAAAGGGACAGTGACAATGCCCCAGAGACTGACCGTATACACATATGATCAGCGCTCACACCCAACTTGGGACCAGGGAGGGCAAGGAAAGGGACAGTGACAATGCCCCAGAGACTGACCGTATACACATATGATCAGCGCCACACCCAACTTGGGACCAGGGAGGGCAAGGAAAGGGACAGTGACAATGCCCCAGAGACTGACCGTATACACATATGATCAGCGCTCACACCCAACTTGGGACCAGGGAGGGCAAGGAAAGGGACAGTGACAATGCCCCAGAGACTGACCGTATACACATATGATCAGCGTCACACCCAACTTGGGACCAGGGAGGGCAAGGAAAGGGACAGTGACAATGCCCCAGAGACTGACCGTATACACATATGATCAGCGCCCAAACCCGCTCTACACCCAACTTGGGACCAGGGAGGGCAAGGAGAGGGACAGTGACAATGCCCCAGAGACTGACCGTATACACATATGATCAGCGCCACACCCAACTTGGGACCAGGGAGGGCAAGGAAAGGGACAGTGACAATGCCCCAGAGACTGACCGTATACACATATGATCAGCGCCCAAACCCACTCTACACCCAACTTGGGACCAGGGAGGGCAAGGAGAGGGACAGTGACAATGCCCCAGAGACTGACCATATACACATATGATCAGCGCCCAAACCCACTCTACACCCAACTTGGGACCAGGGAGGGCAAGGAAAGGGACAGTGACAATGCCCCAGAGACTGACCGTATACACATATGATCAGCGCCCAAACCCACTCTACACCCAACTTGGGACCAGGGAGGGCAAGGAAAGGGACAGTGACAATGCCCCAGAGACTGACCGTATACACATATGATCAGCGCCCAAACCCACTCTACACCCAACTTGGGACCAGGGAGGGCAAGGAAAGGGACAGTGACAATGCCCCAGAGACTGACCGTATACACATATGATCAGCGCCACACCCAACTTGGGACCAGGGAGGGCAAGGAAAGGGACAGTGACAATGCCCCAGAGACTGACCGTATACACATATGATCAGCGCCACACCCAACTTGGGACCAGGGAGGGCAAGGAAAGGGACAGTGACAATGCCCCAGAGACTGACCGTATACACATATGATCAGCGCCACACCCAACTTGGGACCAGGGAGGGCAAGGAAAGGGACAGTGACAATGCCCCAGAGACTGACCGTATACACATATGATCAGCGCCACACCCAACTTGGGACCAGGGAGGGCAAGGAAAGGGACAGTGACAATGCCCCAGAGACTGACCGTATACACATATGATCAGCGCCACACCCAACTTGGGACCAGGGAGGGCAAGGAAAGGGACAGTGACAATGCCCCAGAGACTGACCGTATACACATATGATCAGCGCCACACCCAACTTGGGACCAGGGAGGGCAAGGAAAGGGACAGTGACAATGCCCCAGAGACTGACCGTATACACATATGATCAGCGCCACACCCAACTTGGGACCAGGGAGGGCAAGGAAGGGACAGTGACAATGCCCCAGAGACTGACCATATACACATATGATCAGCGCCACACCCAACTTGGGACCAGGGAGGGCAAGGAAAGGGACAGTGACAATGCCCCAGAGACTGACCGTATACACATATGATCAGCGCCACACCCAACTTGGGACCAGGGAGGGCAAGGAAGGGGACAGTGACAATGCCCCAGAGACTGACCGTATACACATATGATCAGCGCCACACCCAACTTGGGACCAGGGAGGGCAAGGAAGGGGACAGTGACAATGCCCCAGAGACTGACCGTATACACATATGATCAGCGCCACACCCAACTTGGGACCAGGGAGGGCAAGGAAGGGGACAGTGACAATGCCCCAGAGACTGACCGTATACACATATGATCAGCGCCACACCCAACTTGGGACCAGGGAGGGCAAGGAAGGGGACAGTGACAATGCCCCAGAGACTGACCGTATACACATATGATCAGCGCCACACCCAACTTGGGACCAGGGAGGGCAAGGAAGGGACAGTGACAATGCCCCAGAGACTGACCGTATACACATATGATCAGCGCCACACCCAACTTGGGACCAGGGAGGGCAAGGAAAGGGACAGTGACAATGCCCCAGAGACTGACCGTATACACATATGATCAGCGCCACACCCAACTTGGGACCGGGAGGGCAAGGAAAGGGACAGTGACAATGCCCCAGAGACTGACCGTATACACATATGATCAGCGCCACACCCAACTTGGGACCAGGGAGGGCAAGGAAGGGGACAGTGACAATGCCCCAGAGACTGACCGTATACACATATGATCAGCGCCACACCCAACTTGGGACCAGGGAGGGCAAGGAAAGGGACAGTGACAATGCCCCAGAGACTGACCGTATACACATATGATCAGCGCCACACCCAACTTGGGACCAGGGAGGGCAAGGAAGGGACAGTGACAATGCCCCAGAGACTGACCGTATACACATATGATCAGCGCCACACCCAACTTGGGACCAGGGAGGGCAAGGAAAGGGACAGTGACAATGCCCCAGAGACTGACCGTATACACATATGATCAGCGCCACACCCAACTTGGGACCAGGGAGGGCAAGGAAAGGGACAGTGACAATGCCCCAGAGACTGACCGTATACACATATGATCAGCGCCACACCCAACTTGGGACCAGGGAGGGCAAGGAAAGGGACAGTGACAATGCCCCAGAGACTGACCGTATACACATATGATCAGCGCCACACCCAACTTGGGACCAGGGAGGGCAAGGAAGGGACAGTGACAATGCCCCAGAGACTGACCGTATACACATATGATCAGCGCCACACCCAACTTGGGACCAGGGAGGGCAAGGAAAGGGACAGTGACAATGCCCCAGAGACTGACCGTATACACATATGATCAGCGCCACACCCAACTTGGGACCAGGGAGGGCAAGGAAGGGACAGTGACAATGCCCCAGAGACTGACCGTATACACATATGATCAGCGCCACACCCAACTTGGGACCAGGGAGGGCAAGGAAAGGGACAGTGACAATGCCCCAGAGACTGACCGTATACACATATGATCAGCGCCACACCCAACTTGGGACCGGGAGGGCAAGGAAAGGGACAGTGACAATGCCCCAGAGACTGACCGTATACACATATGATCAGCGCCACACCCAACTTGGGACCAGGGAGGGCAAGGAAAGGGACAGTGACAATGCCCCAGAGACTGACCGTATACACATATGATCAGCGCCACACCCAACTTGGGACCAGGGAGGGCAAGGAAAGGGACAGTGACAATGCCCCAGAGACTGACCGTATACACATATGATCAGCGCCACACCCAACTTGGGACCAGGGAGGGCAAGGAAAGGGACAGTGACAATGCCCCAGAGACTGACCGTATACACATATGATCAGCACCACACCCAACTTGGGACCAGGGAGGGCAAGGAAAGGGACAGTGACAATGCCCCAGAGACTGACCGTATACACATATGATCAGCGCCACACCCAACTTGGGACCAGGGAGGGCAAGGAAAGGGACAGTGACAATGCCCCAGAGACTGACCATATACACATATGATCAGCGCCACACCCAACTTGGGACCAGGGAGGGCAAGGAAAGGGACAGTGACAATGCCCCAGAGACTGACCGTATACACATATGATCAGCGCCACACCCAACTTGGGACCAGGGAGGGCAAGGAAAGGGACAGTGACAATGCCCCAGAGACTGACCGTATACACATATGATCAGCGCCACACCCAACTTGGGACCAGGGAGGGCAAGGAAAGGGACAGTGACAATGCCCCAGAGACTGACCGTATACACATATGATCAGCGCCACACCCAACTTGGGACCAGGGAGGGCAAGGAAAGGGACAGTGACAATGCCCCAGAGACTGACCGTATACACATATGATCAGCGCCACACCACAACTTGGGACCAGGGAGGGCAAGGAAAGGGACAGTGACAATGCCCCAGAGACTGACCGTATACACATATGATCAGCGCCACACCCAACTTGGGACCAGGGAGGGCAAGGAAAGGGACAGTGACAATGCCCCAGAGACTGACCGTATACACATATGATCAGCGCCACACCCAACTTGGGACCAGGGAGGGCAAGGAAAGGGACAGTGACAATGCCCCAGAGACTGACCATATACACATATGATCAGCGCCACACCCAACTTGGGACCAGGGAGGGCAAGGAAAGGGACAGTGACAATGCCCCAGAGACTGACCGTATACACATATGATCAGCGCCACACCCAACTTGGGACCAGGGAGGGCAAGGAAAGGGACAGTGACAATGCCCCAGAGACTGACCGTATACACATATGATCAGCGCCACACCCAACTTGGGACCAGGGAGGGCAAGGAAAGGGACAGTGACAATGCCCCAGAGACTGACCGTATACACATATGATCAGCGCCACACCCACTTGGGACCAGGGAGGGCAAGGAAAGGGACAGTGACAATGCCCCAGAGACTGACCGTATACACATATGATCAGCGCCACACCCAACTTGGGACCAGGGAGGGCAAGGAAAGGGACAGTGACAATGCCCCAGAGACTGACCGTATACACATATGATCAGCGCCACACCCAACTTGGGACCAGGGAGGGCAAGGAAAGGGACAGTGACAATGCCCCAGAGACTGACCGTATACACATATGATCAGCGCCACACCCAACTTGGGACCAGGGAGGGCAAGGAAAGGGACAGTGACAATGCCCCAGAGACTGACCGTATACACATATGATCAGCGCCACACCCAACTTGGGACCAGGGAGGGCAAGGAAAGGGACAGTGACAATGCCCCAGAGACTGACCGTATACACATATGATCAGCGCCACACCCAACTTGGGACCAGGGAGGGCAAGGAAAGGGACAGTGACAATGCCCCAGAGACTGACCGTATACACATATGATCAGCGCCCAAACCCACTCTACACCCAACTTGGGACCAGGGAGGGCAAGGAAAGGGACAGTGACAATGCCCCAGAGACTGACCGTATACACATATGATCAGCGCCACACCCAACTTGGGACCAGGGAGGGCAAGGAAAGGGACAGTGACAATGCCCCAGAGACTGACCGTATACACATATGATCAGCGCCCAAACCCACTCTACACCCAACTTGGGACCAGGGAGGGCAAGGAAAGGGACAGTGACAATGCCCCAGAGACTGACCGTATACACATATGATCAGCGCCACACCCAACTTGGGACCAGGGAGGGCAAGGAAAGGGACAGTGACAATGCCCCAGAGACTGACCGTATACACATATGATCAGCGCTCACACCCAACTTGGGACCAGGGAGGGCAAGGAAAGGGACAGTGACAATGCCCCAGAGACTGACCGTATACACATATGATCAGCGCACACACCCAACTTGGGACCAGGGAGGGCAAGGAAAGGGACAGTGACAATGCCCCAGAGACTGACCGTATACACATATGATCAGCGCCACACCCAACTTGGGACCAGGGAGGGCAAGGAAAGGGACAGTGACAATGCCCCAGAGACTGACCGTATACACATATGATCAGCGCCACACCCAACTTGGGACCAGGGAGGGCAAGGAAAGGGACAGTGACAATGCCCCAGAGACTGACCGTATACACATATGATCAGCGTCACACCCAACTTGGGACCAGGGAGGGCAAGGAAAGGGACAGTGACAATGCCCCAGAGACTGACCGTATACACATATGATCAGCGCCCAAACCCACTCTACACCCAACTTGGGACCAGGGAGGGCAAGGAAGAGGGACAGTGACAATGCCCCAGAGACTGACCATATACACATATGATCAGCGCCCAAACCCACTCACACCCAACTTGGGACCAGGGAGGGCAAGGAAAGGGACAGTGACAATGCCCCAGAGACTGACCGTATACACATATGATCAGCGCACTCACACCCAACTTGGGACCAGGGAGGGCAAGGAAAGGGACAGTGACAATGCCCCAGAGACTGACCGTATACACATATGATCAGCGCCACACCCAACTTGGGACCAGGGAGGGCAAGGAAAGGGACAGTGACAATGCCCCAGAGACTGACCGTATACACATATGATCAGCGCCACACCCAACTTGGGACCAGGGAGGGCAAGGAAAGGGACAGTGACAATGCCCCAGAGACTGACCGTATACACATATGATCAGCGCCACACCCAACTTGGGACCAGGGAGGGCAAGGAAAGGGACAGTGACAATGCCCCAGAGACTGACCGTATACACATATGATCAGCGCCACACCCAACTTGGGACCAGGGAGGGCAAGGAAAGGGACAGTGACAATGCCCCAGAGACTGACCGTATACACATATGATCAGCGCTCACACCCAACTTGGGACCAGGGAGGGCAAGGAAAGGGACAGTGACAATGCCCCAGAGACTGACCGTATACACATATGATCAGCGCCACACCCAACTTGGGACCAGGGAGGGCAAGGAAAGGGACAGTGACAATGCCCCAGAGACTGACCGTATACACATATGATCAGCGCTCACACCCAACTTGGGACCAGGGAGGGCAAGGAAAGGGACAGTGACAATGCCCCAGAGACTGACCGTATACACATATGATCAGCGCTCACACCCAACTTGGGACCAGGGAGGGCAAGGAAAGGGACAGTGACAATGCCCCAGAGACTGACCGTATACACATATGATCAGCGCCACACCCAACTTGGGACCAGGGAGGGCAAGGAAAGGGACAGTGACAATGCCCCAGAGACTGACCGTATACACATATGATCAGCGCCACACCCAACTTGGGACCAGGGAGGGCAAGGAAAGGGACAGTGACAATGCCCCAGAGACTGACCGTATACACATATGATCAGCGCCACACCCAACTTGGGACCAGGGAGGGCAAGGAAAGGGACAGTGACAATGCCCCAGAGACTGACCGTATACACATATGATCAGCGCCACACCCAACTTGGGACCAGGGAGGGCAAGGAAAGGGACAGTGACAATGCCCCAGAGACTGACCGTATACACATATGATCAGCGCCACACCCAACTTGGGACCAGGGAGGGCAAGGAAAGGGACAGTGACAATGCCCCAGAGACTGACCGTATACACATATGATCAGCGCCACACCCAACTTGGGACCAGGGAGGGCAAGGAAAGGGACAGTGACAATGCCCCAGAGACTGACCGTATACACATATGATCAGCGCCACACCCAACTTGGGACCAGGGAGGGCAAGGAAAGGGACAGTGACAATGCCCCAGAGACTGACCGTATACACATATGATCAGCGCCACACCCAACTTGGGACCAGGGAGGGCAAGGAAGGGACAGTGACAATGCCCCAGAGACTGACCGTATACACATATGATCAGCGCCACACCCAACTTGGGACCAGGGAGGGCAAGGAAAGGGACAGTGACAATGCCCCAGAGACTGACCGTATACACATATGATCAGCGCCACACCCAACTTGGGACCAGGGAGGGCAAGGAAGGGGACAGTGACAATGCCCCAGAGACTGACCGTATACACATATGATCAGCGCCACACCCAACTTGGGACCAGGGAGGGCAAGGAAAGGGACAGTGACAATGCCCCAGAGACTGACCGTATACACATATGATCAGCGCCACACCCAACTTGGGACCAGGGAGGGCAAGGAAGGGACAGTGACAATGCCCCAGAGACTGACCGTATACACATATGATCAGCGCCACACCCAACTTGGGACCAGGGAGGGCAAGGAAGGGGACAGTGACAATGCCCCAGAGACTGACCGTATACACATATGATCAGCGCCACACCCAACTTGGGACCAGGGAGGGCAAGGAAGGGACAGTGACAATGCCCCAGAGACTGACCGTATACACATATGATCAGCGCCACACCCAACTTGGGACCAGGGAGGGCAAGGAAGGGGACAGTGACAATGCCCCAGAGACTGACCGTATACACATATGATCAGCGCCACACCCAACTTGGGACCAGGGAGGGCAAGGAAGGGACAGTGACAATGCCCCAGAGACTGACCGTATACACATATGATCAGCGCCACACCCAACTTGGGACCAGGGAGGGCAAGGAAGGGACAGTGACAATGCCCCAGAGACTGACCGTATACACATATGATCAGCGCCACACCCAACTTGGGACCAGGGAGGGCAAGGAAAGGGACAGTGACAATGCCCCAGAGACTGACCGTATACACATATGATCAGCGCCACACCCAACTTGGGACCGGGAGGGCAAGGAAAGGGACAGTGACAATGCCCCAGAGACTGACCGTATACACATATGATCAGCGCCACACCCAACTTGGGACCAGGGAGGGCAAGGAAGGGGACAGTGACAATGCCCCAGAGACTGACCGTATACACATATGATCAGCGCCACACCCAACTTGGGACCAGGGAGGGCAAGGAAAGGGACAGTGACAATGCCCCAGAGACTGACCGTATACACATATGATCAGCGCCACACCCAACTTGGGACCAGGGAGGGCAAGGAAGGGACAGTGACAATGCCCCAGAGACTGACCGTATACACATATGATCAGCGCCACACCCAACTTGGGACCAGGGAGGGCAAGGAAGGGACAGTGACAATGCCCCAGAGACTGACCGTATACACATATGATCAGCGCCACACCCAACTTGGGACCAGGGAGGGCAAGGAAAGGGACAGTGACAATGCCCCAGAGACTGACCGTATACACATATGATCAGCGCCACACCCAACTTGGGACCAGGGAGGGCAAGGAAAGGGACAGTGACAATGCCCCAGAGACTGACCGTATACACATATGATCAGCGCCACACCCAACTTGGGACCAGGGAGGGCAAGGAAAGGGACAGTGACAATGCCCCAGAGACTGACCGTATACACATATGATCAGCGCCACACCCAACTTGGGACCAGGGAGGGCAAGGAAAGGGACAGTGACAATGCCCCAGAGACTGACCGTATACACATATGATCAGCGCCACACCCACTTGGGACCAGGGAGGGCAAGGAAAGGGACAGTGACAATGCCCCAGAGACTGACCGTATACACATATGATCAGCGCCACACCCAACTTGGGACCAGGGAGGGCAAGGAAAGGGACAGTGACAATGCCCCAGAGACTGACCGTATACACATATGATCAGCGCCACACCCAACTTGGGACCAGGGAGGGCAAGGAAAGGGACAGTGACAATGCCCCAGAGACTGACCGTATACACATATGATCAGCGCCACACCCAACTTGGGACCAGGGAGGGCAAGGAAAGGGACAGTGACAATGCCCCAGAGACTGACCGTATACACATATGATCAGCGCCACACCCAACTTGGGACCAGGGAGGGCAAGGAAAGGGACAGTGACAATGCCCCAGAGACTGACCGTATACACATATGATCAGCGCCACACCCAACTTGGGACCAGGGAGGGCAAGGAAAGGGACAGTGACAATGCCCCAGAGACTGACCGTATACACATATGATCAGCGCCACACCCAACTTGGGACCAGGGAGGGCAAGGAAAGGGACAGTGACAATGCCCCAGAGACTGACCGTATACACATATGATCAGCGCTCACACCCAACTTGGGACCAGGGAGGGCAAGGAAAGGGACAGTGACAATGCCCCAGAGACTGACCGTATACACATATGATCAGCGCCACACCCAACTTGGGACCAGGGAGGGCAAGGAAAGGGACAGTGACAATGCCCCAGAGACTGACCGTATACACATATGATCAGCGCCACACCCAACTTGGGACCAGGGAGGGCAAGGAAAGGGACAGTGACAATGCCCCAGAGACTGACCGTATACACATATGATCAGCGCCACACCCAACTTGGGACCAGGGAGGGCAAGGAAAGGGACAGTGACAATGCCCCAGAGACTGACCGTATACACATATGATCAGCGCCACACCCAACTTGGGACCAGGGAGGGCAAGGAAAGGGACAGTGACAATGCCCCAGAGACTGACCGTATACACATATGATCAGCGACTCACACCCAACTTGGGACCAGGGAGGGCAAGGAAAGGGACAGTGACAATGCCCCAGAGACTGACCGTATACACATATGATCAGCACCACACCCAACTTGGGACCAGGGAGGGCAAGGAAAGGGACAGTGACAATGCCCCAGAGACTGACCGTATACACATATGATCAGCGCCACACCCAACTTGGGACCAGGGAGGGCAAGGAAAGGGACAGTGACAATGCCCCAGAGACTGACCATATACACATATGATCAGCGCCACACCCAACTTGGGACCAGGGAGGGCAAGGAAAGGGACAGTGACAATGCCCCAGAGACTGACCGTATACACATATGATCAGCGCCACACCCAACTTGGGACCAGGGAGGGCAAGGAAAGGGACAGTGACAATGCCCCAGAGACTGACCGTATACACATATGATCAGCGCCACACCCAACTTGGGACCAGGGAGGGCAAGGAAAGGGACAGTGACAATGCCCCAGAGACTGACCGTATACACATATGATCAGCGCCACACCCAACTTGGGACCAGGGAGGGCAAGGAAAGGGACAGTGACAATGCCCCAGAGACTGACCGTATACACATATGATCAGCGCCACACCCAACTTGGGACCAGGGAGGGCAAGGAAAGGGACAGTGACAATGCCCCAGAGACTGACCGTATACACATATGATCAGCGCCACACCCAACTTGGGACCAGGGAGGGCAAGGAAAGGGACAGTGACAATGCCCCAGAGACTGACCGTATACACATATGATCAGCGCCACACCCAACTTGGGACCAGGGAGGGCAAGGAAAGGGACAGTGACAATGCCCCAGAGACTGACCGTATACACATATGATCAGCGCCACACCCAACTTGGGACCAGGGAGGGCAAGGAAAGGGACAGTGACAATGCCCCAGAGACTGACCGTATACACATATGATCAGCGCCACACCCAACTTGGGACCAGGGAGGGCAAGGAAAGGGACAGTGACAATGCCCCAGAGACTGACCGTATACACATATGATCAGCGCCACACCCAACTTGGGACCAGGGAGGGCAAGGAAAGGGACAGTGACAATGCCCCAGAGACTGACCGTATACACATATGATCAGCGCCACACCCAACTTGGGACCAGGGAGGGCAAGGAAAGGGACAGTGACAATGCCCCAGAGACTGACCGTATACACATATGATCAGCGCCACACCCAACTTGGGACCAGGGAGGGCAAGGAAAGGGACAGTGACAATGCCCCAGAGACTGACCGTATACACATATGATCAGCGCCCAAACCCACTCACACCCAACTTGGGACCAGGGAGGGCAAGGAAAGGGACAGTGACAATGCCCCAGAGACTGACCGTATACACATATGATCAGCGCCACACCCAACTTGGGACCAGGGAGGGCAAGGAAAGGGACAGTGACAATGCCCCAGAGACTGACCGTATACACATATGATCAGCGCTCACACCCAACTTGGGACCAGGGAGGGCAAGGAAAGGGACAGTGACAATGCCCCAGAGACTGACCGTATACACATATGATCAGCGCCACACCCAACTTGGGACCAGGGAGGGCAAGGAAAGGGACAGTGACAATGCCCCAGAGACTGACCGTATACACATATGATCAGCGCCCAAACCCACTCTACACCCAACTTGGGACCAGGGAGGGCAAGGAAAGGGACAGTGACAATGCCCCAGAGACTGACCGTATACACATATGATCAGCGCCACACCCAACTTGGGACCAGGGAGGGCAAGGAAAGGGACAGTGACAATGCCCCAGAGACTGACCGTATACACATATGATCAGCGCTCACACCCAACTTGGGACCAGGGAGGGCAAGGAAAGGGACAGTGACAATGCCCCAGAGACTGACCGTATACACATATGATCAGCGCACACACCCAACTTGGGACCAGGGAGGGCAAGGAAAGGGACAGTGACAATGCCCCAGAGACTGACCGTATACACATATGATCAGCGCCACACCCAACTTGGGACCAGGGAGGGCAAGGAAAGGGACAGTGACAATGCCCCAGAGACTGACCGTATACACATATGATCAGCGCCACACCCAACTTGGGACCAGGGAGGGCAAGGAAAGGGACAGTGACAATGCCCCAGAGACTGACCGTATACACATATGATCAGCGCCACACCCAACTTGGGACCAGGGAGGGCAAGGAAAGGGACAGTGACAATGCCCCAGAGACTGACCGTATACACATATGATCAGCGCCACACCCAACTTGGGACCAGGGAGGGCAAGGAAAGGGACAGTGACAATGCCCCAGAGACTGACCGTATACACATATGATCAGCGCCACACCCAACTTGGGACCAGGGAGGGCAAGGAAAGGGACAGTGACAATGCCCCAGAGACTGACCGTATACACATATGATCAGCGCCACACCCAACTTGGGACCAGGGAGGGCAAGGAAAGGGACAGTGACAATGCCCCAGAGACTGACCGTATACACATATGATCAGCGCCACACCCAACTTGGGACCAGGGAGGGCAAGGAAAGGGACAGTGACAATGCCCCAGAGACTGACCGTATACACATATGATCAGCGCCACACCCAACTTGGGACCAGGGAGGGCAAGGAAAGGGACAGTGACAATGCCCCAGAGACTGACCGTATACACATATGATCAGCGCCACACCCAACTTGGGACCAGGGAGGGCAAGGAAAGGGACAGTGACAATGCCCCAGAGACTGACCGTATACACATATGATCAGCGCCACACCCAACTTGGGACCAGGGAGGGCAAGGAAGGGGACAGTGACAATGCCCCAGAGACTGACCGTATACACATATGATCAGCGCCACACCCAACTTGGGACCAGGGAGGGCAAGGAAGGGACAGTGACAATGCCCCAGAGACTGACCGTATACACATATGATCAGCGCCACACCCAACTTGGGACCAGGGAGGGCAAGGAAAGGGACAGTGACAATGCCCCAGAGACTGACCGTATACACATATGATCAGCGCCACACCCAACTTGGGACCAGGGAGGGCAAGGAAAGGGACAGTGACAATGCCCCAGAGACTGACCGTATACACATATGATCAGCGCCACACCCAACTTGGGACCAGGGAGGGCAAGGAAAGGGACAGTGACAATGCCCCAGAGACTGACCGTATACACATATGATCAGCGCCACACCCAACTTGGGACCAGGGAGGGCAAGGAAAGGGACAGTGACAATGCCCCAGAGACTGACCGTATACACATATGATCAGCGCCACACCCAACTTGGGACCAGGGAGGGCAAGGAAAGGGACAGTGACAATGCCCCAGAGACTGACCGTATACACATATGATCAGCGCCACACCCAACTTGGGACCAGGGAGGGCAAGGAAGGGGACAGTGACAATGCCCCAGAGACTGACCGTATACACATATGATCAGCGCCACACCCAACTTGGGACCAGGGAGGGCAAGGAAGGGACAGTGACAATGCCCCAGAGACTGACCGTATACACATATGATCAGCGCCACACCCAACTTGGGACCAGGGAGGGCAAGGAAGGGACAGTGACAATGCCCCAGAGACTGACCGTATACACATATGATCAGCGCCACACCCAACTTGGGACCAGGGAGGGCAAGGAAGGGACAGTGACAATGCCCCAGAGACTGACCGTATACACATATGATCAGCGCCACACCCAACTTGGGACCAGGGAGGGCAAGGAAAGGGACAGTGACAATGCCCCAGAGACTGACCGTATACACATATGATCAGCGCCACACCCAACTTGGGACCAGGGAGGGCAAGGAAAGGGACAGTGACAATGCCCCAGAGACTGACCGTATACACATATGATCAGCGCCACACCCAACTTGGGACCAGGGAGGGCAAGGAAAGGGACAGTGACAATGCCCCAGAGACTGACCGTATACACATATGATCAGCGCCACACCCAACTTGGGACCAGGGAGGGCAAGGAAGGGACAGTGACAATGCCCCAGAGACTGACCGTATACACATATGATCAGCGCCACACCCAACTTGGGACCAGGGAGGGCAAGGAAAGGGACAGTGACAATGCCCCAGAGACTGACCGTATACACATATGATCAGCGCCACACCCAACTTGGGACCAGGGAGGGCAAGGAAAGGGACAGTGACAATGCCCCAGAGACTGACCGTATACACATATGATCAGCGCCACACCCAACTTGGGACCAGGGAGGGCAAGGAAAGGGACAGTGACAATGCCCCAGAGACTGACCGTATACACATATGATCAGCGCCACACCCAACTTGGGACCAGGGAGGGCAAGGAAAGGGACAGTGACAATGCCCCAGAGACTGACCGTATACACATATGATCAGCGCCACACCCAACTTGGGACCAGGGAGGGCAAGGAAAGGGACAGTGACAATGCCCCAGAGACTGACCGTATACACATATGATCAGCGCCACACCCAACTTGGGACCAGGGAGGGCAAGGAAAGGGACAGTGACAATGCCCCAGAGACTGACCGTATACACATATGATCAGCGCCACACCCAACTTGGGACCAGGGAGGGCAAGGAAAGGGACAGTGACAATGCCCCAGAGACTGACCGTATACACATATGATCAGCGCCACACCCAACTTGGGACCAGGGAGGGCAAGGAAAGGGACAGTGACAATGCCCCAGAGACTGACCGTATACACATATGATCAGCGCCACACCCAACTTGGGACCAGGGAGGGCAAGGAAAGGGACAGTGACAATGCCCCAGAGACTGACCGTATACACATATGATCAGCGCCACACCCAACTTGGGACCAGGGAGGGCAAGGAAAGGGACAGTGACAATGCCCCAGAGACTGACCGTATACACATATGATCAGCGCCACACCCAACTTGGGACCAGGGAGGGCAAGGAAAGGGACAGTGACAATGCCCCAGAGACTGACCGTATACACATATGATCAGCGCCACACCCAACTTGGGACCAGGGAGGGCAAGGAAAGGGACAGTGACAATGCCCCAGAGACTGACCGTATACACATATGATCAGCGCCCAAACCCACTCTACACCCAACTTGGGACCAGGGAGGGCAAGGAAAGGGACAGTGACAATGCCCCAGAGACTGACCGTATACACATATGATCAGCACTCACACCCAACTTGGGACCAGGGAGGGCAAGGAAAGGGACAGTGACAATGCCCCAGAGACTGACCGTATACACATATGATCAGCGCCACACCCAACTTGGGACCAGGGAGGGCAAGGAAAGGGACAGTGACAATGCCCCAGAGACTGACCGTATACACATATGATCAGCGCCACACCCAACTTGGGACCAGGGAGGGCAAGGAAAGGGACAGTGACAATGCCCCAGAGACTGACCGTATACACATATGATCAGCGCCACACCCAACTTGGGACCAGGGAGGGCAAGGAAAGGGACAGTGACAATGCCCCAGAGACTGACCGTATACACATATGATCAGCGCCACACCCAACTTGGGACCAGGGAGGGCAAGGAAAGGGACAGTGACAATGCCCCAGAGACTGACCGTATACACATATGATCAGCGCCACACCCAACTTGGGACCAGGGAGGGCAAGGAAAGGGACAGTGACAATGCCCCAGAGACTGACCGTATACACATATGATCAGCGCCCAAACACTCTACACAACTTGGGACCAGGGAGGGCAAGGAAAGGGACAGTGACAATGCCCCAGAGACTGACCGTATACACATATGATCAGCGCCACACCCAACTTGGGACCAGGGAGGGCAAGGAAAGGGACAGTGACAATGCCCCAGAGACTGACCGTATACACATATGATCAGCGCCACACCCAACTTGGGACCAGGGAGGGCAAGGAAAGGGACAGTGACAATGCCCCAGAGACTGACCGTATACACATATGATCAGCGCCACACCCAACTTGGGACCAGGGAGGGCAAGGAAAGGGACAGTGACAATGCCCCAGAGACTGACCGTATACACATATGATCAGCGCCACACCCAACTTGGGACCAGGGAGGGCAAGGAAAGGGACAGTGACAATGCCCCAGAGACTGACCGTATACACATATGATCAGCGCCACACCCAACTTGGGACCAGGGAGGGCAAGGAAAGGGACAGTGACAATGCCCCAGAGACTGACCGTATACACATATGATCAGCGCCACACCCAACTTGGGACCAGGGAGGGCAAGGAAAGGGACAGTGACAATGCCCCAGAGACTGACCGTATACACATATGATCAGCGCCACACCCAACTTGGGACCAGGGAGGGCAAGGAAAGGGACAGTGACAATGCCCCAGAGACTGACCGTATACACATATGATCAGCGCCACACCCAACTTGGGACCAGGGAGGGCAAGGAAAGGGACAGTGACAATGCCCCAGAGACTGACCGTATACACATATGATCAGCGCTCACACCCAACTTGGGACCAGGGAGGGCAAGGAAAGGGACAGTGACAATGCCCCAGAGACTGACCGTATACACATATGATCAGCGCCACACCCAACTTGGGACCAGGGAGGGCAAGGAAAGGGACAGTGACAATGCCCCAGAGACTGACCGTATACACATATGATCAGCGCCACACCCAACTTGGGACCAGGGAGGGCAAGGAAAGGGACAGTGACAATGCCCCAGAGACTGACCGTATACACATATGATCAGCGCCACACCCAACTTGGGACCAGGGAGGGCAAGGAAAGGGACAGTGACAATGCCCCAGAGACTGACCGTATACACATATGATCAGCGCTCACACCCAACTTGGGACCAGGGAGGGCAAGGAAAGGGACAGTGACAATGCCCCAGAGACTGACCGTATACACATATGATCAGCGCCACACCCAACTTGGGACCAGGGAGGGCAAGGAAAGGGACAGTGACAATGCCCCAGAGACTGACCGTATACACATATGATCAGCGCTCACACCCAACTTGGGACCAGGGAGGGCAAGGAAAGGGACAGTGACAATGCCCCAGAGACTGACCGTATACACATATGATCAGCGCACACACCCAACTTGGGACCAGGGAGGGCAAGGAAAGGGACAGTGACAATGCCCCAGAGACTGACCGTATACACATATGATCAGCGCCACACCCAACTTGGGACCAGGGAGGGCAAGGAAAGGGACAGTGACAATGCCCCAGAGACTGACCGTATACACATATGATCAGCGCCACACCCAACTTGGGACCAGGGAGGGCAAGGAAAGGGACAGTGACAATGCCCCAGAGACTGACCGTATACACATATGATCAGCGCCACACCCAACTTGGGACCAGGGAGGGCAAGGAAAGGGACAGTGACAATGCCCCAGAGACTGACCGTATACACATATGATCAGCGCCACACCCAACTTGGGACCAGGGAGGGCAAGGAAAGGGACAGTGACAATGCCCCAGAGACTGACCGTATACACATATGATCAGCGCACCACACCCAACTTGGGACCAGGGAGGGCAAGGAAAGGGACAGTGACAATGCCCCAGAGACTGACCATATACACATATGATCAGCGCCACACCCAACTTGGGACCAGGGAGGGCAAGGAAAGGGACAGTGACAATGCCCCAGAGACTGACCGTATACACATATGATCAGCGCCACACCCAACTTGGGACCAGGGAGGGCAAGGAAAGGGACAGTGACAATGCCCCAGAGACTGACCGTATACACATATGATCAGCGCCACACCCAACTTGGGACCAGGGAGGGCAAGGAAAGGGACAGTGACAATGCCCCAGAGACTGACCGTATACACATATGATCAGCGCCACACCCAACTTGGGACCAGGGAGGGCAAGGAAAGGGACAGTGACAATGCCCCAGAGACTGACCGTATACACATATGATCAGCGCCACACCCAACTTGGGACCAGGGAGGGCAAGGAAAGGGACAGTGACAATGCCCCAGAGACTGACCGTATACACATATGATCAGCGCCACACCCAACTTGGGACCAGGGAGGGCAAGGAAAGGGACAGTGACAATGCCCCAGAGACTGACCGTATACACATATGATCAGCGCCACACCCAACTTGGGACCAGGGAGGGCAAGGAAAGGGACAGTGACAATGCCCCAGAGACTGACCGTATACACATATGATCAGCGCTCACACCCAACTTGGGACCAGGGAGGGCAAGGAAAGGGACAGTGACAATGCCCCAGAGACTGACCGTATACACATATGATCAGCGCCACACCCAACTTGGGACCAGGGAGGGCAAGGAAAGGGACAGTGACAATGCCCCAGAGACTGACCGTATACACATATGATCAGCGCCACACCCAACTTGGGACCAGGGAGGGCAAGGAAAGGGACAGTGACAATGCCCCAGAGACTGACCGTATACACATATGATCAGCGTCACACCCAACTTGGGACCAGGGAGGGCAAGGAAAGGGACAGTGACAATGCCCCAGAGACTGACCGTATACACATATGATCAGCGCCACACCCAACTTGGGACCAGGGAGGGCAAGGAAAGGGACAGTGACAATGCCCCAGAGACTGACCGTATACACATATGATCAGCGCTCACACCCAACTTGGGACCAGGGAGGGCAAGGAAAGGGACAGTGACAATGCCCCAGAGACTGACCGTATACACATATGATCAGGCCCAAACCCACTCTACACCCAACTTGGGACCAGGGAGGGCAAGGAAAGGGACAGTGACAATGCCCCAGAGACTGACCGTATACACATATGATCAGCGCCACACCCAACTTGGGACCAGGGAGGGCAAGGAAAGGGACAGTGACAATGCCCCAGAGACTGACCGTATACACATATGATCAGCGCCACACCCAACTTGGGACCAGGGAGGGCAAGGAAAGGGACAGTGACAATGCCCCAGAGACTGACCGTATACACATATGATCAGCGCCACACCCAACTTGGGACCAGGGAGGGCAAGGAAAGGGACAGTGACAATGCCCCAGAGACTGACCGTATACACATATGATCAGCGCCACACCCAACTTGGGACCAGGGAGGGCAAGGAAAGGGACAGTGACAATGCCCCAGAGACTGACCGTATACACATATGATCAGCGCCACACCCAACTTGGGACCAGGGAGGGCAAGGAAAGGGACAGTGACAATGCCCCAGAGACTGACCGTATACACATATGATCAGCGCCACACCCAACTTGGGACCAGGGAGGGCAAGGAAAGGGACAGTGACAATGCCCCAGAGACTGACCGTATACACATATGATCAGCGCCACACCCAACTTGGGACCAGGGAGGGCAAGGAAAGGGACAGTGACAATGCCCCAGAGACTGACCGTATACACATATGATCAGCGCCACACCCAACTTGGGACCAGGGAGGGCAAGGAAAGGGACAGTGACAATGCCCCAGAGACTGACCATATACACATATGATCAGCGCCACACCCACTTGGGACCAGGGAGGGCAAGGAAAGGGACAGTGACAATGCCCCAGAGACTGACCATATACACATATGATCAGCGCCACACCCAACTTGGGACCAGGGAGGGCAAGGAAAGGGACAGTGACAATGCCCCAGAGACTGACCGTATACACATATGATCAGCGCCACACCCAACTTGGGACCAGGGAGGGCAAGGAAAGGGACAGTGACAATGCCCCAGAGACTGACCGTATACACATATGATCAGCGCCACACCCAACTTGGGACCAGGGAGGGCAAGGAAAGGGACAGTGACAATGCCCCAGAGACTGACCGTATACACATATGATCAGCGCCACACCCAACTTGGGACCAGGGAGGGCAAGGAAAGGGACAGTGACAATGCCCCAGAGACTGACCGTATACACATATGATCAGCGCCACACCCAACTTGGGACCAGGGAGGGCAAGGAAGGGACAGTGACAATGCCCCAGAGACTGACCGTATACACATATGATCAGCGCCACACCCAACTTGGGACCAGGGAGGGCAAGGAAAGGGACAGTGACAATGCCCCAGAGACTGACCGTATACACATATGATCAGCGCCACACCCAACTTGGGACCAGGGAGGGCAAGGAAAGGGACAGTGACAATGCCCCAGAGACTGACCGTATACACATATGATCAGCGCCACACCCAACTTGGGACCAGGGAGGGCAAGGAAAGGGACAGTGACAATGCCCCAGAGACTGACCGTATACACATATGATCAGCGCCACACCCAACTTGGGACCAGGGAGGGCAAGGAAAGGGACAGTGACAATGCCCCAGAGACTGACCGTATACACATATGATCAGCGCCACACCCAACTTGGGACCAGGGAGGGCAAGGAAAGGGACAGTGACAATGCCCCAGAGACTGACCGTATACACATATGATCAGCGCCACACCCAACTTGGGACCAGGGAGGGCAAGGAAAGGGACAGTGACAATGCCCCAGAGACTGACCGTATACACATATGATCAGCGCCCAAACCCACTCTACACCCAACTTGGGACCAGGGAGGGCAAGGAAGAGGGACAGTGACAATGCCCCAGAGACTGACCGTATACACATATGATCAGCGCCCAAACCCACACACCCAACTTGGGACCAGGGAGGGCAAGGAAAGGGACAGTGACAATGCCCCAGAGACTGACCGTATACACATATGATCAGCACCACACCCAACTTGGGACCAGGGAGGGCAAGGAAAGGGACAGTGACAATGCCCCAGAGACTGACCGTATACACATATGATCAGCGTCACACCCAACTTGGGACCAGGGAGGGCAAGGAAAGGGACAGTGACAATGCCCCAGAGACTGACCGTATACACATATGATCAGCGTCACACCCAACTTGGGACCGGGAGGGCAAGGAAAGGGACAGTGACAATGCCCCAGAGACTGACCGTATACACATATGATCAGCGCCACACCCAACTTGGGACCAGGGAGGGCAAGGAAAGGGACAGTGACAATGCCCCAGAGACTGACCGTATACACATATGATCAGCGCCCAAACCACTCTACACCCAACTTGGGACCAGGGAGGGCAAGGAAAGGGACAGTGACAATGCCCCAGAGACTGACCGTATACACATATGATCAGCGCCCAAACCCACTCTACACCCAACTTGGGACCAGGGAGGGCAAGGAAAGGGACAGTGACAATGCCCCAGAGACTGACCGTATACACATATGATCAGCGCCACACCCAACTTGGGACCAGGGAGGGCAAGGAAAGGGACAGTGACAATGCCCCAGAGACTGACCGTATACACATATGATCAGCGCCACACCCAACTTGGGACCAGGGAGGGCAAGGAAAGGGACAGTGACAATGCCCCAGAGACTGACCGTATACACATATGATCAGCGCCACACCCAACTTGGGACCAGGGAGGGCAAGGAAAGGGACAGTGACAATGCCCCAGAGACTGACCGTATACACATATGATCAGCGCCACACCCAACTTGGGACCAGGGAGGGCAAGGAAAGGGACAGTGACAATGCCCCAGAGACTGACCGTATACACATATGATCAGCGTCACACCCAACTTGGGACCAGGGAGGGCAAGGAAAGGGACAGTGACAATGCCCCAGAGACTGACCGTATACACATATGATCAGCGCCCAAACCCACTCTACACCCAACTTGGGACCAGGGAGGGCAAGGAAGAGGGACAGTGACAATGCCCCAGAGACTGACCATATACACATATGATCAGCGCCACACCCAACTTGGGACCAGGGAGGGCAAGGAAAGGGACAGTGACAATGCCCCAGAGACTGACCGTATACACATATGATCAGCGCTCACACCCAACTTGGGACCAGGGAGGGCAAGGAAAGGGACAGTGACAATGCCCCAGAGACTGACCGTATACACATATGATCAGCGTCACACCCAACTTGGGACCAGGGAGGGCAAGGAAAGGGACAGTGACAATGCCCCAGAGACTGACCGTATACACATATGATCAGCGCCCAAACCCACTCTACACCCAACTTGGGACCAGGGAGGGCAAGGAGAGGGACAGTGACAAGGCCCCAGAGACTGACCATATACACATATGATCAGCGCCCAAACCCACTCTACACCCAACTTGGGACCAGGGAGGGCAAGGAAAGGGACAGTGACAATGCCCCAGAGACTGACCGTATACACATATGATCAGCACCCAAACCCACTCTACACCCAACTTGGGACCAGGGAGGGCAAGGAAAGGGACAGTGACAATGCCCCAGAGACTGACCGTATACACATATGATCAGCGCCCAAACCCACTCTACACCCAACTTGGGACCAGGGAGGGCAAGGAGACGGACAGTGACAATGCCCCAGAGACTGACCATATACACATATGATCAGCGCCCAAACCAACTCTACACCCAACTTGGGACCAGGGAGGGCAAGGAAAGGGACAGTGACAATGCCCCAGAGACTGACCATATACACATATGATCAGCGCCACACCCAACTTGGGACCCGGGAGGGCAAGGAAAGGGACAGTGACAATGCCCCAGAGACTGACCTTATACACATATGATCAGCGCCACACCCAACTTGGGACCAGGGAGGGCAAGGAAAGGGACAGTGACAATGCCCCAGAGACTGACCGTATACACATATGATCAGCGCCACACCCAACTTGGGACCAGGGAGGGCAAGGAAAGGGACAGTGACAGTGACAATGCCCCAGAGACTGACCGTATACATATATGATCAGCGCCCAAACCCACTCTACACAACTTGGGACCAGGGAGGGCAAGGAAAGGGACAGTGACAATGCCCCAGAGACTGACCTTATACACATATGATCAGCGCCACACCCAACTTGGGACCAGGGAGGGCGAGGAAAGGGACAGTGACAATGCCCCAGAGACTGACCGTATACACATATGATCAGCGCCACACCCAACTTGGGACCAGGGAGGGCAAGGAAGGGGACAGTGACAATGCCCCAGAGACTGACCATATACACATATGATCAGCGCCACACCCACCTTGGGACCAGGGAGGGCAAGGAAAGGGACAGTGACAATGCCCCAGAGACTGACCATATACACATATGATCAGCGCCACACCCAACTTGGGACCAGGGAGGGCAAGGAAGGGGACAGTGACAATGCCCCAGAGACTGACCATATACACATATGATCAGCGCCACACCCAACTTGGGACCAGGGAGGGCAAGGAAAGGGACAGTGACAATGCCCCAGAGACTGACCGTATACACATATGATCAGCGCCACACCCAACTTGGGACCAGGGAGGGCAAGGAAAGGGACAGTGACAATGCCCCAGAGACTGACCGTATACACATATGATCAGCGCCACACCCAACTTGGGACCAGGGAGGGCAAGGAAAGGGACAGTGACAATGCCCCAGAGACTGACCGTATACACATATGATCAGCGTCACACCCAACTTGGGACCAGGGAGGGCAAGGAAAGGGACAGTGACAATGCCCCAGAGACTGACCGTATACACATATGATCAGCGTCACACCCAACTTGGGACCAGGGAGGGCAAGGAAAGGGACAGTGACAATGCCCCAGAGACTGACCGTATACACATATGATCAGCGCTCACACCCAACTTGGGACCAGGGAGGGCAAGGAAAGGGACAGTGACAATGCCCCAGAGACTGACCGTATACACATATGATCAGCGCTCTACACCCAACTTGGGACCAGGGAGGGCAAGGAAGGGACAGTGACAATGCCCCAGAGACTGACCATATACACATATGATCAGCGCCACACCCAACTTGGGACCAGGGAGGGCAAGGAAAGGGACAGTGACAATGCCCCAGAGACTGACCGTATACACATATGATCAGCGCCACACCCAACTTGGGACCAGGGAGGGCAAGGAAAGGGACAGTGACAATGCCCCAGAGACTGACCGTATACACATATGATCAGCGCCCAAACCCACTCTACCCAACTTGGGACCAGGGAGGGCAAGGAAAGGGACAGTGACAATGCCCCAGAGACTGACCGTATACACATATGATCAGCGCCCAAACCCACTTACACCCAACTTGGGACCAGGGAGGGCAAGGAAAGGGACAGTGACAATGCCCCAGAGACTGACCGTATACACATATGATCAGCGCCACACCCAACTTGGGACCAGGGAGGGCAAGGAAAGGGACAGTGACAATGCCCCAGAGACTGACCGTATACACATATGATCAGCGCACTCACACCCAACTTGGGACCAGGGAGGGCAAGGAAAGGGACAGTGACAATGCCCCAGAGACTGACCGTATACACATATGATCAGCGCCCAAACCACTCTACACCCAACTTGGGACCAGGGAGGGCAAGGAAAGGGACAGTGACAATGCCCCAGAGACTGACCGTATACACATATGATCAGCGCCCAAACCCACTCTACACCCAACTTGGGACCAGGGAGGGCAAGGAAAGGGACAGTGACAATGCCCCAGAGACTGACCGTATACACATATGATCAGCGCCACACCCAACTTGGGACCAGGGAGGGCAAGGAAAGGGACAGTGACAATGCCCCAGAGACTGACCGTATACACATATGATCAGCGCCCAAACCCCTCTACACCCAACTTGGGACCAGGGAGGGCAAGGAGAGGGACAGTGACAATGCCCCAGAGACTGACCATATACACATATGATCAGCGCCACACCCAACTTGGGACCAGGGAGGGCAAGGAAAGGGACAGTGACAATGCCCCAGAGACTGACCGTATACACATATGATCAGCGCCCAAACCACTCTACACCCAACTTGGGACCAGGGAGGGCAAGGAGAGGGACAGTGACAAGGCCCCAGAGACTGACCATATACACATATGATCAGCGCCCAAACCCACTCTACACCCAACTTGGGACCAGGGAGGGCAAGGAAAGGGACAGTGACAATGCCCCAGAGACTGACCGTATACACATATGATCAGCGCCACACCCAACTTGGGACCAGGGAGGGCAAGGAAAGGGACAGTGACAATGCCCCAGAGACTGACCGTATACACATATGATCAGCGTCACACCCAACTTGGGACCAGGGAGGGCAAGGAAAGGGACAGTGACAATGCCCCAGAGACTGACCGTATACACATATGATCAGCGTCACACCCAACTTGGGACCCGGGAGGGCAAGGAAAGGGACAGTGACAATGCCCCAGAGACTGACCGTATACACATATGATCAGCGCCCAAACCCACTCTACACCCAACTTGGGACCAGGGAGGGCAAGGAAAGGGACAGTGACAATGCCCCAGAGACTGACCGTATACACATATGATCAGCGCCCAAACCACTCTACACCCAACTTGGGACCAGGGAGGGCAAGGAGAGGGACAGTGACAATGCCCCAGAGACTGACCATATACACATATGATCAGCGCCCAAACCCACTCTACACCCAACTTGGGACCAGGGAGGGCAAGGAAAGGGACAGTGACAATGCCCCAGAGACTGACCGTATACACATATGATCAGCGCAGCTCACACCCAACTTGGGACCAGGGAGGGCAAGGAAAGGGACAGTGACAATGCCCCAGAGACTGACCGTATACACATATGATCAGCGCCCAAACCCACTCTACACCCAACTTGGGACCAGGGAGGGCAAGGAAAGGGACAGTGACAATGCCCCAGAGACTGACCGTATACACATATGATCAGCGCCACACCCAACTTGGGACCAGGGAGGGCAAGGAAAGGGACAGTGACAATGCCCCAGAGACTGACCGTATACACATATGATCAGCGTCACACCCAACTTGGGACCAGGGAGGGCAAGGAAAGGGACAGTGACAATGCCCCAGAGACTGACCGTATACACATATGATCAGCGCCCAAACCCACTCTACACCCAACTTGGGACCAGGGAGGGCAAGGAAAGGGACAGTGACAATGCCCCAGAGACTGACCGTATACACATATGATCAGCGCCCAAACCACTCTACACCCAACTTGGGACCAGGGAGGGCAAGGAGAGGGACAGTGACAAGGCCCCAGAGACTGACCATATACACATATGATCAGCGCCCAAACCCACTCTACACCCAACTTGGGACCAGGGAGGGCAAGGAAAGGGACAGTGACAATGCCCCAGAGACTGACCGTATACACATATGATCAGCGCCACACCCAACTTGGGACCAGGGAGGGCAAGGAAGAGGGACAGTGACAATGCCCCAGAGACTGACCATATACACATATGATCAGCGCCCAAACCCACTCTACACCCAACTTGGGACCAGGGAGGGCAAGGAAAGGGACAGTGACAATGCCCCAGAGACTGACCGTATACACATATGATCAGCGCCACACCCAACTTGGGACCAGGGAGGGCAAGGAAAGGGACAGTGACAATGCCCCAGAGACTGACCGTATACACATATGATCAGCGCCACACCCAACTTGGGACCAGGGAGGGCAAGGAAAGGGACAGTGACAATGCCCCAGAGACTGACCGTATACACATATGATCAGCGTCACACCCAACTTGGGACCAGGGAGGGCAAGGAAAGGGACAGTGACAATGCCCCAGAGACTGACCGTATACACATATGATCAGCGCCCAAACCCACCACACCCAACTTGGGACCAGGGAGGGCAAGGAAGAGGGACAGTGACAATGCCCCAGAGACTGACCATATACACATATGATCAGCGCCACACCCAACTTGGGACCAGGGAGGGCAAGGAAAGGGACAGTGACAATGCCCCAGAGACTGACCGTATACACATATGATCAGCGCTCACACCCAACTTGGGACCAGGGAGGGCAAGGAAGAGGGACAGTGACAATGCCCCAGAGACTGACCATATACACATATGATCAGCGCCCAAACCCACTCTACACCCAACTTGGGACCAGGGAGGGCAAGGAGAGGGACAGTGACAATGCCCCAGAGACTGACCGTATACACATATGATCAGCGCCCAAACCCACTCTACACCCAACTTGGGACCAGGGAGGGCAAGGAAAGGGACAGTGACAATGCCCCAGAGACTGACCGTATACACATATGATCAGCGCCCAAACCCACTCTACACCCAACTTGGGACCAGGGAGGGCAAGGAAAGGGACAGTGACAATGCCCCAGAGACTGACCGTATACACATATGATCAGCGCCACACCCAACTTGGGACCAGGGAGGGCAAGGAAAGGGACAGTGACAATGCCCCAGAGACTGACCGTATACACATATGATCAGCGCTCACACCCAACTTGGGACCAGGGAGGGCAAGGAAGGGACAGTGACAATGCCCCAGAGACTGACCGTATACACATATGATCAGCGCCACACCCAACTTGGGACCAGGGAGGGCAAGGAAAGGGACAGTGACAATGCCCCAGAGACTGACCGTATACACATATGATCAGCGTCACACCCAACTTGGGACCAGGGAGGGCAAGGAAAGGGACAGTGACAATGCCCCAGAGACTGACCGTATACACATATGATCAGCGCCCAAACCCACTCTACACCCAACTTGGGACCAGGGAGGGCAAGGAGAGGGACAGTGACAATGCCCCAGAGACTGACCATATACACATATGATCAGCGCCACACCCAACTTGGGACCAGGGAGGGCAAGGAAAGGGACAGTGACAATGCCCCAGAGACTGACCGTATACACATATGATCAGCGCCACACCCAACTTGGGACCAGGGAGGGCAAGGAAAGGGACAGTGACAATGCCCCAGAGACTGACCGTATACACATATGATCAGCGCCACACCCAACTTGGGACCAGGGAGGGCAAGGAAAGGGACAGTGACAATGCCCCAGAGACTGACCGTATACACATATGATCAGCGCCACACCCAACTTGGGACCCAGGAGGGCAAGGAAAGGGACAGTGACAATGCCCCAGAGACTGACCGTATACACATATAATCAGCGTCACACCCAACTTGGGACCAGGGAGGGCAAGGAAAGGGACAGTGACAATGCCCCAGAGACTGACCGTATACACATATGATCAGCGCCCAAACCCACTCTACACCCAACTTGGGACCAGGGAGGGCAAGGAGAGGGACAGTGACAATGCCCCAGAGACTGACCATATACACATATGATCAGCGCCACACCCAACTTGGGACCAGGGAGGGCAAGGAAAGGGACAGTGACAATGCCCCAGAGACTGACCATATACACATATGATCAGCGCCACACCCAACTTGGGACCGGGAGGGCAAGGAAAGGGACAGTGACAATGCCCCAGAGACTGACCGTATACACATATGATCAGCGTCACACCCAACTTGGGACCAGGGAGGGCAAGGAAAGGGACAGTGACAATGCCCCAGAGACTGACCGTATACACATATGATCAGCGCCCAAACCCACTCTACACCCAACTTGGGACCAGGGAGGGCAAGGAGAGGGACAGTGACAAGGCCCCAGAGACTGACCATATACACATATGATCAGCGCCCAAACCTACTCTACACCCAACTTGGGACCAGGGAGGGCAAGGAAAGGGACAGTGACAATGCCCCAGAGACTGACCGTATACACATATGATCAGCACCCAAACCCACTCTACACCCAACTTGGGACCAGGGAGGGCAAGGAAAGGGACAGTGACAATGCCCCAGAGACTGACCGTATACACATATGATCAGCGCCCAAACCCACTCTACACCCAACTTGGGACCAGGGAGGGCAAGGAGAGGGACAGTGACAATGCCCCAGAGACTGACCGTATACACATATGATCAGCGCCCAAACCAACTCTACACACAACTTGGGACCAGGGAGGGCAAGGAAAGGGACAGTGACAATGCCCCAGAGACTGACCATATACACATATGATCAGCGCCACACCCAACTTGGGACCCGGGAGGGCAAGGAAAGGGACAGTGACAATGCCCCAGAGACTGACCGTATACACATATGATCAGCGCCACACCCAACTTGGGACCAGGGAGGGCAAGGAAAGGGACAGTGACAATGCCCCAGAGACTGACCGTATACACATATGATCAGCGCCACACCCAACTTGGGACCAGGGAGGGCAAGGAAAGGGGGACAGTGACAATGCCCCAGAGACTGACCGTATACACATATGATCAGCGCCCAAACCCACTCTACACCAACTTGGGACCAGGGAGGGCAAGGAAAGGGACAGTGACAATGCCCCAGAGACTGACCTTATACACATATGATCAGCACCACACCCAACTTGGGACCAGGGAGGGCAAGGAAAGGGACAGTGACAATGCCCCAGAGACTGACCGTATACACATATGATCAGCGCCACACCCAACTTGGGACCCGAGGGCAAGGAAGGGGACAGTGACAATGCCCCAGAGACTGACCATATACACATATGATCAGCGCCACACCCACCTTGGGACCCGGGAGGGCAAGGAAAGGGACAGTGACAATGCCCCAGAGACTGACCATATACACATATGATCAGCGCCACACCCAACTTGGGACCAGGGAGGGCAAGGAAAGGGGACAGTGACAATGCCCCAGAGACTGACCATATACACATATGATCAGCGCCACACCCAACTTGGGACCAGGGAGGGCAAGGAAAGGGACAGTGACAATGCCCCAGAGACTGACCGTATACACATATGATCAGTGCCACACCCAACTTGGGACCAGGGAGGGCAAGGAAAGGGACAGTGACAATGCCCCAGAGACTGACCATATACACATATGATCAGCGCCACACCCAACTTGGAACCAGGGAGGGCAAGGAAAGGGACAGTGACAATGCCCCAGAGACTGACCGTATACACATATGATCAGCGCCACACCCAACTTGGGACCCGCTAGGGCAAGGAAAGGGACAGTGACAATGCCCCAGAGACTGACCGTATACACATATAATCAGCGTCACACCCAACTTGGGACCAGGGAGGGCAAGGAAAGGGACAGTGACAATGCCCCAGAGACTGACCGTATACACATATGATCAGCGCCCAAACCCACTCTACACCCAACTTGGGACCAGGGAGGGCAAGGAGAGGGACAGTGACAAGGCCCCAGAGACTGACCGTATACACATATAATCAGCGTCACACCCAACTTGGGACCAGGGAGGGCAAGGAAAGGGACAGTGACAATGCCCCAGAGACTGACCGTATACACATATGATCAGCGCCCAAACCCACTCTACACCCAACTTGGGACCAGGGAGGGCAAGGAGAGGGACAGTGACAATGCCCCAGAGACTGACCATATACACATATGATCAGCGCCACACCCAACTTGGGACCCGGGAGGGCAAGGAAAGGGACAGTGACAATGCCCCAGAAACTGACCGTATACACATATAATCAGCGTCACACCCAACTTGGGACCAGGGAGGGCAAGGAAAGGGACAGTGACAATGCCCCAGAGACTGACCGTATACACATATGATCAGCGCCCAAACCCACTCTACACCCAACTTGGGACCAGGGAGGGCAAGGAGAGGGACAGTGACAAGGCCCCAGAGACTGACCATATACACATATGATCAGCGCCCAAACCCACTTTACACCCAACTTGGAACCAGGGAGGGCAAGGAAAGGGACAGTGACAATGCCCCAGAGACTGACCGTATACACATATGATCAGCGCCACACCCAACTTGGGACCCGGGAGGGCAAGGAAAGGGACAGTGACAATGCCCCAGAGACTGACCGTATACACATATAATCAGCGTCACACCCAACTTGGGACCAGGGAGGGCAAGGAAAGGGACAGTGACAATGCCCCAGAGACTGACCGTATACACATACGATCAGCGCCCAAACCCACTCTACACCCAACTTGGGACCAGGGAGGGCAAGGAGAGGGACAGTGACAAGGCCCCAGAGACTGACCGTATACACATATGATCAGCGCCCAAACCCACTCTACACCCAACTTGGGACCAGGGAGGGCAAGGAAAGGGACAGTGACAATGCCCCAGAGACTGACAGTATACACATATGATCAGCGCCCAAACCCACTCTACACCCAACTTGGGACCAGGGAGGGCAAGGAGAGGGACAGTGACAAGGCCCCAGAGACTGACCATATACACATATGATCAGCGCCCAAACCCACTCTACACCCAACTTGGGACCAGGGAGGGCAAGGAAAGGGACAGTGAAAATGCCCCAGAGACTGACCGTATACACATATGATCAGCGCCACACCCAACTTGGGACCAGGGAGGGCAAGGAAAGGGACAGTGACAATGCCCCAGAGACTGACCGTATACACATATGATCAGCGCCACACCCAACTTGGGACCAGGGAGGGCAAGGAAAGGGACAGTGACAATACCCCAGAGACTGACCGTATACACATATAATCAGCGTCACACCCAACTTGGGACCAGGGAGGGCAAGGAAAGGGACAGTGACAATGCCCCAGAGACTGACCGTATACACATATGATCAGCGCCCAAACCCACTCTACACCCAACTTGGGACCAGGGAGGGCAAGGAGAGGGACAGTGACAATGCCCCAGGGACTGACCGTATACACATATGATCAGCGCCACACCCAACTTGGGACCAGGGAGGGAAAGGAAAGGGACAGTGACAATGCCCCAGAGACTGACCGTATACACATATGATCAGCGCCCAAACCCACTCTACACCCAACTTGGGACCAGGGAGGGCAAGGAGAGGGACAGTGACAAGGCCCCAGAGACTGACCATATACACATATGATCAGCGCCCAAACCCACTCTACACCCAACTTGGGACCAGGGAGGGCAAGGAGAGGGACAGTGACAATGCCCCAGAGACTGACCGTATACACATATGATCAGCGCCCAAACCCACTCTACACCCAACTTGGGACCAGGGAGGGCAAGGAGAGGGACAGTGACAAGGCCCCAGAGACTGACCATATACACATATGATCAGCGCCCAAACCCACTCTACACCCAACTTGGGACCAGGGAGGGCAAGGAAAGGGACAGTGACAATGCCCCAGAGACTGACCGTATACACATATGATCAGCGCCACACCCAACTTGGGACCAGGGAGGGCAAGGAAAGGGACAGTGACAATGCCCCAGAGACTGACCATATACACATATGATCAGCGCCACAACCAACTTGGGACCAGGGAGGGCAAGGAAAGGAACAGTGACAATGCCCCAGAGACTGACCGTATACACATATGATCAGCGCCACACCCAACTTGGGACCCGGGAGGGCAAGGAAAGGGACAGTGACAATACCCCAGAGACTGACCGTATACACATATAATCAGCGTCACACCCAACTTGGGACCAGGGAGGGCAAGGAAAGGGACAGTGACAATGCCCCAGAGACTGACCGTATACACATATGATCAGCGCCCAAACCCACTCTACACCCAACTTGGGACCAGGGAGGGCAAGGAGAGGGACAGTGACAATGCCCCAGAGACTGACCATATACACATATGATCAGCGCCACACCCAACTTGGGACCAGGGAGGGAAAGGAAAGGGACAGTGACAATGCCCCAGAGACTGACCGTATACACATATGATCAGCGCCACACCCAACTTGGGACCCGGGAGGGCAAGGAAAGGGACAGTGACAATGCCCAAGAGACTGACCGTATACACATATAATCAGCGACACACCCAACTTGGGAACAGGGAGGGCAAGGAAAGGGACAGTGACAATGCCCCAGAGACTGACCGTATACACATATGATCAGCGCCCAAACCCACTCTACACCCAACTTGGGACCAGGGAGGGCAAGGAGAGGGACAGTGACAAGGCCCCAGAGACTGACCATATACACATATGATCAGCGCCCAAACCCACTCTACACCCAACTTGGGACCAGGGAGGGCAAGGAAAGGGACAGTGACAATGCCCCAGAGACTGACCGTATACACATATGATCAGCGCCACACCCAACTTGGGACCAGGGAGGGCAAGGAAAGGGACAGTGACAATGCCCCAGAGACTGACTGTATACACATATGATCAGCGCCACACCCAACTTGGGACCAGGGAGGGCAAGGAAAGGAACAGTGACAATGCCCCAGAGACTGACCGTATACACATATGATCAGCGCCACACCCAACTTGGGACCCGGGAGGGCAAGGAAAGGGACAGTGACAATGCCCAAGAGACTGACCGTATACACATATAATCAGCGACACACCCAACTTGGGAACAGGGAGGGCAAGGAAAGGGACAGTGACAATGCCCCAGAGACTGACCGTATACACATATGATCAGCGCCCAAACCCACTCTACACCCAACTTGGGACCAGGGAGGGCAAGGAGAGGGACAGTGACAATGCCCCAGAGACTGACCATATACACATATGATCAGCGCCACACCCAACTTGGGACCAGGGAGGGAAAGGAAAGGGACAGTGACAATGCCCCAGAGACTGACCGTATACACATATGATCAGCGCCACACCCAACTTGGGACCCGGGAGGGCAAGGAAAGGGACAGTGACAATGCCCAAGAGACTGACCGTATACACATATAATCAGCGACACACCCAACTTGGGAACAGGGAGGGCAAGGAAAGGGACAGTGACAATGCCCCAGAGACTGACCGTATACACATATGATCAGCGCCCAAACCCACTCTACACCCAACTTGGGACCAGGGAGGGCAAGGAGAGGGACAGTGACAAGGCCCCAGAGACTTACAATACATGGTCGAAGAAACTTTCAAAAATAAGAAAAAACTCATAGTGGCCTCTTTAGATTTCAAAAAAGCTTTCGATTCCATAAAAAGGGAAGCACTGATAGAAACATTAAAGCAATACAAAGTCCATACTAGTATAATTAACTCTATAGCTGAAGTGTATGTGGGAGACTCGACTACGTTAGACATAGGGGAAAGAGTAGAACAAAAATTGAGCGTAAGTAGTGGAATAAAGCAAGGCTGTACTGCCTCTACAACATTATTCAAATTAATTACTTATCAGATTATAAAACAAGTAGAAAAGGAAGGTAATGGTTTTAAAAATGATATTATAAAGCTAGTAGTATTATTTTTTGCTGATGATGTCCTAGTGCTTGCTGAGAATATAGAGGTTGCTGAATTAAACATAAGGAAAGTGATAGATATAGGAAAGCAGTGTGGTTTAGACATAAATAGAGACAAAAGTAGCGTACTTATATATAATATGAAGGAGAAACCAGATAATATAGAGGGAATAAGAGTAGTAAGCAATATTATATACCTAGGTATCAAGTTAGATGATGGTAGGAATATGTTCAAAACACAGAAAAGTGAAATGATAGTTAAGGCGCAAAAGCTAGACAATCTTACATATTCGATCATAGAAAAAAGTTGTAATAAGATACTGATAGGGAAAACATACTGGAAAAGTGTAGCACTACCTTCTATATTATATGGAACAAATGTGATTAACTTAACGGAAACGGAAATAGAAAAGTTGCAGAGAATAGAGAATGGAGTGTATAGAAGGATGTTAGGGGCTGTAAAGAATACAGCAATTGTAGCCTTGAGAGGGGATGTAGGAGCATCTGCTATGAAAACAAGGGTAATGGATGGTAAGCTGAGGTACCTTAATAGCATTTTTAAGGGAGAAAAGGACCTACTTACAGCAATAGTCAATGATATGGAAGAAAAAGAGAGGAAGTGGTGGATGCATGTGAAGAAGTATGCTGAAGAATGTGGGATGGCGATGAGAGAAGTCAAGAGATGTACGAAAGAGGACATAAAGAAGAGAACAAGAGAATGGGACACAAGCAAATGGAAGAGTGAAATGGAGTGTAAGGAGAGTTTAATTTTGTATAAAAACTGGAAAAGTGAAATCAAGGAGGAGGAAGTGTATGACAATACATTTTCGTCAATTTTATTATTCAGAGCAAGGACAAACTCATTGGGCTTGAATATAAGAAACAGACACCAAGATGGAAATATAAACTGTGTATTCTGTGATGTAGAAGAAAATGCTAACCACTTTATATTATATTGTCCACAGTTTAGTGATATAAGAATAAAAGCAATTGAGCTTCAACAACCATACGAAGAAGATAGTGCACAAACAGTTGGAAAATTCCTTTTTTGTGAAGAGAATATTGAAAATAAGAAAAGTATAATACAACAAATGTGGATAAAAAGAAAAAAACTAGTGAAAATAAGGAACACACAAAACTAAAAGACACAGAGGCGCCGTTGTAAAGGCTATGCCTCACCCCAGAACCTGAACCTGAACCTGAACCTGACCATATACACATATGATCAGCGCCCAAACCCACTCTACACCCAACTTGGGACCAGGGAGGGCAAGGAAAGGGACAGTGACAATGCCCCAGAGACTGGCCGTATACACATATGATCAGCGCCACACCCACCTTGGGACCAGGGAGGGCAAGGAAACGGACAGTGACAATGCCCCAGAGACTGACCGTATACACATATGATCAGCGCCCAAACCCACTCTACACCCAACTTGGGACCAGGGAGGGCAAGGAAAGGGACAGTGACAATGCCCCAGAGACTGACCGTATACACATATGATCAGCACCCAAACCCACTCTACACCCAACTTGGGAACAGGGAGGGCAAGGAAAGGGACAGTGACAATGCCCCAGAGACTGACCTTATACACATATGATCAGCGCCACACCCAACTTGGGACCAGGGAGGGCAAGGAAAGGGACAGTGACAATGCCCCAGAGACTGACCGTATACACATATGATCAGCGCCACACCCAACTTGGGACCAAGGAGGGCAAGGAAAGGGACAGTGACAGTGACAATGCCCCAGAGACTGACCGTATACACATATGATCAGCGCCCAAACCCACTCTACACCCAACTTGGGACCAGGGAGGGCAAGGAAAGGGACAGTGACAATGCCCCAGAGACTGACCTTATACACATATGATCAGCGCCACACCCAACTTGGGACCAGGGAGGGCGAGGAGAGGGACAGTGACAATGCCCCAGAGACTGACCGTATACACATATGATCAGCGCCACACCCAACTTGGGACCAGGGAGGGCAAGGAAGGGGACAGTGACAATGCCCCAGACTCTGACCATATACACATATGATCAGCGCCACACCCACCTTGGGACCCGGGAGGGCAAGGAAAGGGACAGTGACAATGCCGCCAGAGACTGACCATATACACATATGATCAGTGCCACACCCAACTTGGGACCAGGGAGGGCAAGGAAAGGGACAGTGACAATGCCCCAGAGACTGACCGTATACACATATGATCAGCGCCACACCCAACTTGGGACCTGGGAGGGCAAGGAAAGGGACAGTGACAATACCCCAGAGACTGACCGTATACACATATAATCAGCGTCACACCCAACTTGGGACCAGGGAGGGCAAGGAAAGGGACAGTGACAATGCCCCAGAGACTGACCGTATACACATATGATCAGCGCCCAAACCCACTCTACACCCAACTTAGGACCAGGGAGGGCAAGGAGAGGGACAGTGACAATGCCCCAGGGACTGACCATATACACATATGATCAGCGCCACACCCAACTTGGGACCAGGGAGGGAAAGGAAAGGGACAGTGACAATGCCCCAGAGACTGACCGTATACACATATGATCAGCGCCCAAACCCACTCTACACCCAACTTGGGACCAGGGAGGGCAAGGAGAGGGACAGTGACAAGGCCCCAGAGACTGACCATATACACATATGATCAGCGCCCAAACCCACTCTACACCCAACTTGGGACCAGGGAGGGCAAGGAGAGGGACAGTGACAATGCCCCAGAGACTGACCGTATACACATATGATCAGCGCCCAAACCCACTCTACACCCAACTTGGGACCAGGGAGGGCAAGGAGAGGGACAGTGACAAGGCCCCAGAGACTGACCATATACACATATGATCAGCGCCCAAACCCACTCTACATCCAACTTGGGACCAGGGAGGGCAAGGAAAGGGACAGTGACAATGCCCCAGAGACTGACCGTATACACATATGATCAGCGCCACACCCAACTTGTGACCAGGGAGGGCAAGGAAAGGGACAGTGACAATGCCCCAGAGACTGACCGTATACACATATGATCAGCGCCACACCCAACTTGGGACCAGGGAGGGCAAGGAATGGAACAGTGACAATGCCCCAGCGACTGACCGTATACACATATGATCAGCGCCACACCCAACTTGGGACCCGGGAGGGCAAGGAAAGGGACAGTGACAATACCCCAGAGACTGACCGTATACACATATAATCAGCGTCACACCCAACTTGGGACCAGGGAGGGCAAGGAAAGGGACAGTGACAATGCCCCAGAGACTGACCGTATACACATATGATCAGCGCCCAAACCCACTCTACACCCAACTTGGGACCAGGGAGGGCAAGGAGAGGGACAGTGACAATGCCCCAGAGACTGACCATATACACATATGATCAGCGCCACACCCAACTTGGGACCAGGGAGGGAAAGGAAAGGGACAGTGACAATGCCCCAGAGACTGACCGTATACACATATGATCAGCGCCACACCCAACTTGGGACCAGGGAGGGCAAGGAAAGGGACAGTGACAATGCCCCAGAGACTGACCGTATACACATATGATCAGCGCCACACCCAACTTGGGACCAGGGAGGGCAAGGAAAGGAACAGTGACAATGCCCCAGAGACTGACCGTATACACATATGATCAGCGCCACACCCAACTTGGGACCCAGGAGGGCAAGGAAAGGGACAGTGACAATACCCCAGAGACTGACCGTATACACATATAATCAGCGTCACACCCAACTTGGGACCAGGGAGGGCAAGGAAAGGGACAGTGACAATGCCCCAGAGACTGACCGTATACACATATGATCAGCGCCCAAACCCACTCTACACCCAACTTGGGACCAGGGAGGCCAAGGAGAGGGACAGTGACAATGCCCGAGAGACTGACCATATACACATATGATCAGCGCCACACCCAACTTGGGACCAGGGAGGGCAAGGAAAGGGACAGTGACAATGCCCCAGAGACTGACCGTATACACATATGATCAGTGCCACACCCAACTTGGGACCCGGGAGGGCAAGGAAAGGGACAGTGACATTGCCCCAGAGACTGACCGTATACACATATAATCAGCGTCACACCCAACTTGGGAACAGGGAGGGCAAGGAAAGGGACAGTGACAATGCCCCAGAGACTGACCGTATACACATATGATCAGCGCCCAAACCAACTCTACACCCAACTTGGGACCAGGGAGGGCAAGGAGAGGGACAGTGACAAGGCCCCAGAGACTGACCATATACACATATGATCAGCGCCCAAACCTACTCTACACCCAACTTGGGACCAGGGAGGGCAAGGAAAGGGACAGTGACAATGCCCCAGAGACTGACCGTATACACATATGATCAGCACCCAAACCCACTCTACACCCAACTTGGGACCAGGGAGGGCAAGGAAAGGGACAGTGACAATGCCCCAGAGACTGACCGTATACACATATGATCAGCGCCCAAACCCACTCTACACCCAACTTGGGACCAGGGAGGGCAAGGAGAGGGACAGTGACAAGGCCCCAGAGACTGACCATATACACATATGATCAGCGCCCAAACCAACTCTACACACAACTTGGGACCAGGGAGGGCAAGGAAAGGGACAGTGACAATGCCCCAGAGACTGACCATATACACATATGATCAGCGCCACACCCAACTTGGGACCCGGGAGGGCAAGGAAAGGGACAGTGACAATGCCCCAGAGACTGACCTTATACACATATGATCAGCGCCACACCCAACTTGGGACCAGGGAGGGCAAGGAAAGGGACAGTGACAATGCCCCAGAGACTGACCGCATACACATATGATCAGCGCCACACCCAACTTGGGACCAGGGAGGGCAAGGAAAGGGACAGTGACAGTGACAATGCCCCAGAGACTGACCGTATACACATATGATCAGCGCCCAAACCCACTCTACACTCAACTTGGGACCAGGGAGGGTGAGGAAAGGGACAGTGACAATGCCCCAGAGACTGACCTTATACACATATGATCAGCGCCACACCCAACTTGGGACCAGGGAGGGCGAGGAAATGGACAGTGACAATGCCCCAGAGACTGACCGTATACACATATGATCAGCGCCACACCCAACTTGGGACCAGGGAGGGCAAGGAAGGGGACAGTGACAATGCCCCAGAGACTGACCATATACACATATGATCAGCGCCACACCCACCTTGGGACCCGGGAGGGCAAGGAAAGGGACAGTGACAATGCCGCCAGAGACTGACCATATACACATATGATCAGCGCCACACCCAACTTGGGACCAGGGAGGGCAAGGAAGGGGACAGTGACAATGCCCCAGAGACTGACCATATACACATATGATCAGCGCCACACCCAACTTGGGACCAGGGAGGGCAAGGAAAGGGACAGTGACAATGCCCCAGAGACTGACCGTATACACATATGATCAGTGCCACACCCAACTTGGGACCAGGGAGGGCAAGGAAAGGGACAGTGACAATGCCCCAGAGACTGACCATATACACATATGATCAGCGCCACACCCAACTTGGAACCAGGGAGGGCAAGGAAAGGGACAGTGACAATGCCCCAGAGACTGACCGTATACACATATGATCAGCGCCACACCCAACTTGGGACCCGCTAGGGCAAGGAAAGGGACAGTGACAATGCCCCAGAGACTGACCGTATACACATATAATCAGCGTCACACCCAACTTGGGACCAGGGAGGGCAAGGAAAGGGACAGTGACAATGCCCCAGAGACTGACCGTATACACATATGATCAGCGCCCAAACCCACTCTACACCCAACTTGGGACCAGGGAGGGCAAGGAGAGGGACAGTGACAAGGCCCCAGAGACTGACCGTATACACATATAATCAGCGTCACACCCAACTTGGGACCAGGGAGGGCAAGGAAAGGGACAGTGACAATGCCCCAGAGACTGACCGTATACACATATGATCAGCGCCCAAACCCACTCTACACCCAACTTGGGACCAGGGAGGGCAAGGAGAGGGACAGTGACAATGCCCCAGAGACTGACCATATACACATATGATCAGCGCCACACCCAACTTGGGACCCGGGAGGGCAAGGAAAGGGACAGTGACAATGCCCCAGAAACTGACCGTATACACATATAATCAGCGTCACACCCAACTTGGGACCAGGGAGGGCAAGGAAAGGGACAGTGACAATGCCCCAGAGACTGACCGTATACACATATGATCAGCGCCCAAACCCACTCTACACCCAACTTGGGACCAGGGAGGGCAAGGAGAGGGACAGTGACAAGGCCCCAGAGACTGACCATATACACATATGATCAGCGCCCAAACCCACTTTACACCCAACTTGGAACCAGGGAGGGCAAGGAAAGGGACAGTGACAATGCCCCAGAGACTGACCGTATACACATATGATCAGCGCCACACCCAACTTGGGACCCGGGAGGGCAAGGAAAGGGACAGTGACAATGCCCCAGAGACTGACCGTATACACATATAATCAGCGTCACACCCAACTTGGGACCAGGGAGGGCAAGGAAAGGGACAGTGACAATGCCCCAGAGACTGACCGTATACACATACGATCAGCCCCCAAACCCACTCTACACCCAACTTGGGACCAGGGAGGGCAAGGAGAGGGACAGTGACAAGGCCCCAGAGACTGACCATATACACATATGATCAGCGCCCAAACCCACTCTACACCCAACTTGGGACCAGGGAGGGCAAGGAAAGGGACAGTGACAATGCCCCAGAGACTGACCGTATACACATATGATCAGCGCCCAAACCCACTCTACACCCAACTTGGGACCAGGGAGGGCAAGGAGAGGGACAGTGACAAGGCCCCAGAGACTGACCATATACACATATGATCAGCGCCCAAACCCACTCTACACCCAACTTGGGACCAGGGAGGGCAAGGAAAGGGACAGTGAAAATGCCCCAGAGACTGACCGTATACACATATGATCAGCGCCACACCCAACTTGGGACCAGGGAGGGCAAGGAAAGGGACAGTGACAATGCCCCAGAGACTGACCGTATACACATATGATCAGCGCCACACCCAACTTGGGACCAGGGAGGGCAAGGAAAGGGACAGTGACAATACCCCAGAGACTGACCGTATACACATATAATCAGCGTCACACCCAACTTGGGACCAGGGAGGGCAAGGAAAGGGACAGTGACAATGCCCCAGAGACTGACCGTATACACATATGATCAGCGCCCAAACCCACTCTACACCCAACTTGGGACCAGGGAGGGCAAGGAGAGGGACAGTGACAATGCCCCAGGGACTGACCGTATACACATATGATCAGCGCCACACCCAACTTGGGACCAGGGAGGGAAAGGAAAGGGACAGTGACAATGCCCCAGAGACTGACCGTATACACATATGATCAGCGCCCAAACCCACTCTACACCCAACTTGGGACCAGGGAGGGCAAGGAGAGGGACAGTGACAAGGCCCCAGAGACTGACCATATACACATATGATCAGCGCCCAAACCCACTCTACACCCAACTTGGGACCAGGGAGGGCAAGGAAAGGGACAGTGACAATGCCCCAGAGACTGACCGTATACACATATGATCAGCGCCACACCCAACTTGGGACCAGGGAGGGCAAGGAAAGGGACAGTGACAATGCCCCAGAGACTGACTGTATACACATATGATCAGCGCCACACCCAACTTGGGACCAGGGAGGGCAAGGAAAGGAACAGTGACAATGCCCCAGAGACTGACCGTATACACATATGATCAGCGCCACACCCAACTTGGGACCCGGGAGGGCAAGGAAAGGGACAGTGACAATGCCCAAGAGACTGACCGTATACACATATAATCAGCGACACACCCAACTTGGGAACAGGGAGGGCAAGGAAAGGGACAGTGACAATGCCCCAGAGACTGACCGTATACACATATGATCAGCGCCCAAACCCACTCTACACCCAACTTGGGACCAGGGAGGGCAAGGAGAGGGACAGTGACAATGCCCCAGAGACTGACCATATACACATATGATCAGCGCCACACCCAACTTGGGACCAGGGAGGGAAAGGAAAGGGACAGTGACAATGCCCCAGAGACTGACCGTATACACATATGATCAGCGCCACACCCAACTTGGGACCCGGGAGGGCAAGGAAAGGGACAGTGACAATGCCCAAGAGACTGACCGTATACACATATAATCAGCGACACACCCAACTTGGGAACAGGGAGGGCAAGGAAAGGGACAGTGACAATGCCCCAGAGACTGACCGTATACACATATGATCAGCGCCCAAACCCACTCTACACCCAACTTGGGACCAGGGAGGGCAAGGAGAGGGACAGTGACAAGGCCCCAGAGACTTACAATACATGGTCGAAGAAACTTTCAAAAATAAGAAAAAACTCATAGTGGCCTCTTTAGATTTCAAAAAAGCTTTCGATTCCATAAAAAGGGAAGCACTGATAGAAACATTAAAGCAATACAAAGTCCATACTAGTATAATTAACTCTATAGCTGAAGTGTATGTGGGAGACTCGACTACGTTAGACATAGGGGAAAGAGTAGAACAAAAATTGAGCGTAAGTAGTGGAATAAAGCAAGGCTGTACTGCCTCTACAACATTATTCAAATTAATTACTTATCAGATTATAAAACAAGTAGAAAAGGAAGGTAATGGTTTTAAAAATGATATTATAAAGCTAGTAGTATTATTTTTTGCTGATGATGTCCTAGTGCTTGCTGAGAATATAGAGGTTGCTGAATTAAACATAAGGAAAGTGATAGATATAGGAAAGCAGTGTGGTTTAGACATAAATAGAGACAAAAGTAGCGTACTTATATATAATATGAAGGAGAAACCAGATAATATAGAGGGAATAAGAGTAGTAAGCAATATTATATACCTAGGTATCAAGTTAGATGATGGTAGGAATATGTTCAAAACACAGAAAAGTGAAATGATAGTTAAGGCGCAAAAGCTAGACAATCTTACATATTCGATCATAGAAAAAAGTTGTAATAAGATACTGATAGGGAAAACATACTGGAAAAGTGTAGCACTACCTTCTATATTATATGGAACAAATGTGATTAACTTAACGGAAACGGAAATAGAAAAGTTGCAGAGAATAGAGAATGGAGTGTATAGAAGGATGTTAGGGGCTGTAAAGAATACAGCAATTGTAGCCTTGAGAGGGGATGTAGGAGCATCTGCTATGAAAACAAGGGTAATGGATGGTAAGCTGAGGTACCTTAATAGCATTTTTAAGGGAGAAAAGGACCTACTTACAGCAATAGTCAATGATATGGAAGAAAAAGAGAGGAAGTGGTGGATGCATGTGAAGAAGTATGCTGAAGAATGTGGGATGGCGATGAGAGAAGTCAAGAGATGTACGAAAGAGGACATAAAGAAGAGAACAAGAGAATGGGACACAAGCAAATGGAAGAGTGAAATGGAGTGTAAGGAGAGTTTAATTTTGTATAAAAACTGGAAAAGTGAAATCAAGGAGGAGGAAGTGTATGACAATACATTTTCGTCAATTTTATTATTCAGAGCAAGGACAAACTCATTGGGCTTGAATATAAGAAACAGACACAAAGATGGAAATATAAACTGTGTATTCTGTGATGTAGAAGAAAATGCTAACCACTTTATATTATATTGTCCACAGTTTAGTGATATAAGAATAAAAGCAATTGAGCTTCAACAACCATACGAAGAAGATAGTGCACAAACAGTTGGAAAATTCCTTTTTTGTGAAGAGAATATTGAAAATAAGAAAAGTATACTACAACAAATGTGGATAAAAAGAAAAAAACTAGTGAAAATAAGGAACACACAAAACTAAAAGACACAGAGGCGCCGTTGTAAAGGCTATGCCTCACCCCAGAACCTGAACCTGAACCTGAACCTGACCATATACACATATGATCAGCGCCCAAACCCACTCTACACCCAACTTGGGACCAGGGAGGGCAAGGAAAGGGACAGTGACAATGCCCCAGAGACTGGCCGTATACACATATGATCAGCGCCACACCCACCTTGGGACCAGGGAGGGCAAGGAAACGGACAGTGACAATGCCCCAGAGACTGACCGTATACACATATGATCAGCGCCCAAACCCACTCTACACCCAACTTGGGACCAGGGAGGGCAAGGAAAGGGACAGTGACAATGCCCCAAAGACTGACCGTATACACATATGATCAGCACCCAAACCCACTCTACACCCAACTTGGGAACAGGGAGGGCAAGGAAAGGGACAGTGACAATGCCCCAGAGACTGACCTTATACACATATGATCAGCGCCACACCCAACTTGGGACCAGGGAGGGCAAGGAAAGGGACAGTGACAATGCCCCAGAGACTGACCGTATACACATATGATCAGCGCCACACCCAACTTGGGACCAAGGAGGGCAAGGAAAGGGACAGTGACAGTGACAATGCCCCAGAGACTGACCGTATACACATATGATCAGCGCCCAAACCCACTCTACACCCAACTTGGGACCAGGGAGGGCAAGGAAAGGGACAGTGACAATGCCCCAGAGACTGACCTTATACACATATGATCAGCGCCACACCCAACTTGGGACCAGGGAGGGCGAGGAGAGGGACAGTGACAATGCCCCAGAGACTGACCGTATACACATATGATCAGCGCCACACCCAACTTGGGACCAGGGAGGGCAAGGAAGGGGACAGTGACAATGCCCCAGACTCTGACCATATACACATATGATCAGCGCCACACCCACCTTGGGACCCGGGAGGGCAAGGAAAGGGACAGTGACAATGCCGCCAGAGACTGACCATATACACATATGATCAGTGCCACACCCAACTTGGGACCAGGGAGGGCAAGGAAATGGACAGTGACAATGCCCCAGAGACTGACCGTATACACATATGATCAGTGCCACACCCAACTTGGGACCAGGGAGGGCAAGGAGAGGGACAGTGACAATGCCCCAGAGACTGACCGTATACACATATGATCAGCGCCACACCCAACTTGGAACCAGGGAGGGCAAGGAAAGGGACAGTGACAATGCCCCAGAGACTGACCGTATACACATATGATCAGCGCCCAAACCCACTCTACACCCAACTTGGGACCAGGGAGGGCAAGGAGAGGGACAGTGACAAGGCCCCAGAGACTGACCGTATACACATATAATCAGCGCCACACCCAACTTGGAACCAGGGAGGGCAAGGAAAGGGACAGTGACAATGCCGCCAGAGACTGACCATATACACATATGATCAGCGCCACACCCAACTTGGGACCAGGGAGGGCAAGGAAGGGGACAGTGACAATGCCCCAGAGACTAACCATATACACATATGATCAGCGCCACACCCAACTTGGGACCAGGGAGGGCAAGGAAAGGGACAGTGACAATGCCCCAGAGACTGACCGTATACACATATGATCAGTGCCACACCCAACTTGGGACCAGGGAGGGCCAGGAGAGGGACAGTGACAATGCCCCAGAGACTGACCGTATACACATATGATCAGCGCCACACCCAACTTGGAACCAGGGAGGGCAAGGAAAGGGACAGTGACAATGCCCCAGAGACTGACCGTATACACATATGATCAGCGCCACACCCAACTTGGGACCCGGGAGGGCAAGGAAAGGGACAGTGACAATGCCCCAGAGACTGACCTTATACACATATGATCAGCGCCACACCCAACTTGGGACCAGGGAGGGCAAGGAAAGGGACAGTGACAATGCCCCAGAGACTGACCGTATACACATATGATCAGCGCCCAATCCCACTCTACACCCAACTTGGGACCAGGGAGGGCAAGGAGAGGGACATTGACAAGGCCCCAGAGACTGACCGTATACACATATAATCAGCGTCCCACCCAACTTGGGACCAGGGAGGGCAAGGAAAGGGACAGTGACAATGCCCCAAAAACTGACCGTATACACATATGATCAGCGCCCAAACCCACTCTACACCCAACTTGGGACCAGGGAGGGCAAGGAGAGGGACAGTGACAATGCCCCAGAGACTGACCATATACACATATGATCAGCGCCACACCCAACTTGGGACCCGGGAGGGCAAGGAAAGGGACAGTGACAATGCCCCAGAGACTGACCGTATACACATATAATCAGCGTCACACCCAACTTGGGACCAGGGAGGGCAAGGAAAGGGACAGTGACAATGCCCCAGAGACTGACCGTATACACATATGATCAGCGCCAAAACCCACTCTACACCCAACTTGGGACCAGGGAGGGCAAGGAGAGGGACAGTGACAAGGCCCCAGAGACTGACCATATACACATATGATCAGCGCCCAAACCCACTCTACACCCAACTTGGGACCAGGGAGGGCAAGGAAAGGGACAGTGACAATGCCCAAGAGACTGACCGTATACACATATGATCAGCGCCACACCCAACTTGGGACCCGGGAGGGCAAGGAAAGGGACAGTGACAATGCCCCAGAGACTGACCGTATACACATATGATCAGCGCCCAAACCCACTCTACACCCAACTTGGGACCAGGGAGGGCAAGGAAAGGGACAGTGACAATGCCCCAGAGACTGACCGTATACACATATGATCAGCGCCCAAACCCACTCTACACCCAACTTGGAACCAGGGAGGGCAAGGAAAGGGACAGTGACAATGCCCCAGAGACTGACCGTATACACATATGATCAGCGCCCAAACCCACTCTACACCCAACTTGGGACCAGGGAGGGCCAGGAGAGGGACAGTGACAAGGCCCCAGAGACTGACCATATACACATATGATCAGCGCCCAAACCCACTCTACACCCAACTTGGGACCCGGGAGGCCAAGGAAAGGGACAGTGACAATGCCCCAGAGACTGACCGGATACACATATAATCAGCGTCACACCCAACTTGGGACCAGGGAGGGCAAGGAAAGGGACAGTGACAATGCCCCAGAGACTGACCGTATACACATATGATCAGCGCCCAAACCCACTCTACACCCAACTTGGGACCAGGGAGGGCCAGGAGAGGGACAGTGACAAGGCCCCAGAGACTGACCATATACACATATGATCAGCGCCCAAACCCACTCTACACCCAACTTGGGACTAGGGAGGGCAAGGAAAGGGACAGTGACAATGCCCCAGAGACTGACCGTATACACATATGATCAGCGCCACACCCAACTTGGGACCCGGGAGGGCAAGGAAAGGGACAGTGACAATGCCCCAGAGACTGACCGTATACACATATAATCAGCGTCACACCCAACTTGGGACCAGGGAGGGCAAGGAAAGGGACAGTGACAATGCCCCAGAGACTGACCGTATACACATATGATCAGCGCCCAAACCCACTCTACACCCAACTTGGGACCAGGGAGGGCAAGGAAAGGGACAGTGACCATGCCCCAGAGACTGACCGTATACACATATGATCAGCGCCCAAACCCACTCTACACCCAACTTGGGAACAGGGAGGGCAAGGAAAGGGACAGTGACAATGCCCCAGAGACTGACCTTATACACATATGATCAGCGCCACACCCAACTTGGGACCAGGGAGGGCAAGGAAAGGGACAGTGACAATGCCCCAGAGACTGACCTTATACACATATGATCAGCGCCCAAACCCACTCTACACCCAACTTGGGACCAGGGAGGGCAAGGAAAGGGACAGTGACCATGCCCCAGAGACTGACCGTATACACATATGATCAGCGCCCAAACCCACTCTACACCCAACTTGGGACCAGGGAGGGCAAGGAAAGGGACAGTGACCATGCCCCAGAGACTGACCGTATACACATATGATCAGCGCCCAAACCCACTCTACACCCAACTTGGGACCAGGGAGGGCAAGGAAAGGGACAGTGACAATGCCCCAGAGACTGACCGTATACACATATGATCAGCGCCACACCCAACTTGGGACCCGGGAGGGCAAGGAAAGGGACAGTGACAATGCCCCAGAGACTGACCGTATACACATATAATCAGCGTCACACCCAACTTGGGACCAGGGAGGGCAAGGAAAGGGACAGTGACAATGCCCCAGAGACTGACCGTATACACATATGATCAGCGCCCAAACCCACTCTACACCCAACTTGGGACCAGGGAGGGCAAGGAAAGGGACAGTGACCATGCCCCAGAGACTGACCGTATACACATATGATCAGCGCCCAAACCCACTCTACACCCAACTTGGGACCAGGGAGGGCAAGGAAAGGGACAGTGACAATGCCCCAGAGACTGACCGTATACACATATGATCAGCGCCCAAACCCACTCTACACCCAACTTGGGACCAGGGAGGGCAAGGAAAGGGACAGTGACCATGCCCCAGAGACTGACCGTATACACATATGATCAGCGCCCAAACCCACTCTACACCCAACTTGGGACCAGGGAGGGCAAGGAAAGGGACAGTGACAATGCCCCAGAGACTGACCGTATACACATATGATCAGCGCCCAAACCCACTCTACACCCAACTTGGGACCAGGGAGGGCAAGGAAGGGGACAGTGACCATGCCCCAGAGACTGACCGTATACACATATGATCAGCGCCCAAACCCACTCTACACCCAACTTGGGACCAGGGAGGGCAAGGAAAGGGACAGTGACAATGCCCCAGAGACTGACCGTATACACATATGATCAGCGCCACACCCAACTTGGGACCAGGGAGGGCAAGGAAAGGGACAGTGACAATGCCCCAGAGACTGACCGTATACACATATAATCAGCGTCACACCCAACTTGGGACCAGGGAGGGCAAGGAAAGGGACAGTGACAATGCCCCAGAGACTGACCGTATACACATATGATCAGCGCCCAAACCCACTCTACACCCAACTTGGGACCAGGGAGGGCAAGGAAAGGGACAGTGACCATGCCCCAGAGACTGACCGTATACACATATGATCAGCGCCCAAACCCACTCTACACCCAACTTGGGACCAGGGAGGGCAAGGAAAGGGACAGTGACAATGCCCCAGAGACTGACCGTATACACATATGATCAGCGCCACACCCAACTTGGGACCAGGGAGGGCAAGGAAAGGGACAGTGACCATGCCCCAGAGACTGACCGTATACACATATGATCAGCGCCCAAACCCACTCTACACCCAACTTGGGACCAGGGAGGGCAAGGAAAGGGACAGTGACAATGCCCCAGAGACTGACCTTATACACATATGATCAGCGCCACACCCAACTTGGAACCAGGGAGGGCAAGGAAAGGGACAGTGACCATGCCCCAGAGACTGACCGTATACACATATGATCAGCGCCCAAACCCACTCTACACCCAACTTGGGACCAGGGAGGGCAAGGAAAGGGACAGTGACAAGGCCCCAGAGACTGACCGTATACACATATGATCAGCGCCACACCCAACTTGGGACCAGGGAGGGCAAGGAAAGGGACAGTGACCATGCCCCAGAGACTGACCGTATACACATATGATCAGCGCCCAAACCCACTCTACACCCAACTTGGGACCAGGGAGGGCAAGGAAAGGGACAGTGACAATGCCCCAGAGACTGACCGTATACACATATGATCAGCGCCACACCCAACTTGGGACCAGGGAGGGCAAGGAAAGGGACAGTGACCATGCCCCAGAGACTGACCGTATACACATATGATCAGCGCCCAAACCCACTCTACACCCAACTTGGGACCAGGGAGGGCAAGGAAAGGGACAGTGACCATGCCCCAGAGACTGACCGTATACACATATGATCAGCGCCCAAACCCACTCTACACCCAACTTGGGACCAGGGAGGGCAAGGAAAGGGACAGTGACAATGCCCCAGAGACTGACCGTATACACATATGATCAGCGCCACACCCAACTTGGGACCAGGGAGGGCAAGGAAAGGGACAGTGACCATGCCCCAGAGACTGACCGTATACACATATGATCAGCGCCCAAACCCACTCTACACCCAACTTGGGACTAGGGAGGGCAAGGAAAGGGACAGTGACAATGCCCCAGAGACTGACCGTATACACATATGATCAGCGCCACACCCAACTTGGGACCAGGGAGGGCAAGGAAAGGGACAGTGACCATGCCCCAGAGACTGACCGTATACACATATGATCAGCGCCCAAACCCACTCTACACCCAACTTGGGACCAGGGAGGGCAAGGAAAGGGACAGTGACCATGCCCCAGAGACTGACCGTATACACATATGATCAGCGCCCAAACCCACTCTACACCCAACTTGGGACCAGGGAGGGCAAGGAAAGGGACAGTGACAATGCCCCAGAGACTGACCGTATACACATATGATCAGCGCCACACCCAACTTGGGACCAGGGAGGGCAAGGAAAGGGACAGTGACCATGCCCCAGAGACTGACCGTATACACATATGATCAGCGCCCAAACCCACTCTACACCCAACTTGGGACCAGGGAGGGCAAGGAAAGGGACAGTGACAATGCCCCAGAGACTGACCTTATACACATATGATCAGCGCCACACCCAACTTGGGACCAGGGAGGGCAAGGAAAGGGACAGTGACAATGCCCCAGAGACTGACCTTATACACATATGATCAGCGCCACACCCACCTTGGGACCCGGGAGGGCAAGGAAAGGGACAGTGACAATGCCCCCAGAGACTGACCGTATACACATATGATCAGCGCCACACCCAACTTGGGACCAGGGAGGGCAAGGAAAGGGACAGTGACAGTGGCAATGCCCCAGAGACTGACCATATACACATATGATCAGCGCCCAAACCCACTTTCCACCCAAGCAAGGACCAGGGAGGGCAAGGCAATGGCTGCTGATGAGGTGTACCTATAGGCTCCCCCACCTCATGATCTTTAGCTCACAAGGCTGGTGAGGGTGCAGACAAGAAACTATCGAGCTTATTAGGATCACTTCTATACTAATTGATTTACACTGGCTGCCTATCTTAAAATATGTACAATAACACATCAAGTTATAAAAAACCGGACGTTGAAGACATTAAGGCTTTCAAGAGGAAACTGAAGACTTTCTTATTTCATGAGTCCTTTGACAGTGACGATTTAACAGTAAATGAACAATACGCGATATGAAACGTTAAATACTTTGAAAGAACAAGGTAAAACGACAGTGGAGGTCCTGTAGAGAGTTGGGTTCCCCTGCTGTATGGGACCGGAAAAGCAGCCATCAAAGTAAGTAAAATATTCTAAGTCTAAGAGAATTGCTACATATCGTGCAGTCAACAAATCGTGTAGACGTGAGAATAGTTACTATTGTTTCAAATTATTGGAACCAAGATATATGCGTACTGTACGTTCAAGAGCTCTCAAATATGCAGCCCCAAGACTATAGAAAAGGCCCCTATTAGACATCCGAAAGACTAAAGATATTAAGACTTTCAAGAGGAAACTAAAGACTTTCTTGTTCTCCAAGTGCTTCGATGATGTGGATTTTGACAATAAACGAGCAATATGCTGTGTTAAATATTGAATGCCTTGGAATGTATACGATAAAATTAGTTAAAATGAATTACGAAAGGTCCTATAGAGAGTAAGTTCCCCAGCAGTATAAGACCAGAAAAGCAGCCTTTAAAGTTGCGCAAGCATACTCCAACCCCAGTCCAGCAGGTCGCCAAGCATGGACGTTTCCAATAGGCCCCCACTTCTTAGTTCCACTGTTCGGGGATGTGCGTGTACATCGTAAGTGAGTCCTTAAATAGCTGCGTTTCCGATACTAATCATTACAACACTTTACCTTGAGAAACGACAGATTTATTTCCAATCAGGAACAGACTGAGACTTTGTCTTCCGATACGGTGTCCACGCTTCAAAGGGTGATTCCCACAATAAAGAACAATCAGATGAACGGGAAGGAAATTAAGAAAATTGGGGAGGAGGATGAGAGAGAGAGGAGAGATTGAAAGGGGGTGAGGGGGGGGGGCAAGTCACCGCTTTCTGACGAAAGATGTTTTGAGAAGTAAATGTTTTGAGAACTGAATGTTTTCTGACAAAAGATGATTTGAGAAGTAAATGT
>NC_090725.1:113877227-113897227 GCF_036898095.1 Palaemon carinicauda | reverse complement strand
AATTTTTGAGAATCTCAAGCAAAGATCTTGGGAAATTTTCGTAAAATTTTTGAGAAGCTTGAGCAAAGATGTTGGGAAATTTTCTTAAAATTTATGAGAAGCTCAAGCAAAGATCTTGGGAAATTTTCTTAAAATTTTTGAGAAGCTTGAGCAAAGATCTTGGGAAATTTTCTTAAAATTTATGAGAAGCTCAAGCAAAGATCTTGGGAAATTTTCTTAAAATTTTTGAGAAGCTTGAGCAAAGATCTCGGGAAATTTTCATAAAATTTTTGAGAAGCTTGAGCAAAGATCTTGGGAAATTTTCGTAAAATTTTTGAGAAGCTTGAGCAAAGATCTTGGGAAATTTTCTTAAAATTTTTGAGAAGCTTGAGCAAAGATCTTGGGAAATTTTCGTAAAATTTTTGAGAAGCTTGAGCAAAGATCTCGGGAAATTTTCATAAAATTTTTGAGAAGCTTGAGCAAAGATCTCTGGAAATTTTCTTAAAATTTTTGAGAAGCTTGAGCAAAGATCTTGGGATATTTTCTTAAGATTTTTGAGAATCTTGAGCAAAGATCTCGGGAAATTTTCATAAAATTTTTGAGAAGCTTGAGCAAAGATCTCGGGAAATTTTCTTAAAATTTTTGAGAAGCTTGAGCAAAGATCTCGGGAAATTTTCTTAAAATTTTTGAGAATCTTGAGCAAAGATCTCTGGAAATTTTCATAAAATTTTTGAGAAGCTTGAGCAAAGATCTTGGGATATTTTCTTAAAATTTTTGAGAAGCTTGAGCAAAGATCTCGGGAAATTTTCATAAAATTTTTGAGAAGCTCAAGCAAAGATCTTGGGAAATTTTCTTAAAATTTTTGAGAAGCTTGAGCAAAGATCTTGGGAAATTTTCTTAAAATTTTTGAGAATCTTGAGCAAAGATCTTGGGAAATTTTCTTAAAATTTTTGAGAAGCTTGAGCAAAGATCTCGGGAAATTTTCATAAAATTTTTGAGAAGCTCAAGCAAAGATCTTGGGAAATTTTCTTAAAATTTTTGAGAAGCTTGAGCAAATATCTTGGGAAATTTTCTTAAAATTTTCGAGAAGCTTGAGCAAAGATCTTGGGAAATTTTCTTAAAATTTTTGAGAAGCTTGAGCAAAGATCTTGGGAAATTTTCTTAAAATTTTTGAGAAGCTTGAGCAAAGATCTTGGGAAATTTTCTTAAAACTTTTGAGAAGCTCGAGCAAAGATTTTGGGAAATTTTCTTAAAATTTTTGAGAAGCTTGAGCAAAGATCTTGGGAAATTTTCTTAAAATCTTCGAAACGCTCAAGCAAAGATGTTGGGAAATTTTCTTTTAAACTTTTGAGAAGCTTGAGCAAAGATCTTGGGAAATTTTCGTAAAATTTTTGAGACACTTGAGCGAAGATCTTGGGAAATTTTCTTAAAATTTTTGAGAAGCTTGAGCAAAGATCTCGGGAAATTTTCTTAAAATTTTTGAGAAGCTTGAGCAAAGATCTCGGGAAATTTTCATAAAATTTTTGAGAATCTTGAGCAAAGATCTCGGGAAATTTTCGTAAAATTTTTGAGAAGCTTGAGCAAAGATCTTGGGAAATTTTCATAAAATTTTGAGAAGCTTGAGCAAAGATCTCGGGAAATTTTCTTAAAATTTTTGAGAAGCTTGAGCAAAGATCTCGGGAAATTTTCGTAAAATTTTTGAGAAACTTGAGCAAAGATCTTGGGAAATTTTCGTAAAATTTTTGAGAAGCTTGAGCAAAGATCTTGGGAAATTTTCGTAAAATTTTTGAGAAACTTGAGCAAAGATCTTGGGAGATTTTCGTAAAATTTTTGAGAAGCTTGAGCAAAGATCTTGGGAAATTTTCATAAAATTTTTGAGAAGCTTGAGCAAAGATCTTGGGAAATTTTCGTAAAATTTTTGAGAAGCTTGAGCAAAGATCTTGGGAAATTTTCGTAAAATTTTTGAGAAGCTTGAGCAAAGATCTTGGGAAATTTTCGTAAAATTTTTGAGAAGCTTGAGCAAAGATCTTGGGAAATTTTCGTAAAATTTTTAAGAAGCTTGAGCAAAGATCTTGGGAAATTTTCGTAAAATTTTTGAGAAGCTTGAGCAAAGATCTTGGGAAATTTTCTTAAAATTTTTGAGAAGCTTGAGCAAAGATCTTGGGAAATTTTCTTAAAATTTTTGAGAAGCTCAAGCAAAGATCTTGGGAAATTTTCTTAAAATTTTTGAGAAGCTTGAGCAAAGATGTTGGGAAATTTTCTTAAAATTTTTGAGAAGCTCAAGCAAAGATGTTGGGAAATTTTCGTAAAATTTTTGAGAAGCTTGAGCAAAGATCTTGGGAAATTTTCGTAAAATTTTTGAGAAGCTTGAGCAAAGATCTTGGGAAATTTTCGTAAAATTTTTGAGAATCTTGAGCAAAGATCTTGGGAAATTTTCGTAAAATTTTTGAGAAGCTTGAGCAAAGATCTTGGGAGATTTTCTTAAAATTTTTGAGAAGCTTGAGCAAAGATCTCGGGAAATTTTCATAAAATTTTTGAGAAGCTTGAGCAAAGATCTCGGGAAATTTTCATAAAATTTTTGAGAAGCTTGAGCAAAGATCTCGGGAAATTTTCGTAAAATTTTTGAGAAGCTTAAACAAAGATCTCGGGAAATTTTCATAAAATTTTTGAGAAGCTTGAGCAAAGATCTCGGGAAATTTTCATAAAATTATTGAGAAGCTTGAGCAAAGATCTTGGGAAATTTTCGTAAAATTTTTGAGAAGCTTGAGCAAAGATCTCGGGAAATTTTCGTAAAATTTTTGAGAAGCTTGAGCAAAGATCTCGGGAAATTTTCGTAAAATTTTTGAGAAGCTTGAGCAAAGATCTTGGGAAATTTTCATAAAATTTTTGAGAAGCTTGAGCAAAGATCTCGGGAAATTTTCGTAAAATTTTTGAGAAGCTTGAGCAAAGATCTCGGGAAATTTTCATAAAATTATTGAGAAGCTTGAGCAAAGATCTCGGGAAATTTTCATAAAATTTTTGAGAAGCTTGAGCAAAGATCTCGGGAAATTTTCATAAAATTTTTGAGAAGCTTGAGCAAAGATCTCGGGAAATTTTCATAAAATTTTTGAGAAGCTTGATCAAAGATCTCGGGAAATTTTCGTAAAATTTTTGAGAAGCTTGAGCAAAGATCTCGGGAAATTTTCGTAAAATTTTTGAGAAGCTTGAGCAAAGATCTCGGGAAATTTTCGTAAAATTTTTGAGAAGCTTGAGCAAAGATCTCGGGAAATTTTCGTAAAATTTTTGAGAAGCTTGAGCAAAGATCTCGGGAAATTTTCGTAAAATTTTTGAGAAGCTTGAGCAAAGATCTCGGGAAATTTTCATAAAATTTTTGAGAAGCTTGAGCAAAGATCTCGGGAAATTTTCGTAAAATTTTTGAGAAGCTTGAGCAAAGATCTTGGGAGATTTTCTTAAAATTTTTGACAAGCTTGCGCAAAGATCTCGGGAAATTTTCATAAAATTTTTGAGAAGCTTGAGCAAAGATCTTGGGAAATTTTCGTAAAATTTTTGAGAAGCTCAAGCAAAAATCTCGGGAAATTTTCATAAAATTTTTGAGAAGCTTGAGCAAAGATCTTGGGAAATTTTCTTAAAATTTTTGAGAAGCTCAAGCAAAAATCTCGGGAAATTTTCATAAAATTTTTGAGAAGCTTGAGCAAAGATCTCGGGAAATTTTCGTAAAATTTTTGAGAAGCTTGAGCAAAGATCTTGGGAAATTTTCGTAAAATTTTTGAGAAGCTTGAGCAAAGATCTTGGGAAATTTTCGTAAAATTTTTGAGATTCTTGAGCAAAGATCTCGGGAAATTTTCATAAAATTTTTGAGAAGCTTGAGCAAAGATCTCGGGAAATTTTCATAAAAATTTTTGAGAAGCTTGAGCAAAGATCTCGGGAAATTTTCATAAAATTTTTGAGAAGCTTGAGCAAAGATCTTGGGAAATTTTCGTAAAATTTTTAAGAAGCTTGAGCAAAGATCTTGGGAAATTTTCTTAAAATTTTTGAGAAGCTTGAGCAAAGATCTTGGGAAATTTTCATAAAATTTTTGAGAAGCTTGAGCAAAGATCTTGGGAAATTTTCATAAAATTTTTGAGAAGCTTGAGCAAAGATCTCGGGAAATTTTCATAAAATTTTTGAGAAGCTTGAGCAAAGATCTTGGGAAATTTTCGTAAAATTTTTGAGAATCTTGAGCAAAGATCTTGGGAAATTTTCTTAAAATTTTTGAGAATCTTGAGCAAAGATCTTGGGAGATTTTCTTAAAATTTTTGAGAAGCTCGAGCAAAGATCTTGGGAGATTTTCTTAAAATTTTTGAGAAGCTTGAGCAAAGATCTTGGGAAATTTTCGTAAACTTTTTGAGAAGCTTGAGCAAAGATCTTGGGAAATTTTCGTAAACTTTTTGAGAAGCTTGAGCAAAGATCTTGGGAAATTTTCGTAAAATTTTTGAGAAGCTCAAGCAAAGATCTTGGGAAATTTTCGTAAAATTTTTGAGAATCTCGAGCAAAGATGTTGGGAAATTTTCTTAAAATTTTTGAGAAGCTCAAGCAAAGATCTTGGGAAATTTTCGTAAAATTTTTGAGAGTCTTGAGCAAAGATCTCGGGAAATTTTCATAAAATTTTTGAGAAGCTTGAGCAAAGATCTTGGGAAATTTTCTTAAAATTTTTGAGAATCTTGAGCAAAGATGTTGGGAAATTTTCTTAAAATTTTTGAGAATCTTGAGCAAAGATCTTGGGAAATTTTCTTAAAATTTTTGAGAAGCTCAAGCAAAGATCTTGGGAAATTTTCTTAAAATTTTTGAGAAGCTTGAGCAAATATCTTGGGAAATTTTCTTAAAATTTTCGAGAAGCTTGAGCAAAGATCTTGGGAAATTTTCTTAAAATTTTTGAGAAGCTTGAGCAAAGATCTTGGGAAATTTTCTTAAAATTTTTGAGAAGCTTGAGCAAAGATCTTGGGAAATTTTCTTAAAACTTTTGAGAAGCTCGAGCAAAGATTTTGGGAAATTTTCTTAAAATTTTTGAGAAGCTTGAGCAAAGATCTTGGGAAATTTTCTTAAAATCTTCGAAACGCTCAAGCAAAGATGTTGGGAAATTTTCTTTTAAACTTTTGAGAAGCTTGAGCAAAGATCTTGGGAAATTTTCGTAAAATTTTTGAGACACTTGAGCGAAGATCTTGGGAAATTTTCTTAAAATTTTTGAGAAGCTCAAGCAAAGATCTTGGGAAATTTTCTTAGAATTTTTGAGACGCTTGAGCAAAGATCTCGGGAAATTTTCTTAAAACTTTTGAGAAGCTCAAGCAAAGATCTTGGGAAATTTTCTTAAAATTTTTCAGAAGGTTGAGCAAAGATCTTGGGAAATTTTCTTAAAATATTTGAGAAGTTTGAGCAAAGATCTTGGGAAATATTCTTAAAATTTTTGAGAAGCTTAAGCAAAGATCTTGGGAAATTTTCTTAAATCGAGGACAACCAGTTTCCAAGAGTAAATGTTCAGAGGAGGCAAACAAGCTTCTCGATTTAAGACTGCATTGGACATGCGATGATCATCCTCAAGAAACATCCTTGACCATGTTACAGTCGAGCGACTGAGCAGCAACAAGCCTACTACACAAGCAAGTTAAAGACATGCCAAACCAAAAGGATCCATAGAATTGAAGACCTCCACAATTTAAATTTCTGTTAATATACGAGTTTTGAGCAGGCAATTAAGCCTCTCGTTGTAAGAGACATTGTTCATGAAATGAAATCCCTCAGGGAATGGCTTCGTCTTGAAGAGTTCAGGAAAATGTCTTTGTGTCCTGTGATGCTTTATGGAAAATAGTCTACATTAATCAAAATTTCCTTGTGAATTCTTAAATTTCTCTATTTTTGGATTTTTCCTTTTATTTTATTTTGCAATAGCTTTTACTTAAGTATATTTCCAATGTTCAATACATACTGCCCCGATGAAAGCCATAAGTTATGACTGAAACAGCTGTTGGAAATGAACGTGTCCTGTAATGTTTTAATCAAAATTTCCTTGTGGATTTCACAATTTCTCTATTTTTGGATTTTTCTTTTTTTTTCTTTTGCAATAGCCTTTACTTCAGTATATTTCCATTGTGCAACACTTGCAGCTCCGATGAAAGCCACAAATTAATGGCTGAAACAGCTCTCATTGAGTAAATGGTATGGCATAATTTTTCATCCACAATTTTTGGCATTTTCTTAAGAAAGTAACAACATTGCAAATGAATTCATTTATAAGTGAAAAGGCATAAAATGACAGGACAGCGAGACTACGTAGTTTAATAAGGTACAACACTGCACCAACAGGATTCAAGGAATCAAAGGACCAACTTAGCTTCAAAGTCTGTGTGTTTGAAGGAGTCAGACAAGCAAGTCAATATTGTATTGCGCCCTCAATAACAGTGCTTAGGATGAACTGTAGAAGATCTGTGCACTTCTTCGATGAGGGAGTGGATTATTTTTCCAGGAATTCAGGACCGACTTAGCTTCAAAGGCTAGGTGTTTGAAGGAGGCAGACAAGCAAGTCAATTCCGCATTGGGCCCTCAATAACAGTTCTTAGGATGAAATTTCGACCATTATAGTAGAAGGACTGTGTACTTCTTCGAGGAGGGAGCAGAGCAGGATTACTGGAATCAAGGACCAACTTAGCTTCACAGGCTACTTTTCTCGAAGGAGCTAGACAAACAAGTCAATTTAGACTGCAGTGGGCCTTCATTAATAGTCCTTAGGATGAAATAGTTTAATGAGGTACAACACTGCACCAACAGGATTCAAGGAATCAAGCACCATCTCAGTTGCAAAGGCTAGGTGTTTGAAGGAAGCTAAAAGGGCACCCTTGCACAGACTCACGTAGGTGCCCTTTTAGCTCTGAAAAGTTTCCTACTAGCGGATTGGTTAGAATTAATTTGACCATGCAATCAGCTAGTAGGAAACTTTTCAGAGCTAAAAGGGCACACCTGCGGGTCATTGCAAATGCACCTGACTCGCACGGGTGCCCTTTTAGCTTGGAAAAGTTTTCTACTAGCCGATTGGTTAGCATTAATTTGTCAAACCAATCAGCTAGTAGGAAACTTTTCCGAGCTCAAAGGGCACCCTTGTACTGACTCGCAGGAGTGCCTTTTAGCTCTGAAAAGTTTCCTACTAGCCGATTGGTTAGAATTAATTAGTCCAACCAGTCAGCTAGTAGGAAAGATTTCAGTGCTAAAAGGGTACCCTTGTACTGACTCGCAGGGGTGCCCTTTCATAAAAAGTTTCCTACTAGCTGATTGATTAGAATCAATTTGTCCAACCAATCTTCTAGTAAGAAACTTTTCAGAGCTAAAAGAGTACTCTTGTACTGACTTGTACTGACTCAGAGGGGTGCCCTTTCATAAAAAGTTTCCTACTAGCTGATTGGTTAGAATCATTTTGTCCAACCAATCATCTAGTAGGAAACTTTTTAGAGCTAAAAGGGCACCCTTGTACTGACTCACAGTGTGTGCCCTTTTAGCTCTGAAAAGTTTACTACAAGCTGACTGGTTAGAATCATTTTGTCCAACCAATCAGCTAGTAGGAAAGTTTTCAGAGCTAAAAGGGCACCACTGCGGGTCAGTGCAAATGAGCCTCATTAAACAAAATTGAGTAAAATTATCAACGAAGTACAAAAGCCCCTCATTTCGTGAAACCTCCAAACTCTTCTACATCATATTTCCTTATTGTTATCGGCGTCAATGACCTTAGATGTCAGGATGCCTGAAAACTTTAAATCAATCAATCAATCAACCAAATATTCAAAAATTCTTTGTAAATTTACATTGTCGCTTAAGAACAACGTAAAAACCATAATTTGCATTTATTCAAACTCGAAGGGTGGCTGTAATTTTCCGCCAGGTTTTTTTTTCCGCGCGGCAAAACCCTACCTCCACCAAACCACCCACAATACGACTTTTTTGGTACTTTTTTTCAGAATCTTCGTTAATGGAGGAATTCAGAGATGTAAATTTGCTATTTTTCATAATAAAAGAAAGTAATTTAATTCCACAAAAATCTTAATTTTACATAAATAATAATGTAAATAATCAAAACGATAATGATAATTGAAATGGGAAATCAAAATAATAATGATAATTGAAATAATGATAATCAAAATAATAATGATGATTGAAATGATGATAATCAAATAAATAATAACTGAAATGATGAAAATAATGATAATTCAAATAATGATAATCAAAATAATAATGATAAGTGAAATGATGATAATAAGAATAATAATAATTGAAAAAATGATAATCAATATAATAATCATTGAAATAATGATAATTGAAATGATAATCAAAATAATAATGATAATAACTGAAATAATGATAATCAAAATAATAATGATAATAATTGAAATAATGATAATCAAAATAATGATAATAATTGAAATAATGATAATCAGAATAGTAATGATAATTGAAGTAATAATAATCAAATAAATAATAATAATTGAAATAATGTGAATTGAAAAAATAAAGATAATTAAAATAATCATAATCAAATTTTTTTTTCAAATAACAACGATCATAATAATACCAATAATAATAAAATGATGACAACAACAACAACAACAACAACAACAACAACAACAACAACAACAACAATAATAATAATAATAATAATAATAATAATAAATTACAAAATGGTATTATCTGTACTGAAGACGTCTAGATACCTAATTCTCAATGTAATTTTTGTCAGTATTGAAGCATAATTTCCCTTCCATAAGGTCCCCTTCTGCCTTTAAATTAGCCCTATACAAAGAGTATGCTAAATAACCTGCCATGAATGTAGGGGACAAAATAAGAATAAAAAGTACCATTGTGCGTATTAAAAAAAAAAATAAATAAATAAATAAATAATGAAAAAAAAACTTATTAAAACTTGTCTCGACATCTGTGCCATTTACCTTGCATAACACATAAAGACATTCTCTCTCTCTCTCTCTCTCTCTCTCTCTCTCTCTCTCTCTCTCTCTCTCTCTCTCTCTCTCTCTCTCAGCTTAGCACAAATCCTCTCTCTCTCTCTTTCTCTCTAAGCTTAGCCCAAATCCCCTCTCTCTCTCTCTCTCTCTCTCTCTCTCTCTCTCTCTCTCTCTCTCTCTCTCTCTCTCAACAATGGTCCCATTCACAAAGGCTCTTGCTTATGTGCATGGGCCAGAGGGGAAAACAATTAATGGGGTGTTTTCCCAGAAGAGTATTCTCCCAATTGCGATTTCCGACCAAACGCAGGTGTAGTTCTGTTCTGACTAACGAGAGCAAAGAACATCATTACCAAGATTCTTTCGTTCGTTCGTTTACTCTAATAATCCATCTTCGTTTAAAAATAAAACGACTATAAGCGTGTCATATGTTTAAAGGTCGCTCATGAATAGCAGAGGCAAGGAACAGTGACACTGCTCTATCGTGCTGGACAATGCCCTAGAGACTGAGTATTATGATCAGCGCCCAAGCCTCCTCTCCACCCAAGCTAGGACCAAGGAAGGCCAGGCAATGGCTGCTGATGACTCCAGATATAGGCTCTTCCACATACCCTATCCTTAGCTCACAAGGATGGTAAGGTTGCAGGCAAGGGACAGTGCCATTGCTCTATCGTGCAGGACAATGCTATAGAGCCTGAGTATTATGATCAGCGCCCGAACCCCTCTCCACCCAAGCTAGGAACAAGGAAAGCCAAGCAATGGCTGCTGATGACTCCAGAGAGACCTATAGGCTCTTCCACATACCCTATACTTAGCTCACAAGGATGGTAAGGTTGCAGACACTAAAGGCACTAACGAGTCTGAGAGGGACTCGAACCCAAGTCTGGCAAACACTAGGCAGAGACGTTACCAATAAGGCGACAACAACCCAAAAAGGTCCACAACTTAGAGGCATTTGACTTACAAACACAGTTTCAACTGAAAAAACAAAGATAAAGAAATTCTGTAATAAAAATATTATATCATTTAATACAGCAAGCACAATAACATTTGTAATCACCTGATATCCATTTCATTTGAAATCCGACTATTTATTGACTTTTGGAGCTGGGAGCCATAGGCATGGAATTCAGGATAGGCCTAACCTAGGCCGAAATTTAACAAAATTCAGCTTACAATTCGAGTTACAAACAGTTTCTTAGAACCAATTAAGTTTATAAGTTAAGGAACTGCTGTACAGTTTTGTAGTTCACTATTTTGTACTACACTCGATGGAAATTGCAATAAAGTTCAAATCTGGCCCAATATCATAATTAACACTCTATATATTCATAATATACTAGTGTACGCAACCCGTCAGAAATGACGGGTAAATATTTAGAAGGATATGCATGCACGCGCACATTCAAGTGTTAACAGTAAGAAACTAGAGGGGCACTCAGTAGAGCGCAGACCTCCGCCACGGCAGCTTATCTCGACCTTTTGCTTGACCTTTGAACTTAACATGTATTGATTGGCGTGAATTTTCATAAACTCAAATATAAGTTTAAAGTCGCTGTGACAACGATGTCCAAACTTAAGGCTGATTTACGTGAATTAGAAATTTTGCTTAACCGTGACCTTGACCTTTGTCATTAACCTTCCAAATTTAGGGTTGTTCACAAACAAACAAAAACACACAAACAAACACAAACACACAAACAGGAGGTAAAACATAACATAACCTTCCAACCTTTGACCTTGACCATCCAAATTTAATCATTTCCAGCTTTTGAAATTGTGGCCAAGAAGCTGTTCACAAACAAACACGTACACAAACAGACAAACAGGGGGTAAAACAACCTCCTTCCATCCTTTGATCTTGACCTTCCGAATTTGATCCTTTCCAGCTTTTTACTTAAGAGTTAATCCATTCAAGTCTCATTATTCTACGATTAAAATTGTGACCAGGAACCTGTTCACAAAAAAAAAAGAAAACCCACACAAACAAGCACAAACACACAAACAGGGGCAAAAACATAGCCTCCTTCTAACTTCGTTGCCAGAAGTAATACTGACAATCAGCCACTTATTGTGAACTTGTCAACAGTCACAAATAAATTGCCTCTTATCAAGAAACCCAACTATTATCGAAGGACTGTAAATGGTACATTCTTGTAAATATTTGCTGGTATGAACTTACATGTCCACTTAAGCCTTACGAACAATGACCTCTCAATCTTGAACTTCAACCCGAGCAGAAATAGATAAATTTTAAAGTGATAGGCCTATGTCATCTAAGATATGGTGGGTTATCTATATATATATATATATATATATATATATATATATATATATATATATATATACATATATATACAGTATATATATAAATATTTATATATATATATATATATATATATATATATATATACATATATATATATATGATATACTGTATATGATTATATAAAATACAGAATATATGATATATATATAATTATATATAATATAAAATATATAATATATATAATATATAATATATAATATATAATATATAATATATAATATATAATATATAATATATGATATATGATATATAATATGTATATATAGTAATTTATATAATTATATATATATATATATATATATATATATATATATATATATATATACAACAACAACAACAACAAATGCAGCCGTTTCTAGTCCACTGCAGGACAAAAGGCCTCAGACATGTCCTTAAGTCATGTTTTGTGTTCGGTCATTTTCGTTACCGAGCTAGCCACTACAGATTGGTGAATGTGGGAGACTTGTCTGATCGATCACAGCAAACAGAGAGAGAGAGAGAGAGAGAGAGAGAGAGAGAGAGAGAGAGAGAGTGACATTGCAGTTTTGCTGGTCAATCATATGCTAGGTAATCCGGAAGTTACTGTTCTAAATAATATATTTATGCACGAAATCTTTTTTCTCATTTGTGATTTCTTTAATTCTTATAGATTTCTCACAATTCTTGCCAATAATATTCTACTATCTTTGCTGTGGTCCTAAGGGTATATAACAAGATCCTACTGGACATTCGAAAGACTGATTATATTAAGGCTTTCGAAAAGAAGCTGAAGAATCCCTCGTTTTCTAAAGTGCTTCGATAATGTGGATTTGAAAATGAACACGCTGTTTGATTCTCTAAATGACTAAGAATGTATATTATTATTATTATTATTATTATTATTATTTACAAAGCTACAACCCTTGTTGGGAAAGCATAATGCTATATGCCCAAGGGCCCCAAGGGAGAAAAAAGCTCAGCGAGGAAAGGAAATAAGGAAATATACTACAAGAGAAGTTCAAGAATATTATAAAAATATATCTTTTATATATATAAACTATAAATTTGAAATAATAAGAGGAAGAGAAATAAGATAGAATAGTGTGTCCGAGTGTACCCTCAAGCAAGAGAACTCTAGCCCAAGACAGTGTAAGACCATGGTACAGAGTCTATGGCACTACCCAAACAGATCTTGTATATTAGTAGTGAGTAGGGTTTTCATTTGTGATAAGACCAGGAAAACAGCCCTTGTGGTAAAGTAAATGAAATTATGGTTAAATACAGAACTAACTAGAGGGGCACTCGGTAGAGCGCAGACCTCCGCCGTGGCAGCTCATTTCTTGAGCTTTTGCTTAACCTTAACATGTCTTAATTGGCGTGGATTTTCATACACTCAAATATGAACCAAGTTTAAAGTCTCTGTGACAACGATGTCCAAACTTATGGCTGATTGCGTGAATTGGACATTTTGCTTGACCGTGACCTTGACCTTTGACCTTGACCTTCCGAATTTAATATTTTCCAGCTTTTTACATAACAGTTATTCACTGCAAGTTACATTACTCTACGATTAAAATTGTGGCTAGCAAGGTGATCACAAACAAAAGCATACGAACACATGACCTCCTTCCAATTTCGTGGGCGGCAGTAATAAAATCATACCGAGACCGTTGATGTCCACTATGCGTACTATAAATGTAAACTGAATTTACCATTTACCAAGATCTTCCTTCCAGAAAAAAAAAAAATCAAAATCCTTCAGAAACGCATTAAAATGTATCTGCATTGATTCAGCATAAGCTTTGGTACATACTGCTAACCAAAAATCAGGTTGATTTACATTGACGTACGCTAAGTTTAGTATAAATAAAGCCTGATTTACCATTTACCAAGGTCTTCCTTCTTGAAGAAATTCAAAATCCATCAGAAATGCATTTAAATATATCTCTATTGATTAAGCATAAGCTTTTGGCATATTACTAACCAAAAATCAGGTTGATCTACATTGACGTACGCTAAGTGAACTATAAATATAGCCTGATTTACTATTAGCCAAGGTTTTCCGTCTTGAAATCCAAAATCCTTCAGTAATGCATTAAAATACATCTCCGTTGATTAAGCATAACCTTTGGTACATATTGCTAACCAAAAAATCAGGTTGATCTACATTGACGTAAGCTAAATGCACTACAAATATAGCCTGATTTACCATTAGCCAAGGTTTTCCTTTTTTAAGAAATCCAAAATCCTTCAGAAATGTACCAAAATATATGATATGGCACATATAACTAACCAAAAATCAGGTTGATCTACACTGACGTATGCGAAGTGCACTATAGATACAGCCTGATTTACCATTTACCAAGGTCTTATTTCCAGAAAAAATCAAAATCCTTCAGAAGTGCATTAAAATACATCTGCACTGATTCAGCATAAGCTTTTGGCACATACTGCTAACTAAAAATCAGGTTGATCTACACTGACGTACGCCAAGTATACCATATATCTAGCCGGATTCACCATTAAAAAAAAAAAAAAAAAAAAAAAAAAAAACTCCAGAAATGTATTAAAACATATCCCCATTGATTTAGAAAAGCTTTTGGCGCACATTTCTAAACTAAAATCAGGTTTATCTAAAACTTATCAGATTTTAAAAACTGCTCTCATGGTGCCTTTAATTATGATAGCAAAATGGTGAAAGAATTTAGTTTTTAGCAATAAAATCTCTTGATATCTGAAACTATATTAAATGATTTAACACAAACATTTACGACATATAACAACAAATATACTGTAGTTGTATTGGTGAAAATCCCAAGTTCATCAGGTACTAGCTTTGAATTTATGAATACATTTCGCCATGTGTGATATTTTCCTGTTGCTTAACGCGAGCAACCATACCATACACTGGTTGGGGGTGGGGGGTAGAGGGGGGGGATGGGGAGGGGGGAGGAGAGAAGGGGAGGAGGTGAGAGGAGAGTGCGTGTGCCTGTGAGCACGTGTGCATGTATAGACTACACTTCCGGTTTCTGCTTGAGGCAGGCAGTAATAGTTTTCCAGCGGGTTTCTTGAACAAGTGTGTTTACCCCCCCCCCCTCTCTCTCTCTCTCTCTCTCTCTCTCTCTCTCTCTCTCTTTAAAGGCCACTCATGAATGGCAGAGGCAAGTGAAAGGGGCAATGCCCTAGATACAGATATATTATACATATAATCAGCTCCAAAGCCCACTCTCCACACAAGCTAGGGTCAGAGAAGGCCAGGCAATGGGTGCTGATGACTAGGCAGGTAGACCTATAGGTTCTCCCAAACCTTCTATCCTTATCTCACAAGGATGATGTTGCAGACACTACAAGAAACTATCGAGCTTGAACGGAGTCCGCGTCCAGTCCGGTAAATTGCTAAACAGGGAAATTTCCAATAGGCCACCACAATCCTGTTCTCTTCAGTATGTGTGTGTGCATTGCCCCGGAGTTTGTATCTAAATTCGGATTTCATGGGGTTACACAAATTTGCTCTATATGAAAGACAAGTACATCCAGTTGTAGGATTGAATTTTGTAAAGTTGCATTAACTGGGTGAAAAACACATTTTCATGTGACGTGAATCGAACACACCTCAAAAATTAACAATGAATTGCACCAATGTCAGAAAAATAAGACGAGAATGTTACACCTACATATATTGATGGTGAATCTACTTGATTTGCCTCTTTTTCCTCTTGAATGTAAGGTCAAGGTTTCTGACAGCTATCCTCCACCTGGCTCGGTGAAATAATTCGTCCTCTGGAAATTGTTTCACTGTAAATTGAAGTGCTAATAGTCACCGCAGAGCATTTGGTTATAAATCTAAGTACCGTTGCCAACCCAGAACCTTCTTATGTACACAAGTACCAGTGCTACTCACAGAATCTTCGTCAGTAAGTCCAAAAGCAAGTGTTACCCCGGAACATTATTCTGTAAATCCAATTAGCAATCCTACAAAAAGACCTTCGTCTGTAATTCATCTGTAAATCCAAGCACCAGTGCTATCCTAGAGCCTTCATCTGCAAATCCACGTATCTGCGACGCCCCAGAATCTTCGTCTGTAAACCCAAGAACTAACAACAGAACAAAACTTTCATCTGTAAATCGAAGTGTCAGTCTATAAATTTAAGTACTAATGGGACCCTAGAATGTTTTTCTGTACATCAAATTACCAGTACCACCTAGGCTTATGTTCTAAATCAGAAACCACTGTCAACCTAAAACTTTCTTCTGTAAATTCAAGTACCAGTAACATCACTGAACCCATGTCTGTAAATGCAAACTCTATTGGCACCTCAGATGCTCCATCTTGGAATTTAAGTTCCGGTGCCATCTATTAATCTTTGTCTGTAAATCAAATAACCGGAACTGCCTCTGAACCTTGGTCTGTAAATCCCAGTACCAGATCAACCTCTGAACCTTTGTCTATAAATCCCAGTACCCGACCTGCCTCTGAACCTTAGTCTGTAAATCCCAGTACCAGATCAACCTCTGAACCTATCTACAAGACCAGCCTCTGAACCTTTGTCAGTAAATTAAAGTACCAGTGTTACCCTAGAATTTAATCTGTAAATGAAAGAACCATTCCCATCCATAAACCTTAGTCTTTAAATCCTAATACTAGTTCTACCCAAAAGTCATTGTCTGTAAATCCTTGTACTAGCACCAATCCAGAAACTTCGTCTGTGAATACAAGAACTAGTAGCACGCCAGGAACCTTCAATTATAAAATAAAGTGGCGCCCCAAAGAAAATTAATCTCAGTCCAAATATCAGTACCAGTCTAGAACAATCTTCTGTTAATCGATGTACCAATCCTACCCCAAACCGTCTGAAAATCAAAGTATTGTATCACTACCACCTCACAAACTTTGCTGGTAGATCCAAGTACCAGTGCTACTCCAGAACCTTTGTCTCTAGATCGAAGAATCTGAGGTACCCCATAACCTTAGTCTGTATTTCCAAGTAAAAATGCCACCCTAGACTCTACCATTATATCGAAATGCTCCTATTTCAACACTAAGGAAAAATAGAAATATCTTTTCAAATGATATATGAAACATGACAATTGCTATTATTTGCAAATGCACAAACATGGCTAAAAAAAAATTAGTAATGCATGCGTAAAATTTCAAGTAAAAAGAGGCATCAAACAGTTTGGCAGGGAGCTTATCTATGCTGGTATTTTGTATAATACGTAATAAATAACGTAATGGAAAAAAATACATTGCAATGAAATGCTGAATAAATCAACTATATAATTCATTAATAAGAAATATAGGTTTTGTCAGAAATAAAAAAAGCAATCGTAATAATGACTAAGATGACACTGAGTTGAGAATGCAAAGAAAAAAAAAATTAAATAATGGACAACATGAGGGTCACTCAGTAGAACACACACCTCAGCCGCAGCAGCTTATTTCCAGACCCTTTGATCTGCCTTGACCTTTGACCTTAATATGTATTACTTGGCGTGAATTTTCATACACTCAGAAATGAACCAAGTTTGAAGTCTCTGTGACAACGATGTTTAAACTTATGGCTGCTTACGTGAATTGGACATTTTATTATTATCATTATTACTAGCCAAGCTACAACCCTATTCGGAAAAGCAAGACGCTATAAGCCCAAGGGCTCCAAGAGGGAAAATAGCCCAGTGAGGAAAGGAAATAAGGAAATAATTAATGATGAGAATAAATTAACAATAAATCATTATAAAAACAGTAACAACGTCAAAACAGATATGTCATATATAAACTATTTTCAAAGCAGATATGTTTTTGCTAGACCGTGACCTTGACCTTCCAAAATTTGATAATTTTCAGATTTTTACAATAACAGTTAACCCTTGCAAGTTTTATTACTCAAGATTAAAATTGTGGTCATGAAGCTGTTCACGAACAAAAACACACAGACGCACACACAGGGGACAAGACAACCTCCCTCCAACTTCGTTGGCGGAGGTTAAAAGGGTAAAATTCACGTAAGGAATAACGTTTAGAGGTTGTGTAATAATGAAAGAAAATGACGCTGATGATGCAGCTGCTGATGATGATGATAAAATGGATAGTGAGGAGGATGTATGGGTTGTCAAAAGGACCCAATAACTAATAAAACCATTCCAAGAAACAGGAGCCAAACGTGTACAGGATATACAGCATAGCCCATTCTTTCCAACTCGTCCCTTCCCCCGTTGGCAAAATATTTGCCAATCGAGAAGAAATAATGGGCAAAACAATCACACGTGTTCGACAAGGGGAACTTGAAAGATCATCAGAATTAATAGCTGCTCTTCCTGGAAGGTCTTCTAAGGGCACATTCGCAGGTAGTGATTTAATCATTAGAGTCAGATTCAAAATCACTGTAGCATACGCTCATTTGAGCCCTCTGTTGGGTTTCTAGTCATTTCATGAATTGGAATGTTGGGATACATGTAAATAATATGGAAGCATCTGCTAAAGTTCACTTTTTGCCTTATCAGTTTGCTTTTTATATCATCCTTTTGCTACCTTCACCAAAGAAATTGGAAGGAGGTTAGGTTTTCGCCCCTGTTTGTGTTTGTTTGTGAACAGCATCCTTGCCACAATTTTAATCGTAGAGTAATGAAACTTGCAGGGATTAGCTGTTAAGTAAAGAGCTGGAAATTATTATATTTTTGAAGGTCAAGGTCAAATATCCAGGTCACATTTAACCAAAATGTCCAATTCACAAATTCAGCCCAAACTTGGGACATCGTTGTCAGGGACTTCAAACTTGGTTCATATCTAAGTGTATGAAAATCCACGCCAATTAATGTATGTTGAGGTCAAGGGTCAAAATCAAGCTATAGGTCGAGAAATAACCTGCTGTGGCGGAAGTCTGCGCACTACCGAGTGCCCCTCTAGTTCATTTCTATATTTTTCTATTATACTTCCTTGATCATAGCTCATTTCACATTTCTACGTTCGAATTATTATCTTTAAATACAGATTAATCTCTTAAATTTTTCCAGCTTATCTCTATTTTTTCCATTGTTCCTGGCTTGACTATTTCATCTATACTTTTGTTAACTTCAACTAACTCAAAAGTAAAAGTAACCCTGTGGCATTAGTATCTGAATGGCCTAATCTAAAATAGGATTTCAAAATGCAGTTTTATTTTTTATATACGTGAAAGCCACCCTCCAACGATATAACAGATCAGACTTATGTAAAGCAAAATAAAGAGAATTTCATTGTTTTTTTGTGGCGACAAAGCAATAGTAACGGATGTAAAGAATTTGATAAGAATTGGAAGTTTTGCAGGAAGATATTCAGTTACTTGGGAAGAAATAGTACTCGCCAAAGGCCAACACTACAGGTGAAAACCTGACCTACAGTCAATACTGCAAGCAGAACCCTGACCTACAGCCAACATTGCAGGCAGAACCCTGACCTGCAGCCAACAGCACAGGCAGAACCCTGGTCTACAGCCAACGATACGGAGGGAACCCTGGCCTAGAGCCGCCAACAGTACAGGCAGAACCCTGGCCTGCAGCCGCCAACGGTATAGGCAGAACCCTGGCCTGCAGCCGCCAACGGTACAGGCGGAACCCTGGCCTGCAGCCGCCAACAGTACAGGCGGAGCCCTGGCCTGCAGCCGCCAACGGTACAGGCGGAACCCTGGCCCGCAGCCACCAACGGTACAGGCGGAACCCTGGCCTGCAGACAACAGTACAGGCAGAACCCTGGTCTACAGCCAACGATACAGGCGGAACCCTGGTCTAGAGACACCAACGATACACGTGGAACCCTGGCCTGCAGCCAACAGTACAGGCTGAACCCTGGTCTACAGCCAACAGTACAGGCAAAACCCTGGTCTACAGCCAACAGTACGGGCAGAACCCTGGTCTACAGCCAATGATATGGGCGGAACCCTGGCCTAGAGCCGCCAATGGTACAGGAAGAACCTTGGCCAGCAGCCAATGGTACGGGTGGAACACTGGCCTGCAACCAACGGTACAGGCAGAACCCTGGCCTGCAGCCGCCAACGGTACAGGCGGAACCCTGGCCTGCAGCCACCAACAGTACAGGCGGAACCCTGGCCTTCAACCGCCAACGGTACAGGCGGAACCCTGGCCGGCAGCCGCCAACAGTACAGGCGGAACCCTGGCCTGCAGACGCCAACGGTACAGGCGGAACCCTGGCCTGCAGCCGCCAACGGTACAGGCAGAACCCTGGCCTGCAGACGCCAATGGTAGAGGCAGAACCCTGGCCTGCAGCCACCAACAGTACAGGCGGAACCCTGGCCTGCAGCCGCCAATGGTACAGCCGGAACCCTGGCCTGCAGCCGCCAACGGTATAGGCGGAACCCTGGCCTGCAGCGGCCAACGGTATAGGCGGAACCCTGGCCTGCAGCCAACGGTAAAGGCGGAACACTGGCCTGCAGCCAATGGGTGGACCTCTGGCCAATAGCTAACAGGGGGAACTCTGGGCAATAACTAACAGGGAGAACTCTGGCCAATAGCTAATAGGGAGAACTCTGGCCAATAGCTAACAGGGGGACTCTGGCCAATAGCTAACGGGGAATTCTTGCTATTAGCTAACAAGGGGACCTTTTTCCAATAGCTAACAGGGGGGACCTCTCACTATTAGCTAACAGGGGGACCTCTTGCTATTAGCTAACAGGGAGACCTCTCGCTATTAGCTAACAGGGAGACCTTTCACCAATAGCTAACAGGGGGACCTCTTGCCAATAGCTAAC
>NC_090725.1:113814727-113872227 GCF_036898095.1 Palaemon carinicauda | reverse complement strand
GGCTCCAACAAGGAAAAATAAACTATATGAGAAGTAATGAACAAGAATATAAAATATCTTAAGATCAGTAATATCAAAAGATTGTCTTATATAAGCTGTAAAGATACATTTATCAGCCTGTTCTACCTAAAAACATTGCTGGAAGTTTAAACTTTTTGAACATTTCACAAATTTGAGAATAAACTAATGAACAATTTTACAAGGAATCTGGTCAACCTGCTGAGTCATCAGCAGTCATTGCCTGGCCCTCCCTGGTCCTTCCTTAAGTGAACATATATATGATTAGTCTCTAATTGAGCTTAAATAATTTCTAATTGACGGGTTCGTGGAGGCCTATGTGGTAATGTCCCTGACTGGTGATAGCCAAACTAGGATTAGAGTCCCGCTCAAACTCGTTAGTTCCTTTGGTGGCTGCAACCTCACCATCCTTGTGAGCTAAGGATGGGGAGTTTGGGGGAGCCTATAGGTCTATCTGCTTAGACGTGAGCAGCAATTGCCTGGGCCTCCCTGGTCCTAGCTTAAGCTACAACAGTTTTTATTTAAGAGCACCGCAGAGCGTATTCCACATTGTCAAATCCACATTATCGAAGCACTTAGAAAATTAGTTTCATACAAATCGGACAAAAATTGACTACGATATAGCAGAAGGATGTTTCTGACATTTCGAGACCTTGACCTTTGACCCAATCATTCCCAAAATCTAAACAATTGGCCCTTGGATCATAGCCAATCATCCCACCAAATTTCAAGAGATTCGGTCAAATAGTTTTTGAGTTATGAAAATCACAAACTAACAAACAAAATTTTTTTTTACAAGACATAGCAAAAAGAAGTTTCTGACCTTTCATGACCTTGATCTTTGACCCAATCACTCTCAAAATCTATTAAAATGGCCCTTGGATCATGGCTAATCATTCTAGCAAATTTCATGATATTTGGTCAAACAGTCTTTGAGTTATGCGAATCACAAACTAACAAACATACAAAAACAAATATTTACAAGATATAGCAAAAAGACGTTTCTGACCTTTCGTGACCTTGCCTTTAACACAATTACTCCGAAAATCTAATCAAAGGGCCCTTGGATCATGGTCAACCATCCCACCAAATTTCAAGAGATTAGGTCAAATAGATTTTGAGTTATACGCATCACAAACAAACAAATATATAAATACACGCCCATCAAAACATAACTTTCGCAACGAAGTTGGCGAAGGTAACAAGAAAGACTTCAATTTCTTCTAAGAACCTTTACTCTCTCTCTCTCTCTCTCTCTCTCTCTCTCTCTCCTCCGCAAGGTTATTATTTGGTCAGCACGACTCAATGTAAAAAAATAAAAGAATATATTCAATATAAAAATGAAAAAAATATCAAAATAAATTAGAACACAGAAAAAAAAATACTATTTTTAACAGAAGACATATTACAAAAGGGTTTGAATATATGAAGTAAAAAAAAGGAAAAATAGCAAATCAAATAAAAAATTAAAGAATATATTCAATATAAAAAAGAAAAAAAGATATCAAATTAAATTAGAATAAAAACAAGAAATAAGATTTATAACATAAAAGACATATTACAAAAGGGTTTGAATATATTAAGTAAAAAAAAAAAATAGAAAATCAAATAAAAAAATAAAAAAATATATTGAATATAAAAATTAAAAAAATATCAAATTAATTAGAATAAACACAAGACACTATTTATAAAATAAAAGACATAGCAAAAGGGTTTGAATATATGAAGTACAGAATAAAAAATAGCAAATTAAATAAAAAAATCAAAGAATATATTTAATATAAAAATGAAAAAAATATAAATTTAAATTAGAATAAAAACAATAAATGTGAATTATAACAGAAACGACATATTAAAAAAGGGTTTGAATATATTATGTACAAAATGAAAAATAGCAAATTGAAAAGAAAATAAATCAAAGAATATATTTAATATAAATATGGGGAAAATATCAAACTAAATTAAAATACAAATAAAAAATTTTCATTTATAAAAGAAAATACATATGAAGTACAAAATTAAAAAATATTGAATTAAATAAGAATAAAGAAAACAAATTCAATTTATAATAAATAAACCATATTGCAAACTTGCTTGAAGCGTTTAAAAAATTTCCGAATCTTTAAATTCCTCTCCCCTGGTGTCATCGTTCATCTCTTTGTATGGCGTCAGCTGAACAGCTACTAACCTCTGGTTGCCATCCGTACGATGACTATCTACATGTACGATTATTTTGGGTCCCTTACGATGAACGATACATACCTTAGGTATATATATATATATATATATATATATATATATATATATATATATATATATATATATATATATATATATATATATATGTGTGTGTGTGTGTGTGTGTGTGTGTGTGTGTGTTTAATTGGACAATTATACTAAAATGACTTTACATAAGTCATTTATGTTAGTACTTAATAATTATGTTGAAAAGTGTGTACGATAATTTTGGGTGAAAATTATCATTTTAATGCTCATGTACGATAATCCAGTTACTGACCTCTCTGAGCAGGGTTGCCATTTCCTGATTTTGAAATTGCGCTACAAGAACTTCCAAAAGGCGCCAGAAATGCGCTACATCTATATAGGACTATATGACATGGTTTTGGAACAGAGAGAGAGAGAGAGAGAGAGAGAGAGAGAGAGAGAGAGAGAGAGAGAGAGAGACTGACTGAAGTTTGGGAACAAAAATAAAATGAATGACAAAAATAACTGAAATAAAAGAGAGAGAGAGAGAGAGAGAGAGAGAGAGAGAGAGAGAGAGAGAGAGAGAGAGAGAGAGAGAGAGATTGTTTGATTGACAGATTGATTTGAAGTTCTCTGGCATCCTGACATGGAAGGTCATTGACGCTGGAGAGAGAGAGAGAGAGAGAGAGAGAGAGAGAGAGAGAGAGAGAGAGAGAGAGAGAGAGAGAGAGAGAGAGAGTCTCCGTTAACTAATAAAGCGAAAACTGATACAATACGGTATATCAAAAAATAAAAAGATGCAGTCAGTTTATCATAATACTTAATCAGATGAAAAGGCGCTATGTTTCGCGCTAGACTTGTCTAAAAAGCTTCAAATAGCGCGGCCAGGCTAACTAGGAAAAAATGCGCTAGACTTGCGAGAAACGCGCCAGATTTAATGCGAAAAGTTCTAAAATGGCAACTATGCCACCGAGTATGTGGCTCTAGTCTAGGGGAATAACATTACTCAGCCCGTTCTATCAATGACCCATGGAGAGTAGGGAAGAAGCTGCAGGGATAATAATAATAATAATAATAATAATAATAATAATAATAATAATAATAATAATAATAATAATAATAATAATCACAGATGTACCCAAAAAAAAAAGAACAATTAAGAAAGCATCTTTCTTTTTCATATAGGGTTGTAGCTTAGCTGATCATAATAATAATAATAATAATAATAATAATAATAATAATAATAATCTGTCTGCCCTTCGATTCATAAAAACGAATGAAGAGTCATGCTCTTCCAACTTGGGTTACATGAACGTAGACTATATTTTCCTGTACTAACATAGCCTATGTCTTCCTGTACAAACATAGCATATGTTTTCCTATACAAATATAGCCTATATTGTCCTTTACAAATATAGCCAATATTTTCCTGTACAAACATAGCCTATATTGTCCTTTACAAATATACCCTATATTTTCCTGTACAAGGCCTATATTTTCCTGTAGTAACATAGCCTATATTTTCCTGTAGTAACATAGCCTATATTTTCCTGTACAAATATAGCCTATATTGTCCTTTACAAATATAGCCAATATTTTCCTGTACAAACATAGCCTATATTGTCCTTTACAAATATACCCTATATTTTCCTGTACAAGGCCTATATTTTCCTGTAGCAACATAGCCTATATTTTCCTGTACAAATATAGCCTATATTGTCCTGTACGAACATAGTCTATATTTTCCTGTACAACCATAGCCTATATTTTCCTGCACAAATATAGCCTATATTTTCCTGTACAAACATAGCCTATGTCTTCCTGTACAAACATAGCCTATGTCTTCCTGTACAAACATAGCCTACGCATGCATTTCTGTACAAACATAGCCTATATTTTCTTGTACAAACACAGCCTATATTGTCCTCTACAAATATAGCCTATATTTTCCTGTACAAACATAGCCTATATTTTCCTGCGCAAACATTGCCTATATTGTCCTCTACAAACATTGCCTATATTATCCTGTACAAAAATAGCCTATATTTTCCTGTACAAACATAGCCTATATTTTCCTGTATAAATATGGCGTATATTTTCCTGTACAATCATAGCCTATATTTTCCTGTACAAACATAGTCTATATTTTCCTGTATAAACATGGCCTATATTTTCCTGTACAAACATAACCTATATTTTCCTGTACAAATATAGCCTACATTTTCCTGTACAAACATAGCCTATATTTTCTTGTACGAACATAGCCTATATTTTCCTGTACAAACATCGCCTACATTTTTTCTGTACAAACATAGCCTATATTTTCCTGTATAAACATGGCCTATATTTGTCTGCAATCATAGCCTATATTTTCCTGTACAAACACAGCCTATATTTTCCTGTATAAACATGGCTTATATTTGTCTGTACAAGCATAGCCTATATTGACCTGTACAAACACAGCCTATATTTTCCTGTATAAACATGGCCTATATTTTCCTGTACAAACATAGTCTATATTTTCCTGTACAAACATAGCCTATATTTTCCCGTACAAACATGGCCTATATTTTCCTGTACAAACATAGCCTACATATTCCTGTACAAACATAGCCTATATTTTCCTGTACAAACATGGCCTATATTTTCCTGTACAAACAATGCCTATATTTTCCCGTACAAACATAGCCTACATTTTCCTGTACAAACATGGCCTATTTTTCCTGTACAAACATGGCCTATTTTTCCTGTACAAACATGGCCTATATTTTCCTGTACAAACATAGCCTATATTTTCCTGTACAAACATGTCTATATTTTTCTGTATAAACATGGCCTATATTTTCCCGTACAAACATAACCCATATTGTCCTGTACAAGCATAGCCTATATTTTCCTGTATAAACATGGCCTATATTTACCTGTATAAACATGGCCTATATTTTCCTGTGCAAACATAGTCTATATTTTCCTGTACAAACATAGTCAATATTTTCCTGTATAAATATGGCCTATATTTTCCTGTACAAACATAGCCTATATTTTCCTGTACAAACATAGCATATATATTCCTGTACAAACATGGACTATATTTTCCTGTACAAACATAGCCTATATTTTCCTGTACAAACATAGCCTATATTTTCCTGTATAAACATGGCCTATATTTTTCTGTACAAGCATAGCCTATATTTTCCTGTACAAACATAGCCTATATTTTCCTGTACAAACATAGCCTATATATTCCAGTATAAACATGGCTTATATTTGTCTGTACAAGCATAGCCTATATTGTCCTGTACAAACACAGCCTATATTTTCCTGTATAAACATGGCCTATATTTTCCTGTACAAACATAGTCTATATTTTCCTGTATAAATATAGCCTTTATTTTCCCGTACAAACATGGCCAATATTTTCCTGTACAAACACAGCCTATATTTTCCTGTATAAACATGGCCTATATTTTCCTGTACAAGCATAGTCTATATTTTCCTGTATAAATATAGCCTTTATTTTCCCGTACAAACATGGCCTTTATTTTCCCGTACAAACATGGCCTATATTTTCCCGTACAAACATAGCCTATATTTTCCTGTACAAACATGGCCTATATTTTCCTGTACAAACATAGCCTATATTTTCCTGTACAAACATAGCCTATATTTTCCTGTACAAACATAGCCTATATTTTCCCGTACAAACATAGCCTATATACATAGCCTATATTTTCCCGTACAAACATAGCCTATATTTTCCTGTACAAACATGGCCTATATTTTCCTGTACAAACATGGCCTGCATTTTTCTGTACAAACATAACCTATATTTTCCTGTACAAACATAGTCTATATTTTCCTATATAAACATGGCCTATATATTCCTGTACAAACTTAACCTATATTTGTCTGTACAAGCATAGCCTATATTTTCCTGTACGAACATAACCCATATTGTCCTGTACAAGCATAGCCTATATTTTCCTGTATAAACATGGCCTATATTTTCCTGTATAAACATGGCCTATATTTTCCTGTACAAACATAGTCTATTTTTTTCCTGTATAAATATGGCCTATATTTTCCTGTACAAACATAGCCTATATTTTCCTGTACAAACATAGCATATATTTTCCTGTACAAACATGGACTATATTTTCCTGTATAAACATGGCCTATATTTGTCTGTACAAATATAGCCTATATTTTCCTGTACAAACATAGCCTATATTTTCCTGTACAAACATAGCCTATATTTTCCTGTACAAACATAGCCTATATTTTCATGTAGAAACATAGCCTATATTTGTCTGTACAACCATAGCTTATATTTTCCTGTATGAAAGTAGCCTAATTTACTGTTCATACTGGAAAGTAATTTCAATAATTTAAATAATAATGATTTTAATCATTTTAAAAGTAAGTTCATCAGTAACAATAATTTAAATAATTTTAGTAATAATCCAAATTTTAATCATTTTAATAATAAAACTTTAATTCTAATAGTTATCTTATATATTCTTATAAAATCAATAATTTCAATAATTCAATAATAATTAGTTCAATGATGGTTTTAATAATGATCATTCAAATAATTCTAATAGTAATAATTCTAATTTAAATCATTTTGATAATTTTAAAAGTAATAGTAGCTTACATTTTTCTTTATGAACGTAGCCTATATTTTTTCTGTTGGGAATTAGCCTATATTTCCTGTTGGGAATAAGCCTATATTTTCCTGTTGGGAATCAGCTATATTTTCCTGTTGGGAATCAGCTATATTTTCCTACTGGGAATCAGCATAATTTTCCTGTTGGGAATCAGCCTATATTTTCCTGTTGGGAATTAGCATAATTTTCCTGTTGGGAATCAGCCTATATTTTCCTGTTGGGAATCAGCCTATATTTTCCTGTTGGGGATTACCATATATTTTCCTGTTGGGATTCAGCCTATATTTTCCTGTTGGGGATTACCATATATTTTCCTGTTGGGAATCAGCCTATATTTTCCTGTTGGGAATTAGCATATATTTTCCTGTTGGGAATCAGCCTATATTTTCCTGTTGGGAATTAGCATATATTTTCCTGTTGGGAATTAGCCAATATTTTCCTGTTGGGAATTAGCCAATATTTTTCTGTTGGGAATTAGCCTATATTTTCCTGCTGGGAATTAGCCTATATTTTTCTGAACGAACCTAGCCTATATTTTCCTATACCAATGTAGCCTATATTCTCCTGTACAAACGTATCCTATATTTTCTTGTACGAACGTACCATATATTCTCCTGTACAATTGTAGCCTACATTTTCCTATACGGACATAGCCTACATTTTCCTATAAGAACGTACCCTATATTTTCCTGTACAAACATAGTCTATATTCTCCTATACGAACATACCCTACATTTTCCTATACGAACGTAGCCTACATTTTCCTATACGAATGTAGCCTACATTTTTCTGTACAAACGTAGCCTATATTTTCCTGTATTAAAGTAGCCTACATTTTCCTGTAGGAACATAGCGTATATTTTCCTGTAGGAACGTAGCCTATATTCTCCTGTAGGATCGGAGCCTATATTTTCCAGTTGGAATGTAGCCTATATTTTCCTGTACGAATGTAGCCTATATTATTGGGCTCAAGCCATGTCGTCCTGATGGAAGGTTCCTATTGGTAGCTTTCTAAGGGATATTTGGCCACAGTGATATTCACAGAAAATTGACCTCTAGGTCTCCAGAATTCTAACTCCTGGCGCGAATATCCTTAATATTTCTCTCAAGGATATCGCATAATATCAGGGGACGTATATCTTGATACGACACATGGAAATCTTTACCACGAATAGCGTTTTCGTTTCGAGGGGGTTAGAGTGGCAAAACTGAAGGGGAGCCGTTATCAAGGTTACCCTTCCTCCCGTACTATTATAAGGATCCAAGATGGCGCCCATTCCTATTTCAGTAGCGTTTTCGCACGGTGATTTTCCCTGCTTATCTATCGTTTTTTATCGTTATTGAGAGGATTTATCATGCAATCTCCAGCTTCTTCTGTCTCTGGAAAGTTGGGTATTTATTCTTTACAATGTATAATTTTTAGCTCCTGCTTCACAGTGAAATTAGTTTAATTTAATGTGTTCTGGAGCTTGGCTGGTCACCGGAGGCGCCACGGGCACTGTCGTTCGTTATGCATGTGTTATTTAGTTAGCAGAACGACATTCCCAGTTGTAATAGCATTAATAAATTATGAAAGCTATTTAGGCACAATTATACTAGTAAAGATATATTTATGCATACAAATTTTCTCTTCCTTATGTCGATCGTATATGTTAGAGTTTCGGCGATTTAGGTAACCGAGATCTCGCCCCGCGCCAGGCTACCTAGCCTCTGCGCTTTAGTATACTGTCATACATTATCCCGTTTACCCTCGTGTATCGCTTTTTCAATTCAACGGGAGATGGTATATCTCCTAGAATTATTTATGTAACTTGATACTCGTCACCTGAGGAGATTTAAGGGTAATCCCTCCTTCCCTCTGAGTGCCACCATAGGCGACAACCCTATCTTGGTCTTGCCATAGAGTAGTTCATTCCGGCTTGACTAGGCTAGTGTTTTCTGTCTCCCACCCTTGCCGGCGAGTATCCCGGCTTGGGTTTTTGACAAAACCTCAGAGTATTCAGTCTTTCTGCCGGCGGACGAGCAGCAGGGCGAGTAGTCACTCCCCTACCAGCTTAGAGCTGTCGGCATCGGAGGCTAAGCCTCCCTAAGCCGCACTCGAAGTGGTAGTATGATGCCGCCAGCTTCTCCCCTGCGGTCTAGAAGACTAGTCCTGTTTCAGCAGACCCTAGGCTAAAGAATAGATATTCTTCTGCCGCCTAGGATGGCGCCGATACTGAAACAAAGTTTCACCCTTGTGTGGAAGTGGCGGCAGCAATCCTGCCGCCTTCTTCTACACTTGATACAGGACCCTTTCCCTGCCCCTCTCTGTCCTTTAGCGATGGCCTACCTATCACAATCCGTGGCCATTGTCATACAATCTCACCGCTTTCCAGGTAGATTGTGGTGCCGGCCGGGCTCTTACATAACCAGCTGTATAGTCACTCAGTCTTTCCCTTATGGACGCAAGGCTCCGGGAAGGTTGTTCCCTCTGCTGTTAAGTGTTCTTCAGTCCTCCCTTGGACTGCCATCCACATTCCGGAAACCGGCAGCGATCAGCAACGGATTTTGTGGCTGGATGGAAGCTTGAATGATGCATTCTCCCCTTCCATTTGAACCCTCATTCTGGAGGAAGGCAGTAAGGTTATGCACTTACACCCTTATTATTGTAAACATACATTTTAATAAGGCAGCCCTTCACTCCATGCTTTCTCTCTCTCTCTCTCTCTCTCTGTCAGCTAGTGCTGCTAGGTACATGCTGCCGGATGAACCGATGCCATCAGGTACTAACTCAGCCGGCGGCATGCCGGCTGGGCCGGGTGCCGTCAGGTACTACCAAGCCGGCAACATGCTGGCCGGGCCATGCCGCCAGGTGCTAGCCTAGCCAGCAACATGCTGGCTGAATTACAGTATATGATTATACAGTAGCCAGTATATTTGCAATATAGTATATACTGCAGACTGAAAACTAGTTTATATTATATAGTAGTTATTTTCCAACATACCTTGTGTATCCTTGCACAGTCTATTGTTGAAACCAATCCTATATTGAAAGAAAAGATTTCCTTCAATACACTGATAGTTAATCAGTTAACAACTTACCCCAAAATATTAAAGAATTTAAGAAGGGTCAGTGTTAGTATACGCTTATTCTATCCCTAGAGGTTAGAACCCTTCTCTTTGAGTTTGCCTTGATAAGGAAACTCTATAACTTTAATATTGGGGGAGGTCACAGCAATTGGCTGGACAGGAGACACAAGTATGTGTCTTTCCTATTTCCCTTCTAGCTTACTATCCTAAGCTATAATGGTTAAAATATCAATATTTTGCATAACCTGTTTATCATGTGAGATAAACAACTGCATACGCATTTAATTTTCTTTTCTTTAAAGGAGGAACCCTAAATGAAGTGCGACGTAATCTTCTGTAACCACAGGAGTAGGAACTTCTGTGGTCACAAAGCGTGTAGGTGTCATGACCCCTGCACCATCACTACCGAAACCCTGCGGTACTGGGACCCCCAAGACTGCAATATCTGCCGGACCTTGGTGACCGAAGGTTTCGACGACCCCAAGTCAACGGAGTCGAGGGATGCAGCACGAAAAAAGATGCGCAAATGGGTACGAGGGTTCCAGAATAACTCTCCGGGACTGTACCTACCTAACGACAGGATGCGTAGCTTGCTGTTCCCGAAAGCGGGTAGTGAAGCTGTCGTTCCCCAAGCACGACCCGGACCTCCCTACGTCCAGATTGCCATCGAGACGGATGTCAGTGAGGCGTTGCAAGGCATGGACATCCACCAGGAGGAAAGGATGTCTGAAGTGTCCATGGACACTGAAAAGGATCTATTGAAGGATGATCCCGAGGAGGAGTCTACTCTACCTCCGAAAGAAGAAGATGATGTCGAGTCGGAGTCCCTTCCGTCTGTGCCGGCACCGGAGTCGTTACCCTCGACATCTTCCGCTTCTACCCCTCCATTGGACAACATGAGCCAGGCACTGGCCCATCTTACGGCTCTCATGGAGAACATTCGTAAGCAAGACGAAGCAAGGGAAGCGAGACTCGAGAGAGAGCTCCATGAAGCTTGACTCACCGCCTCCCGAGGGTCATACAAGCGACCCAGAGTCCAAGACCTCCCACCCTGCTCTGAAACCGATCCCTGGAGGTATGCAGAGTTTATGCGAATTACCAACGGCAAACTCTACATCTCGGAGAAGATGGGAGCCGTCCCCTTAGACGACATCCAGTTCTGACTAAGCTTTAATGCTTACCCAGACTGCTTCATTCGACTGAAGCAGGAGCTGGCGTCAAAAGAGGAGACGGAACCGAAGAAGGTCATGGTTTTCAACCACGACAAGGCACAGGCGCTCTTGTCTAGGAGCCTGAAGAAGGTGGGTTACACGAACTCGAAAGTGTCCGCCTTGAGCAAGAAGCATCCTACATTTCTTGCTCCTGCTTCAATAGCCTTCCCCTTCACGTCGAAGGCTTTTAAAGCTGTTGCCAAGGCAGTGGAGGCAAGCAAACCATGCCCTGCACTAGAGGAGTGTAGGCCTTTGTCGTTAGCCCTGCCCATGGAAGATAAGGAATGGAAAGAAGTCCACCTAACCTTCTCAGTAGAGAAGTTGGATGCAGATATCGCGGGACGACAGTTCAGCGAGAATCTCCCGAAACTGTCAGACTTCCTCTTGCGTAGGGAGCAAAAGATGAAGGAGAGACTTGCGGCATCCCTTTCCCTACAGAACTGCATCAAGATGTGTGCAGGCCTGAAAAGCACCCCAGACATGCTCATGGTCATGGCCAAAATGAACATGGCCACCTTAGTAAAGGACCTGTACGCCTTTATGAAGGTTAGGAGAGCCTGTAGAGAGTTCGTGTTTGCCGCAGCAACAGTGAAACACGAACCCAGGAAGCTGATATCTTCCAATATCTGGGGTAAAGACCTCTTCCCAAATGAAGTGGTCAAGGAGGTAGTTGATAGAGCCGCCACAGAGAATAGGAACCTTCTCCAGAAGTGGGGCATCTCATCAAACCGAAAGTCTTCCCCGGATGCGGGTCCCCAACCTAAGAGGAAGACCAAGAAGCCCAGACTACCCTTTAGGCCTGCCCAACAACATCCCACAGTCACCATGACTGCGGTGTCCCAAGTGGTTGCTTAACCACAAACCACATTCCAAGTGGTGCCTCTGCAGCTGGTTGCCCAGTCACCTGCATTCAACCCTGGGTTTGAGAGGCAAACCACTACCTTTCGTCCCAGAGGTAGAGGCTCCAGATGGGGCTCCTTAAGACACCCCTCACGAGGTAGGGAAGGACGCGGCCAGGGAGGTAAATCCTCCCTGGACAATCGAAGCAATGAGATGCTTCAAGTAGGAGGGAGGCTCCAAAACTTTCAGGATCATTGGACCTTCGATCCTTGGGCCCACAGCCTAATCAAGAATGGACTTGGATGGAGCTGGAGCAAGCCTCCACCATCATTTCCTCAATTTTTCCAACACTCCACCCCCTCATTGGAAGAATATACCCTAGAACTCTTGAGCAAACGGGTAATAAGGAGAGCAAAGTCCATCAAATTCCAGGGAAGGCTGTTTTGTGTTCCCAATAAGGACTCAGACAAACTCAGAGTCATTCTGGACTTGTGGTTGCTCAACCACAAACCACATTCCAAGTGGTGCCTCAGCAGCTGGTTCCCCAGTCACCTGCATTCAACCCTGGGTTTGAGAGGCAAACCACTACCTTTCGTCCCAAAGGTGGAGGCTCCAGACACCCCTCATGAGGTAGGGAAGGACGCGGCCAGGGAGGTAAATCCTCCCTGGACAATCGAAGCAATGAGATGCTTCAGGTAGGAGGGAGGCTCCAACACTTTCAGGATCGTTGAACCTTCGATCCTTGGGCCCACAGCCTAATCAAGAATGGACTTGGATGGAGCTGGAGCAAGCCTCCACCTTCATTTCCTCAATTCTTCCAACACTCCACCCCCTCATTGGAAGAATATACCCTAGAACTCTTGAGCAAACGGGTAATAAGGAGAGCAAAGTCCATCAAATTCCAGGGAAGGCTGTTTTGTGTTCCCAAGAAGGACTCGAACAAACTCAGAGTTATTCTGGACTTGTCGCCACTCAAGTTCATCGAGAACAGCAAGTTCAGGATGCTAACTCTTCAGCACATAAGGACCCTGTTACCAAAAGGGGCGTACACAGTCTCAATAGACCTGGCAGATGCTTACTGGCATCTCCCAGTCAGCCGCCCCTTCTCCTTCTACCTAGGATTCAAGCTACAGAAGAAAAAGTATGTCTTCAGAGCCATGCCCTTCGGACTAAACATAGCCCCAAGGATCTTCACAAAACTTGCAGACGCAGTCGTTCAAGAACTACGCCTAGAAGGTATTCAGGTAGCAGCATACATGGACGACTGGCTGGTGTGGGCAGCATCCAGGACGGCTTGTCTGCAAGCATCCAAGAAAGTGATCCAGTTCCTGGAACATCTGGGATTCAAGATCAACTTCAAGAAGTCTCGACTCTCTCTAGCTCAGGAGTTTCAATGGCTGGGAATCCATTGAAACTTGAAGTCACACCGCCTCTCCATTCCCCCAGGGAAAAGGAGAGAGATTGCGGGGTCTATCAAGAGACTACTGAAATCCGACAGGATCTCAAGACGCCAACAGGAAAGAGTACTGAGCTTTCTCCAGTTCGCAGCAGTAACAGACCCAGTGCTAAGAGCACAGTTGGAAAATGCGTGAGGAGTCTGGAGAAGATACGCATCAAACGCTCGAAGAGATCTAAAAAGACCGATACCGACCTTACTACAATCACTTCTCAAGCCGTGGTCTAAGGCCAAGAACCTAACGAGGACTGTACCCTTGCAACCACCTCCACCATCGGTGACCATCCACACGGATGCCTCGACGGAAGGATGGGGAGGTCACTCCCATCAAAGGAAAGTCCAAGGGACTTGGTCTTCTCTGTTCAAGACCTGTCACATCAATATTTTGGAGGCCATGGCAGTCCTCTTGATGTTGAAAAAACTCTCCCCTCGCAGATCAGCCCACATCAAGCTGATCTTGGACAGCGAAGCGATAATGAGAAGTCTGAACCGACAAGGCTCGAGATCGTCCCATATCAACCATGTGATATTAGCCATCTTTCGTCTAGCGAAAAAGAAGAGATGACACTTATCAGCAGTTCACCTACAAGGGCTCCGCAATGTGACAGCGGACGCTCTATCCAGCCTCAAGCCGATAGAGTCAGAATGGTCCCTAGATGCAGACTCATTCTCCTTCATCTTGGAACAAGTCCCGGAACTCCAGACCGACCTCTTCGCGACGAGCGAAAACAAGAAACTACCTCGATAGGTAGCCTCATACGAGGACCCTCAGGCGGAGGCGACGGACGCCATGTCCCTCGATAGGAACAAACGGACCCAGATTTACCTGTTCCCTCCAACCAATCTCCTGCTGAAGGTCCTCAACAGGCCGAGATCCTTCCAAGGAACGGCAGCTCTAGTGGCCCCTAAGTGGCCCAAGAGCAACTGGTTCCCTCTGATAATGGAACTGAAGCTGAGGCTGGTCCCTTTACCGAACCCAGCACTATCTCAACAGGTTCAGAAGTCGACTGTCTTCGCTTCATCACAGAGAACCCCAAACCTTCATCTCATGATTTTCTCGCCTTAGCGGTTAAGAAAAGATTTGGGATCTAAAAAGGCAGTATAGACTTCTAAGAATAATACAAGTCCAAGTCAACTAGAAGACAATATGAATAGTCTTTGAAAAAGTGGGTTGCTTTCGTTAAAGCAAAAGGACCGAAAGAAATCTCAATAGGCTTTTGTCTGTCCTTCTTTATCCACCTTCATGAACAAAGTCTGGCAGCCAACACGATAACTACGTGTAAGTCGGACCTGAATAGACCTCTTTTATACGCCTTCCAAGTGGACCTGACGAACGAAATCTTTAACAAGATCCCGAAGGCATGCGCTAGACTTAGGCCTGCAGCTCCTCCGAAGCCCACTTCATGGTCCTTGGACAAGGTCCTACATTATGCTTCAACCGTGAACAATGAAAATTGTTCTCTTGAGGATCTAACCCAAAAAGTTATTTTCCTGTTCGCTATAGCCTCAGGGGCTAGAGTTAGTGAAATAGTAGCCCTATCCAGAAACGAGGGCCACATTCAGTTCACAGAAGTGGGAGAACTGAATCTCTTTCCTGATCCAACCTTTCTCGCCAAGAACGAGCTACCCACTAAGAGATGGGGTCCCTGGAGAATCTGCCCTCTGAAGGAAAATGTCTCTCTGTGTCCAGTAGAATGTCTAAAGGTCTCTCTTCGAAGAACTGCAGACTTCAGGGGAGGACACCTCTTGAAAGGAGAAACATCAGGATCAAACTTATCCCTAAAACAACTGAGGGCAAAGCTCGCCTACTTCATTCGCAGAGCGGATCCTGACAGTACACCCACAGGTCATGATCCAAGAAAAATTGCTTCATCACTGAACTTTTTTCAATATATGGACTTTGAGCGTCTTCGCTCATATACTGGATGGAAGTCATCCAGAGTGTTCTAAAAACATTATGCGAAGCAAGTGCACGAACTGAAGCATTATGTGGTAGCGGCAGGTAGTGTATTAAAACCTGTCGTCTAGTACTGCGATGAACAGTGAATTGATTGGGACTATCAATTAGGGTGAAAAGGTGTTGACACCTTCCAGTGCAATACTTTTTAAGTGGGTGTCACCATGGTGATACTAAGACTGTTCAAAATCTCAGGTGTAGAATTATACAGATAACACTTGTGCCGTGTGTATATTGTACACAGTGTTGATAATATACAACATTTACAGAAAATAATATTGAAAAATTTTATCAAATTTTCAAATTTCATAGTGGCACTAATCATTTCTTCCCTTTCAGGTAGAAAACTTTTCTGTCTAAAGTTGTATGTATAATTCCCTTAACATGTTACACTTGTTATTCTATTTACTCATTTATCGTAAGTAAATGTCTATTAAAGTGTAATTGCGTCTTATTTCGCCCTACAATTAGCACAATAAACATAGCCAGAGTTCTCTTACTTATTTACCTAAGTAAACCTCATATTATTGTATGCTTACAAACAATGGATATAGTTGATACTTATTGTTCCTACAATATATGCAAACCTTGAGACCCTTTTCTACTGTCTAGTATGACTCTTCCCTGCAGGGGGCAGGAAGCCCTAACATTGTCCATGATTAGTGGTAATGACGTATAACGGTAACGTCATATGTCTCAATGGTCCGGATGACCATAGAAAAAATTGTCCCAAGGTTAAGGCACCTATGAAAATCCACAGATACAGTACTTTCAAGTAATTCTCTGGTAAACTTCCATCAGGACAACATGGCTTGAGCCCAAAAAACAGATTTTGAAGCAAAGCGAAAAATCTATTTTTGGGTGAGATGGCCATGTTGTCCTGATGAACCAGCCCTCCTTTTCCATGGAAAAGGCTTAGGCAGGGTCCCTCCCGAAACTACTATATCTGTAGCACCATTCTCAATGCTACAAGGAATGAGCGCCATCTTGGATCCTCGTAATAGTACCGGAGGAAGAGTAACCTTGATAACGGCTCCCCTTCAGTTTCGCCACTCTTCCCCCTCGAAACGAAAACGCTATTCGGGGTGAAGATTGCCATGTGTCGTATCAAGATATACGTCCCCTGATATTATGCAATATCCTTGAGAGAAATCTTAAGGATATTCGCGCCAGGAGTTAGAATTCTGGAAACCTAAAGGTCAATTCTCTGGGAATATCACGGTAGCCAAATATCCCTTAAAAAGCTACCAATAGGAACCTTTCATCAGGACGACATGGCCATCTCATCTAAAAATAGATTTTTCGCTTCGCTTCAAAATCCGTTTTATTTTCATTTATAAACTCAGCATATACTCTCCTGTATGAATGTAGCCTATATTTTCGTGTATGAAAGTAGCCTATATTTTCTTGTATGTAAGTGGCCTATATTTTCTTGTAGGAGCTTACCCAATATTAATTGTATGAACATAGCCTATACGTTCCTGTATGGACGTAGCCTATATTTTCTTTTATGACTGTAGCATTTATTTTCTTATACGAATGTAGCCTATATTTCCCTGAACAAATGTAGCCCAAATTTTTCTATATGAACATAGCCTATACTTTCCTTTATGAACGTATCCTATATTTACCTGTCTGAACGTGGCCAATATTTTCCTGTCTGAACGTAGCCAATATTTTCTGGTACGAATGTAAGCCTATATTTTCATGTATGATTGTAGCCTTTATTTTTCTATAAAAACCTAACCTATATATTCCTATACAAACATAGAAAATACTTTTCTGTATGAGTGTAGCCTATATTTTCTTGTATTAACGTAGCCTCTATTTTCCTATACCTGTACAAACGTACAGGTATGCCCCCTGTGGCCGCGGGGGCATAAAACAATTAGAATAGCGCCAACGTTATCCCTGCGTGTCGTAAGAGGCGACTAAAAGGGACGGGACGAGGGGGCTGGGAACCCCCTCTCCTGTAAAAGTATCCTGTGAGACAGCAACAAAGAGATGGAGCTGGGGGGAGAGTGACTGCTCCCCGCACTCTAGTTTTGGGGTGTTTGAATGTGCGTGGATGTAGTACGATAGAGAGTAAAAGATGTGAGATTGGAAGTATGTTTAGAAGTAGAAGGATGGATGTATTGGCCTTGTGTGAGACAAAGATGAAAGGAAAGGGTGAAGTGATGTTTGGTGAAATGTCTGGTAGAGTGTCTGGGATTGAAAGGGGAAGAGCGAGAGAGGGTGTGGCTTTATTGTTGAGTGAATGGATGACAGGTAAAGTAGTGGAATGGAAGGAGATATCATCTAGGTTAATGTGGGTAAGGGTTAGGTTGGGTAGGGAATGTTGGGCGTTTGTCAGTGCGTATGGGCCAGGTAGTGAGAAAAGTGAAGAAGAGCGGAATGAGTTCTGGAGTGAATTAACTAGGTGTGTAGAAGGACTGGGTAGAAGGAATTATGTAGTTGTTATGGGTGACTTAAATGCTAGAGTGGGTGCTGGAGAGGTAGAAGGTGTCATTGGGAAATATGGCGTACCAGGTGAAAATGAGAGTGGTGAGAGACTGGTAGATATGTGTGTTGAACAAGAGATGGTAATAAGTGCTAGCTTTTTTAAAAAGAAAGATAAAAATAAGTATACATGGGTAAGAGTGGCAAATGGAAGAGTAGTAGAAAGGGCATTAATGGATTATGTGTTGATAACGAAAAGAATGTTTGGAAGATTGAAAGACGTGCACGTGTTTAGGGGTATGGCTAACGGTATGTCTGATCATTTTTTGGTGGAAGGAAAATTGGTTGTAGCAAAAGAGTGGGGGAATAGAGTAGGTGGATGTAAAAGGGAGCTAGTGAGGGTTGAAGAGCTAATAAAACCGGGGGTAAAAAGTAAATATCAGGAAAGGTTGAAAATGGCATATGACGAGGTGAGAGTAAGAGAAACTGGTAATTTAGAGGAGGAGTGGAAGTTAGCAAAAGAAAATTTTGTTGGGATTGCAAGTGATGTATGTGGCAAGAAGGTTGTTGGAGGCCGCATGAGGAAGGGCAGTGAATGGTGGAATGAAGGAGTGAAGGTAAAAGTGGAAGAGAAAAAGAGGGCTTTTGAAGAATGGCTGCAGAGTAATAGTATAGAGAAGTATGAAAAATATAGAGAGCAAAAGGTGGAAGTAAAGCGCAAGGTACGTGAGGCAAAGAGGGCAGCTGACCTGAGGTGGGGTCAGGGACTGGGTCAGTCATATGAAGAGAATAAGAAGAAGTTTTGGAAAGAAGTGAAGAGAGTAAGGAAGGCCGGCGCAAGAATTGAAGAGACAGTGAAAGATGGAAATGGAAGGTTGTTAAAAGGAGAGGAGGCAAGGAAAAGGTGGGCGGAATATTTTGAAAGTTTGCTGAATGTTGAGGATGATAGGGAGGCAGATATAATTGCGGTTCCAGGTGTTGAGGTGCCAGTGATGGGAGATGAGAATGAGAGAGAGATTACAATAGAGGAAGTGAGGAGAGCACTAGATGAAACGAGAGTAGGAAAAGCATCGGGTATGGATGGTGTGAAAGCTGAGATGTTGAAGGAAGGGGGTGTGACTGTACTTGAATGGTTGGTGAGATTGTTTAATGTGTGTTTTGTGTTGTCAATGGTACCAGTAGATTGGGTCTGTGCATGTATTGTACCACTATATAAGGGTAAGGGAGATGTGCATGAGTGTTGTAATTCAAGAGGTATTAGTTTGTTGAGTGTAGTTGGAAAAGTGTATGGTAGAATACTGATTAATAGGATTAAGGATAAAACAGAGAATGCAATCTTGGAAGTACAGGGTGGTTTTAGAAGAGGTAGGGGTTGTATGAATCAGATTTTTACAGTTAGGCAGATATGCGAGAAATATTTAGCAAAAGGTAAGGAGGTGTATGTTGCGTTTATGGATCTGGAGAAAGCATATGATAGAGTTGATAGGGAAGCAATGTGGAATGTGATGAGGTTATATGGAGTTGGTGGAAGGTTGTTGCAAGCAGTGAAAAGTTTCTACACAGGTAGTAAAGCATGTGTTAGAATAGGAAATGAGGTGAGCGATTGGTTTCCGGTGAGAGTGGGGCTGAGACAGGGATGTGTGATGTCGCCGTGGTTGTTTAACTTGTATGTTGATGGAGTGGTGAGAGAGGTGAATGCTAGAGTGCTTGGACGAGGATTAAAACTGGTAGGCGAGAATGATCATGAATGGGAGGTAAATCAGTTGTTGTTTGCGGATGATACTGTACTGGTAGCAGACACAGAAGAGAAGCTTGACCGACTAGTGACAGAATTTGGAAGGGTGTGTGAGAGAAGGAAGTTGAGAGTTAATGTGGGTAAGAGTAAGGTTATGAGATGTACGAGAAGGGAAGGTGGTGCAAGGTTGAATGTCATGTTGAATGGAGAGTTACTTGAGGAGGTGGATCAGTTTAAGTACTTGGGGTCTGTTGTTGCAGCAAATGGTGGAGTGGAAGCAGATGTACGTCAGAGAGTGAATGAAGGTTGCAAAATGTTGGGGGCAGTTAAGGGAGTAGTAAAAAATAGAGGATTGGGCATGAATGTAAAGAGAGTTCTATATGAGAAAGTGATTGTACCAACTGTGATGTATGGATCGGAGTTGTGGGGAATGAAAGTGATGGAAAGACAGAAATTGAATGTGTTTGAGATGAAGTGTCTGAGGAGTATGGCTGGTGTATCTCGAGTAGATAGGGTTAGGAACGAAGTGGTGAGGGTGAGAACGGGTGTAAGAAATGAGTTAGCGGCTAGAGTGGATATGAATGTGTTGAGGTGGTTTGGCCATGTTGAGAGAATGGAAAATGGCTGTCTGCTAAAGAAGGTGATGAATGCAAGAGTTGATGGGAGAAGTACAAGAGGAAGGCCAAGGTTTGGGTGGATGGATGGTGTGAAGAAAGCTCAGGGTGATAGGAGGATAGATGTGAGAGAGGCAAGAGAGCGTGCTAGAAATAGGAATGAATGGCGAGCGATTGTGACGCAGTTCCGGTAGGCCCTGCTGCTTCCTCCGGTGCCTTAGATGACCGCGGAGGTAGCAGCAGTAGGGGACTCAGCAGTATGAAGCTTCATCTGTGGTGGAAATGTGGGAGGTTGGGCTGTGGCACCCTAGCAGTACCAGCTGAACTCGGCTGAGTCCCTGGTTAGGCTGGAGGAACGTAGAGAGTAGAGGTCCCCTTTTTGTTTTGTTCTTGTTGTTGTCGGCTACCCCCCAAACTTGGGGGAAGTGCCTTTGGTATATGTGTATGTACAAACGTAGCCTATATTTCCTATACGAATGTAGCCTATATTTTTCTATATGAATGTAGCCTATATTTTCCTGTAGGAACATAACCTATATTAATTGTTTGAACATAGCCTTTACTTTCCTGTATGGACGTAGCCCTTCTCTCTGGTTACGGTTCTTTCCCTTTGCCTACACAGACACCGAATAGTCTGGCCTATTCTTTACAGATTCTCCTCTGTCCTCATACACCTGACAACACTGAGATTGCCAAACAACTTTTCTTCACCCAAGGGGTTAACTACTGCACTGTAATTGTTCAGTGGCTACTTTCATCTTGGTAAGGGTAGAAGAGACTCTTTAGCTAGGGTAAGCAGCTCTTCTAGGAGAAGGGCACTCCAAAATCAAACCATTGTTCTCTAGTCTTGGGTAGTGCCATAACCTCTGTACCATGGTCTTCCACTGTCTTGGGCTAGAGTTCTCTTGCTTGAGGGTACACTCGGGCATACTTCTATCTAGTTTCTCTTCCTCTTGTTTTGTTAAAGTTTTTATAGATTTTATAGGAAATATTCATTTCAATGTTGTTACTATACTTGAAATATTCTATTTTTCTTTATTTCCTTTCCTCACTGGGCTATTTCCCTCTTGGGGCCCCTGGGCTTATAGCATCCTGCTTTTCCAACTAGGGTTGTAGCTTAGCATTTAGTAATAATAATAATAATAATAATAATAATATTTTCCTGTACGGACATTGCCTACATCAGGTGCTAGTGTACCTTATATCCTACCATGATATTCAGAATGTAGCTTGTGTCCTAAGAATTTAGGTGAGAAATGAAGAAAAATATAGTGTTATATAAAGTCCAGGATACATTGAAAAGGGCACAAAACCTAACACACCCCACCTAACCTAACCTAGTACTTACCAGGTCACAGACCTAGCCAGGGGACAAGCCAACCGGAAACCCTTCCTAGGTCCCAGACATAGCTGGGGGACGGAGGCCCTACCCAGGTCACACGAGCAAAAAGAGCGAATATATCCCACCTAACCTAACCTGGTATAGTAGGGTAAGGCAATTTTGGACAGAGGCAATTTTGGACAAGTGAGGCAAAAATTGGACAGCTGCAATATCTCTAAAACTATTTATAATTTTCAAAAACTATAATGCTGTTAGAAATTTCCCAACCTTCTACTTTATCAATATTAGTATGTTTTATTACTAATGAAAAAATATGTACAATACAAAACCTGAAATGAAAGTGAACAATTCAATATATATTATAGCCATATACGTAACAAAATATATACCTGAATATAAGACTTGTCTATTTACTTCAACTGAATGCTCTAAAAACTACTTCTGTTCTTTTATAGATGACACTGACCATTTTCTTTAAGGCCTGGGTTCCATAAATAAAGGACCTTTAATTATATCTATGATTTAAAAAAAAATATGTATTCGTTTGGTGCTATGGATACTCCTCTACTCCTGAGGCCTGGTGGATGATCTTAGTGAAATTAGTATGGACCGGCAGGGATCAATTGCCTTAAGCACTGCGCATCACAAGGAACTAGCTGTCCTTTGATGACTCTAACCAATGAATCCTCTATGGATTTAGTCATTCTTTGAAAAGCGAAAATTAAAGAATGGCCCTCAGTCCCAGGCGTTACAGGGTGCTAAGAATCTCCCGGTTAATAAATACTAAAGAAAATTTTAAATTGGTAATTGGGATGTTAGAAAGATGAATCAGATTTGGAAGTTACAGCAAGTAGAGAATGAATTTACGAAATATAGTTTGGATTTCTTAGCCCCAAGTGAAACACGTAAAGGGATAGGTAAAGAACTCACACCTAGGCAATACATATATCTACTCAGGAAGAACAGATGGAGTTGGAAGAGGAGTAGGAATGACGACATCAAGAGCAGAAAAGTCATTAATGGAATGGAGAGCTGTATATAGCGGATGGTCACTTGCAAAGTTTAAATCAAAGCAGTGCAATATGAGAATTATAGTTAACTATGCACCAACAAATGATTTCCCTGAAGACAGGAAAGATGAATACTAAAAAGAATTGCAGAGTGTAACAGATGAGATCCCAGAGAGAGATATGAAAATTGTTATTGGTGACTTCAATGCTGAAGTTGAAAGGAATAATCAAAGTATAGAGAATGTGATGGGTGTTGAGGGTCTTGGCGAAGTTGCAAATGAAAATGGAGCGCATTTTATAAGTTTTTGTTCAACAAACAATCTTGTTATTAGAGATATTCTTTTTCCAGCACAAGGACATCCACAAATAAACATGGGCTTCATCATGTGGCAGTTACAATAGATCACATCCATTGATAAAGAGAGGAGGAGGACTCTGGGAAGTGTAAGAAGCTAGAGAGGTGCAAATATTGGTAGTGACCACTAGCTCCTCTTGCTACACTGAAATTAAAACTGAAAGCACCCAACAGAAATGTAGATAAAATATCTAGGTTGGATACAACTAAGCTTCTAGAGAATGAGCACAGAAATCGTTAAAATTGAACGTAGGAATCGATTTGCAGTCTTAGAGAATTCAAATTAGCAAACAATTAACGAATGATACTTGGGATACTATAAAAAGGAGACAAAGATAGAAGTTGATTGTTAAAAGTTTTTGAGGAAGTAATGAAAATTGCAAGGTAGAGCATGCTAAGCATTCCAGTATTGATAGTGAGGTCAAAAGAAAAGCCAGAAATGACTGGAGAGAATATTTAGACAGAAAAGCAGACGAGTCTGACAAAGCTATGGATTCAGGGAATGACTATGGTATAAGAATTGAACAGAGAATTATTATAGAAATCTCTACTGGAGCAAAGAAGAAGAAGCATATAACCATCAAAAAGAGAGATGGAGCTGTTATAACAACAGAAGATGAAGAAAGGCAACGTTGGATGGAACACTTTAGTGGGGTCATGAATAGGAGATATAAAGGGAATAATTTGATTGATATACCTGAAGCGGATGAAGACCTTGATGTGCCCATCAATAAATTTAGTGTGTTTGAAGTCGAAGCTATCTTTTAGAAAAACTCGAAGAGATGGGATGCCTCTAGTTATGATGGAATAACTGCTAAGATAATATTGGCCGAAAATGAAGTGACTCCCAGATTATTTACAAGATTATTTTGTAGAATGTGGCGTGAAGAGGTAAAGCCTGGTGAATGGGAGCTAGGAGTGTTGGTGAAAACGGCAAAAATAAAGAGATCTGACTGATTGCAATATTTAGAAACATCACACTTACGTAAGTTGTCATGAAAATACTATGTTGTTAATCTTCCTAATGCATTTTGTAATGCATAGAACAGTTGGGTATGTTGGAGAAGGATTAGACTGGATTGGTAACAGGAAATTAGCTGACCTAGAGTATGCTGATGAGGCTGTCCTTATTAGCAGAACACTACAGGTCAAGATAAATAGAAGAAAGACGGATGAGGAGAATGGCACATGCAATGGAAGATGAAATATCATTGGAAGGAAAATGGTTTAATGAGGTGGAACCATTTAAATATTCAGGAACTATGATATCTAATACAGGCTTTAAGAATTTGAGTTCAATGAAAGATTGAAAAAAGCAAATCAGACAATGGCTAGGTTAAGTAAGATCTGGAAATCAAATCCCCTGAAATTACATATAAAAGTCTGGCTATATATCAGTTTAGTGAGATCGGTGCTACTGTTTGGATATGAGTCGTGGTATAACAATGAAACAATATCCAACAGATTTTATAGATTCGAGAAGAAAGCCATAAGAAGAATATTGGGAGTTAAATGGCAGGACAGGATTAGAAATGAAACTATAAGAGAGATCACTCAAGTACCATATGTGGATGAGATCATGGTGAGGGATAGATGGAGATGGTTTAGGCATGCTCTTCGCTCTCTCCAAAAGAATAGTTCACCAAACTTTCAACCAGGCTCCACAAGGCATTAGAAGAGTTGGAAGACCCAGTCCTACATGGCTGAGGACTATGAAGCGCGAAATAGATGTTGAATGGAGAAGTATTGATTTAAAAGCTCAAGATAGAGACGAATGGAGAAATCTAACTGAGGCCCTTTGCGTCAATAGGCGTAGTAGCAAATGATGATGATATGTGGTTTCAAGCTACTTAACTCAAGGTGAGTCACTTTGACTCCTCCTTCCTATAAAAACCGATTTGTTGCTCTACCAATGCAAAATAATGGACGCTCCTTATCTTTATAAATTACCACATACCATTTTCCTACAACTGAGGCTTCTTTATATGGAGATGAAACACTCTTCCAAAATGAATTAAATTCCTTTTGATTCACTATCAGGATGATCCAAGTAGTTTAAATGATCACTATTAATTACCTTGGTCAATTTAGATTTTTTATATACACTTTAGCGTTTACTCACATTTTTCTTAAAAAATTGAGAAATATTCGGTTGCTTTGTATTTCCATTATTTGTTTTGTTTTTATCTCTCTTAATGCTTTTCTTTGGGGTATCCTTTTATTTTTTTTTAATTCATCTCTTTCTTAAATCTTCGATTGCATTCCTTTTTTGTTACTATTTGAGCAAATGCCTTTCTTATTCTTGTTTTGTTTTTATCATTCTTGGTTGCTTTTTCTGTAAGGTTATATTTTGTAGGTAGAAGTGTCTCTTTGACGGCTCGTTCATAATATGAGGTAAAAATAAAATAAACTAGATATGTACAACTTAGGACGAATATTGTTTATGGGATCAGCTTTGTCCCTCGTTGATATCTCTCACTATCATGCTGTTTACTCTAATGTTGCTGCATTGAACACCATATCAAAAAGGCAACATGCCAGCTGCGTCTTTTCTATTGCAGTTATCAACATGAAAATTAGCAGAAAAGGGAAAATATATTTCCCCTAATCCCTGAAATTTCCATTTAGATATATGAATTATTCTAGAAACAATGTATGTACAAGAAAGTTTTTTTTTTTTTAATTATTTGTACCATTTGGGGTGACACCCCCCTCGAGGATGTCACCATAATTTGGTCAATCTTTTTGAAGGTTTCACCCATGAGTGTCAACACCTTTGAGTATGTCCCCAGTATTAAACAACTTTTTGAAAATCATATCATAACCCTCGAGCTAGAAAACGGTTTTTGAGCTAAGCGAAAAATCTATTTTTGGGTGGGATAGCCATGCCGTCCTGATGGAAGGTTCCTTCAGTAGCTTCCTAGGGTATATTTAACTACAGTGGATATTCCCAGAGAATTAAACTAAAGGTTATCACAGAATTCTAACTTCTGGTGCGAGTACCCTAAAGGTTTCCATCTAGGATATCGTATATCAGCAGGGGACGTATGTATTAACACGCCACATAGCTATCTGCACCCCATATAGAGTTAACGCTTCGATATGGGAAGGTGGCTGAGTAACTGAGGAGCCGTTCCAAAGTTACTCTCATTCGTGGCTACTTTTGGTACTCGAGACGTAAACAAACGGGCGCCATTGTTAAATGACGTCACGTCCGTCTTCATCCTGAGCTCAGCTCCTACCAATCTCCGCGATACAGTAGGTCAGGGAGGGGCCTGAAAGGCTGAACTAGAATAGACGGGAGGGTCCATCAGGACGACATGGCTATCTTACCCAAAAATAGATTTTTCGCGCTGTTTTTTGGGCTCAAGCCATGTCGTCCTGATGGAAGTGTACCAGAGAATTAATGTATTGTGGATTTTTTCCCTTAATCCAAGTGCCTAGGGCTTCGAGCAATATTCCAATGGTCTGGAGACCGTGAAGACTATGACAATTTTAGTAATTGTCCTTACCAGAGATTCTACGATGAACTGGCTTCCTGCCCCCCTGGCAGGGAAGTCCTGGTGGACAAGAGGAATATCTCGAAGTGATCGGGGAAGAACTACTCACCTGGTGGAGAGATCATGCTGGTCTCGGAGACAGATCAAAGGGTAATATTCGAGTAGGAATATTATCAAGACATAGGTGAGTATATAATATGAATATTTATATTATTCTTGTAATCAGGTAAGAAAGGGGTAAATGAAACTATAACAATCATATATTTCTTAATAAGGAATAGGAACGAAAGGAGACGCACATGGTAAATAAAATAGACATTTTATTTCTAAGATTGCAAGTCATTATAGAAGTAATTACAATAATGATTATAGAATTTATTTACAAAAATAATGAATAATGTACATAGAAAATTAAAGACGGTGATCTTAAGTCTGAAAAGGAAATTTTGCTTTTTAGAAACACAAGTTCCCAGGGGAACGCCAGTCTTTTATAGTCCAAAAAAAACTCCATGCTCGAGAGCATGTGGCACACGTGTAAAATTTCTAAGACATTTCACCTTGATAAAGAACAGTCTATTAGAAACACTAAGTGTCCATTAAATCACTATGTATCACAATAGGGTCAACACAGGCACCCGTAGAGTTAGAGTCCCAAATAACTCACTGTTCTATGCAGATTTAAGCAGCAGGTTTCATTACACTACCTGCAGCTACCACGAAATGTTTCACTTCGTGCACTTGTTTTGCGTAGTGCTTGAAGAACACGCACAATGATTTCCAGCCTGTAAAGCTCTTGAGGCTTTCGAAATCCATATTCTGAAAAAAGTTCAGAGAAGAGGCGACTTTCCTAGGATCGTGACCTGCGGGTGTACTGTCAGGATCCGCTCTGCGAATGAAGTTGGTGATTTTCGCTCTTAGTCGTTTCAGTGACAGGTCGCTACCCAAGGTTTCTCCTTTGAAGAGTTGTCCTCCACCGAAGTCTGAAGGTCTCCGAAGATAGACCTTAAGACTCTCCACTGGGCATAGAGAGACATCTTCCTTCAGGGGGCAGATACTCCAGGGGCCCCATCTCTTGGTGGGTAGTTCATTCTTTGCGAGAAACGTTGGGTCGGGGAAGAGGGTAAGATCTCCCGTATCGGTGAATTGGATATGACCCTCTTCTCTTGATGATGCCACTATTTCACTGACTCGGGCTCCCGAGGCGAGAGCAAAAAGGAAAATAACTTTTTGAGTTAGGTCTTTCAGAGGGCATGAATCGTTGTCCAGGCCAGAAGCAAAATGGAGCACCTTGTCCAGGGACCAGGAGATAGGTTTTGGTGGAGGTGCTGGGCGTAGTCTAGCGCATGCCTTTGGCAGTTTATTGAAGATGTCACTGGACAGATCAATCTGGAAGGCGTATAGGAGTGGTCTAGTCAAGGCCGATTTACAAGAGAAATCGTGTTGGCCGCTAAGCCTTGTCCATGAAGGTGAATGAAGAAGGACATGCAAAAATCAATGGTGATCTCCGTAGGTTTTTCGCCTTGACGAAGGAAACCCACTTTTTCCAGGAAGATTCGTACTGCCTTCTGGTAGACTCTGTTTTGTACTCCTCGAGGAAGTCTAAGCTTTTCTTCGAGATCCCAAACCTTTTCTTTATGGCTAAGGAGAGAAAATCATGAGATGAAGGTCCTTGACTTTCAGTGATGAAGCGAAGACAGTTGACTTCTGTACTTGTTGAGAGAGGACTGGGCCCGGTAGGGGGATCAGCGTGGGCTGCAGCTCCAGGACTAGGGGATACCAATTGCTCCGGGGCCACTTGGGAGCCACTAAGGCCGCTGTCCCTTTGAAGGTTCTCAGTTTGGAGAGGACTTTCAACAGAAGGTTGGGAGGGAACAGGTAGATCTTGGACCATCTGTTCCAATCCACCGCTTCTGCCTTGGGGTCCTCGTACGGGGCCAGATATCGAGGAAGTTGATTGTTGTCGCTCGTCACGAAGAGATCGATCTGAAGTTCCAGGACTTGGCCAGAGATGAAGGAGAATGATCTTGCGTCTAGAGACCATTCCGACTCTATTGGGCTTGTCCTTGATAGAGCGTCCGCTGTCACGTTGCGGAATCCTTGTAGGTGAACTGCAGACAGGTGCCATTTCTTCTTGTCTGCCAGACGGAAGATAGGTAGAAGCACCTGATTTATCTGGGGCAATCTCGAGCCCTGACGATTGAGACATCTGACTACCACTGAGTTGTCCAGAGTCAGACGGATGTGGATCGAGGGAGGCGGGGAGAGTTTCTTCAGGGTGAGAAGAACCGCCATGGCCTCCAAGATGTTGATGTGAAACGTCTTGAATAGGGGAGACCATGTTCCCTGAACCTGTTGTTGGTGGGAGTGACCTCCCCAACCCTCCAGTGAAGCGTCCGTGTGGATGTTGATCGATGGAGGTGGGTGTTGAAGAGGGATGGACCTTTTCAGGGCCTTTGCTTCCGACCACGGCTTTAGAAGTGAGCGAAGTCTGTTTGGAAGGAGTCTCTTGAGGTCTCTTCGAGCGATGGATGCGAATCGTCTCCACACTCCCGCGGCATCCTTTAGCTGTGCGTGAAGCACTGGGTTTGTCACTGAAGCGAACTGTAGAGAGCCGAGAACTTGTTCCTGTTGGCGTCTTGAGATCCGTTTGGATTTTAGAAGCCTTCTGACAGACCCTGCTATTTCCTTCCTTTTCTTCGGTGGAATGGAAAGGCGGTGTGACTGAAGGTCCCAATGGATTCCCAACCATTGGAACTTCTGAGCTGGAGTGAGGCGAGATTCCTCGGCATTTATCTTGAAACCCAGATGCTCTAGGAACTGGGTGACTTTGTTGCAGGCTCTCAGACAATCTTCGGGCGATGTCGACCAGACTAGCCAGTCGTCTAGGTAGGCCATCACTAGGACGCCCTGAAGACGTAGCTGTTGGACGATTGCGTCTGCCAGCTTGGTGAAGATTCGTGGAGCCACATTGAGCCCGAATGGCATGGCCCTGAAGGCCTAACTTATCCTTTGGAGTCGAAATCCTAGGTAGGAGGAAGCGTAGTGATTCATTGAAATGTGCCAGTAGGCATCCGCAGGTCTATGGAGACCGTGTAGGCCCTGTGAGGCAGAAGGGCCATTATTTGTTGCAGAGTCAGCATCTTGAATTTGTTGTTCGCAATGAACTTGTTGAGAGGGGACAAGTCTAGAATGATTCTGAGTTTGTCTGAGTCTTTCTTGGGAACACAAAAGAGTCTCCCTTGGAACCTGGTTGACTTTACCCTCTTGATCACCTTCTTGTTCAAGAGTTCCAGGACATATTCTTCCAGGAGGGGGGTCGACTGTTGGAAGAATTGCTGGAAGGATGGGGGAGGTTGAGTCCAGCTCCAGCCCAGTTCTTTCTTGATGATGCTGTGTGCCCCAAGGATCGAAGGTCCAACGATCCTGGAATTGGCGGAGTCTTCCTCCCACCGGAAGCACTTCATTGCTTCTGGTGTCCCGAGGGTTTGCCACCTCGGTCGCTAGCTCCCCTTCCTCCTCTGCCTCTGGAGGGATGGCGAGAAGAATCTCTGCCAGAGCCTCTGCCTGAGCCTCTACCCCTGGGACGAAAGGTAGTGGAATGCTGCTCATAGGCAGGGGTGAAGACCGGTGACTGCGACACCACCGGTTGGGGGACCAGTTGGAAGGTCTGCTGTGGCTGTGCGGCCACTTGGGGAGTAGTGGGAGCCGGAAACTGACGTCTTGGTTGACGTTGCTGGGGCCTAGGCTTCGAGGATTTCCTCTTAGGCTGAGGACCTTCGTCCTGAGAGGACTTCCTCTTTCGAGACATGCCCCACTTGTGGAGAAGGTTCCGATTCTCCGTGGCGGCTTTGTCCACTATCTCTTTCACCAAGGCGGATGGGAAGAGATGTTTGCCCCAGATGTTGGAGGAAATCAGTTTCCAGGGTTCGTGTTTCACCGTTGCATTGGCAAACACGAATTCTCTACAGGCTCTGCGAGCCCTAGCGAAGCTGTACAAATCCTTGGTCACAGTCGCAAGGTGTGACTTTGCAAGGACCATGTAAAAGTCTGGGACTCTGGTGTCCCCGGCCATGACTTCTAGCTGTACCTGATGGGACAGCGAAGCAGCGAGTTTCTCCTTGGTATCCTGTTCCCTACGAAGGAGATGGTCATTCAGTCGTGGGAGGTCCTCGTTGAACTGACGACCGGCCACATCAGGTTCTAGTTTCCCGACCGTAAAGGTAAGCTGGATGTCTTTCCAGTATCTGTCATCGGGGGGAAGAGTGAGGGAGAAGGGTCTGCACTCCTCCAGTGCAGGGCAAGGTTTCCCTTCCTCCACAGCCTTCATGACCGCTTGGAAGGCCTTTTCAACTAAGAGGAAGGTCGCAGTAGCTGGAGCAATAAAGGTTGGGTGTTTTTTGCTCAATGCTGGCATCTTGGAGTTGGTGAAACTACGACTCTTCACTGCGTGAGCCAGCATAGCTTGGGCCTTTGCGAGATCGAACACTATTACCTCCTTAGGTTCGGTCTCTTCTTTTGAGGCTGGTTCGGACCTGAGTCGGACGTAACAGTCCGGATAAGCCTCGAAGTTCGGGAAGAACTCCACTTCTTCCAGGAGAATAGAGCCAACCCTTTCACTGATGAAGATTTTGCCAGTTGTGATTGGCATGTGCTCGGCGTATCTCCAAGGGTTAGCTTCCGAGCAGCGAGGGAGGTCCTTAACCGAAATCCTTTTCGGTTGTTTGAAGCCGACGAGAGTCATCCGGAACTGCTCCTGACATCCTGAAGACCTCTTGAGTGGCCGATGGAAGTGGATCCGGGGTGGCGGAAGTCGAAGGAACAGGTTCCTTGGTTACCACTGGGGCTACTGGGGGAGCTGGAACGACCTCGTTCTCCGAATCAGGGTATTCCACCTGATCTTCCTCATAGTCGATCTCTTCGCCCATGAGGGTCTTCTCCGTACCTTCTGACACCTCCGACATACGTTCCACCTCGTCGGAATCGATGTGACACTTACGCATTGACTATGCCATGACGATGTCAGGTTCGACCACCAGTTGGACGGTGGGAATCTGGTCTTGAGGGATCACAGAGTCCTTGGATGCTTTCAGGAAAAGCAAGGCCCTCATATCTTCATTTGGAAGATAAGGTCCAGAGGCGTTCTTTTGGAAGCCTCGCACCCATTTGCGCAGCTTCTCTCTAGCAGTGTCCCTTACCTCCGTGGTAGGAGGTTTGTTGAACGCGTCATCTAGGAGACTCTTGCAGACTGAACAGTTCTGCGGATCCCAGTATTTAAGGTCGCCTCTCTTGGCGACGCAGGGGGCATGGGTCCGGCACGCCTTGTGCCCGTAGAAGTCCGGGCGTTCAACTCCACAGAAATCGCTCTCATACTTCATATACTCCTCCTGTAAAAGAAAGAGATCATGAGTACATGGAGGCATAAGAATGACTTACGTTACTCTAGACTGAAGAATAACTTAATCTGTAATATAGCATATTAATTATATGCTCAGGATAGATGAGCAGGAAAGGAAGTAGGTAGACACATACTTGTGAATCCCGTCCAGCCGGTTACCATAACCTTATCTGTAGACAATTCCTTAGGACCCGAGGGTTCCAAAGGAGGGAGAATCCGTATGGATGAGCCAAGCTAGGCCTCCTTATTAGAGGAATTGTCCGCAGAGTGTAAAAGATCTGAGACCGCTCAGAGCCTAGTGAGGGAGAGGGGAAAATAGGATAAACCCCTTAATAATATGTAGGTTCCGGCAAGAGACTGCACTGAGATGCACAGAGTATGCTGGAAATGTTGTAATGTGCATCCATACAGCATAGCCACTATATCAGATGGTATAACGATACCTATATGGAGGTGGCCAGGCTATCTGACTGCATCAGATTGACTGCCGGCATGGTGCCGGAAGCTGAGGAAGGGGTGCATGTCCCTTAGTGCTTCATTAGGGGACGCCGGCAGACCGACGACACGCCGGAGACCGGTCCTGCAGGGTGAAAACATCAAGGAGGACACACTGAGCAACCAAGATGGATAACACCACAGAGGTGACTGCCGGCACAGCGGCGGATTGGCGGCAGGGGCGGCGCGCTCCGGCAGCCGGCGGAGGGCTCTGGCAGCCGGCGGCTGACGGCATGGCGAACCTTAGTTCAACTCATAAGATATATAAATATATATAGGGCAGATACCTAGAATGCTGGCAATCAATGTCGGCAGGTAAGGGGGCGGCAGCCTCCGGCAGTCGGCCGGCTGTCGCCAGGTAATCCTTGGGGAAATATATGGGGTGGGACGTCAGCGGTATGCTGACGGAAGGCGGCAGCCTCCGGCATGCGGTAGGCTGATGTCTTAGAGGGGAGGTATCTTATGAATAGAGGTCACCTGAGGTAGTGGCAGCTGTCGCCGGCAGTAGAGGCGGCAAGGGACCGGCACCATAATAGAGAGAGAGAAAGGTAAGGAGGGAAGGGAGGGGGAATATCCTATACCCCACCGGCATCCCTTCGGAGGGAGTGCACTCATGATAGGAGTAGGTACACCTATCATCCAGCGGCAGTGGGCCGGCAGACAGCCGGGAGCCTGAGGTAACCCAAGGGAGGGATAGAGAGCACTCAAAGAGGGGGAATCCTCCGCCGGCAGGACCGCCGCCAGCAACCACCCCTATACAGTAGAACACTATGAAGGGGAAGTGTACCAGAGCGGCCAGCTCAGCAGAAGAACAAGGCTAGCCCTACCACTCCACCCAAGGGAGGAGTTGTAGGACAGAGGACAGGGGTGTGTAGGCAGGCCTACGCCAAAGGGATAGAGTGGGGAGGGGAGTAGAGGTCTTTCTAAAGTGGGGAGAGACTGTATGAGAGAGGCCACCAAGGCAAGGGAGAACACTCCCTAACCTAAGATAGGTAGCTCAGATCAGGTACAGCACTGATGTACTGTCCTAAACTATAATAAAGCAGAATCTCCCCCCAGAGCCTAACCTAGATTAGGAGAACCATTCTCCTAGGCTAGGGAGGCCTGGAAAGACACGTCGCTAGTTTGCAGGGAGGAAGGAGTGACCCAACCAGTTGCAAACTGGGGAAGAGCAGAGCCCTTCCTAAGGTTTCAGGCACGACCCTAAGGGGGATTCATTCCCTTAGGGTAGGCTGAGAGTAGCGATAAATACTCTGGGTGAAGTCGAGATTCTCCAAAATATAGAATAAGGGAGAAGCAAGGCTACCCAGAGGGAATTAACCGTAGGTAAGGGGAATTAGGAAGCATACAAGGGTTCCTACGTTAGGTTAGGGAAGTGTGGTGCACGGACCAACACGGTCCCTTGTATGGTCCCCGAAGGTGAAAACACTTATAGCACAGTAACTAGTATGTTTAAAAAATGCCTAAATCTTCATAACTTAACTTAGGAACACTTATTATATCATGCAGTAATATGAGCACTAGGCTGTCAAGTCTAGGGGCTAGGCTAGCGATCTAGTATGGGGTCGGCAAACGACGGTTGCCTAACGAGCGCTAACACACAATATAAAAACTTCCTAGCTATGAAGACTAAATAATTAATGATATTAATTAGTTAAATGACTGGAAGGGGCTGTTCTGGCTAACTAAATAAAGCATGCGATATGAACAGCGGCGCCGTAAAATGGCGCGTCCGGTATTGGCACAGCTCCGCCACAAAACATAATATTTTACGAAAAGTAGAAGTTACTTTACGGCCAGAGCTTATTTAAACAATACTAGGATCTGGTACTCAACTTTCCAGAAGAAGGCGAGGCTGAAGATTGAGACATAACGACAATGTAAGCAGATAAGGAAAGCACTTGGGAAAAATCCGACTAAGCGTAGGAGCTACAGACGAAAGGATGAAGACGGACGTGACGTCATTTAACAATGGCGCCCGTTTGTTTACGTCTCGAGTACCAAAAGTAGCCACCAATGTGAATAACTTTGGAACGGCTCCTCAGTTACTCAGCCACCTTCCCATATCGAAGCGTTAACTCTATATGGGGTGCAGATAGCTATGTGGCGTGTTAATACATACGTCCCCTGCTGATATACGATATCCTAGATGGAAACCTTTAGGGTACTCGCACCAGAAGTTAGAATTCTGTGATAACCTTTAGTTTAATTCTCTGGGAATATCCACTGTAGTTAAATATACCCTAGGAAGCTACTGAAGGAACCTTCCATCAGGACGACATGGCTTGAGCCCAAAAAGACATACTTTTTCTAGATGTAACTCTCAGGGTGTCACGCCCTTTTACGGTGTCACCCTGAGCAGACACCGTCCCCCCCCACCCCCGCCCATACTGCACTCCTAATGTCTTATTTTGTATGCTCATGATTATATATAAGTAGATTTACACATAAAAGTATATTAGTGTGCTTGAATACAAAGTTTAATTCATATATTCATATAGTGAGGCAAAATTGGACAGTTTTCAAAGCCATGGTCGGGCAACATTGGACAGGCAACTTTCTCAATTTTTTCTTGGTGAGGCAAAATTGGACAATCTGGGATTACTGACACAAAAATTTATGTAAGTCCATAATATTTTTATAGTATATTTATATTGATAGTGACCACAAATTGTCATAATTTGCAAATTGGGCGTTGACGCTTAACGGAGATACAGACGTGTCCATAATTGCCTCGCTGTCCAAAATTGCCTCGCCTCTAAGATATTTTTTTAATTGCTGAAATATAGGAATTTCTAATTCTTTGATGATTATGAGACAAACTATTTTTATAGATGAGACCTCCCTCTTTTGAAAGCATGTTTGATTTTTGGTCATAAATTATTAACACAGATTTTGTACAAAGGTTTCTAAAAAGGTGTCCAAAATTGCCTCGCCCTACTATAGTTACCAGGTCACAGAACTAGCCAGGAGACAAACCGACCAGAATCCCCTTCCTAGGTCACAGACATAGCTGGGGGACGGAACCTCTACCCATGTCACATGAACGAAAAGAGCGAATACATCCAACCTAACCTATCCTAGTAGTTACCAGGTCACAGACCTAGCCAGGGGACAAGCCCGCCAGAACCCCCTTTCCTAGGTCACAGACATAGCAGGGGAACGGAACCCCTACCCAGGTCACACGAACGAAAAGAGTGAATATATCCCACCTAACCTAACCTAGTAGTTACCAGGTCACAGAACTAGCCAGGAGACAAACCAACCAGAATCCCCTTCCTAGGTCACAGACATAGCTGAGGGACGGAACCTCTACCCAGGTCACATGAACGAAAAGAGCAAATACATCCAACCTAACCTATCCTAGTAGTTACTAGGTCACAGACCTAGCCAGGGGACAAGCCCACCAGAACACCCTTCCTAGGTCACAGACATATCTGGGGGACGGAACCCCTACCCAGGTCACAAGAACAAAAAGGGAGAATATATCCCACCTAACCTAACCTAGTAGTTACTAGGTCACAGACCTAGCCGGAGGACACGCCCACCAGAACCCCCTTTCCTAGGTCACAGACATAGCTGGAGAATGGAACCCCTACCCAGGTCACACGAACGAAAAGAGTGAATATATCCCACCTAACCTAACCTAGTAGTTACCAGGTCACAGACCTAGCCAGGAGACAAACCAACCAGAATCCCCTTTCCTAGGTCACAGACATAGCTGGGGAACGGAACCCCTACCCAGGTCACACGAGCGAAAAGAGCGAATATATGCAAGTACTGTATTGAATGTCATCACATAAATGAAAAATATCTCGGGAGCATTGTGCAATTTTACATTGATTTATTATGCGTCCCAGCGAATAACGTATGGAGAAGATAAGGTTTGTTTTACCATTATAAATCGATTCCCCAGTGAATTTTCCCTACCAAAAACTTGATTAGGATACAAGATACACTATAATCACAATCTTCCTGTACGAACATAGCCTATATTTTCCTATATGAACGTAGCCTATATTTTCCTGTAGGGATGTAGCCTGTATGTTCCTATATGGGCGTAGCCTATGTGTTCCTGTATGGACATACCTGTATTTTCCTGTAAGGATGTAGCCTATATTTTCCTGTATGGACGTACCTGTATTTTTCTGTATGGACGTAGCCTATATTTTCCAGTATGGACGTACCTGTATTTTCCTCTAAGGGCGTAGCCTATATTTTCCTGTATGGACGTACCTGTATTTTTCTGTATGAACGTAGCCTATATTTTCCTGTATGGACGTAGCCTATATGTTCCTATATGAACGTAGCCTATGTGTTCCTGTATGGACGTACCTGTATTTTCCTGTAAGGATGTAGCCTATATTTTGCTGTATGGACGTACCTGTATTTTTCTGTATAGATGTAACCTGTATTTTCCAGTATGGACGTACCTGTATTTTCCTCAAAGGGCGTAGCCTATATTTTCCTGTATGGACGTACCTGTATTTTTCTGTATGGACGTAGCCTATATTTTCCTGTATGGACGTGCCTGTATTTTCCACTAAGGACGTAGCCTATATTTTCCTGTATGGACGTAGCCTATATTTTCTTGTATGGACGTAGCCTATATTTTCCTGTATGGACGTAGCCTATATTTTCCTACATGGCCAAGTGGAACTTTCAGAATACATAAAACTTTGACGAGAAACACGTAGAACAAGTAGAACTTCTCAAAATAAAAAAATGTACGTATCAGCTTCTCATACTAGGTTCATTAACTATCAATATTTCTTAAATATAGAATAAAAACAATATATAAGTAATGATTGATTGATTGATTCAAGGTTTTCAGGCATCCTGATATGAGTAATGAACGAGTATTTACTGTATACTTAAGCAAAAAATGCAGCAGTGTATAGTCCACCGTAGGACACAGGCCTCAGACATGTCCTAATTCATGTCTGGGTTTTGGCCAGTTTTCGTCATCAACCTGGACAACTATGGATTTGTGATGATGGGAGACTTTAGTCTGATGGCTCACAGTAAACCAATATATGGGTGTCCATGAGAAGTGTAGCTTTGCAGATCATGGCGATACACAAACCCTTACACCACGTTAAGGTATCCCCAATCAGAAAGGGATATACTCCTTCATACATATACACACAAATGTATTATACAATTTACTATGGGCCCAAATCAGGTCTACACAAGCCCTTTCACGACGTTAAGGTATAATCACTCAGAAGGGGATATACTCCTTCATACATATATACATATACACAAAAATGTATTACATAAAGTATTATATAACCAAATTAACTTACAAATATGAAACAGGCGTTAACCGGTGAGCTTGGGGCACAATCACTACACAAGTCAAAGGTCAACTGTTAACAGTTTCCTTCTGGACCGTGGCAAGGAACACTGAATTGTAAACTCGCCGGCGTAGCTGACGAAGGCAAGGACTGTAAACAGATGGTAGGCACTACCATAACAACCTGTAGAGGGTTATTAGTGTTTCAAAGTATTCCATAGTGTGGCAAGTCTTTGGGATACATACCTTCGGCAACTTCATCTGAACTCCTCGCCGGCGTGGCTGAAGAAGGCAAGGACTGTAAACAGTAAGCGCTACCATAACAACCTGTAGAAGGTTATTAGTGTTTCAAAGTATTTCATAGGACGTGGCAAGACTTTGGGATACATTCCTTCGTCAACTTCGCCTAAAGGTAAGTTTTCATAAGCGTGCATTTGATTATTTATATTTGTCTGTTTGTTTTTGTTTGTTTGTGATTTGCATAACTCAAAATCTATTTGACCCAATTTCATGAAATTTGTTGGGGGGATTGGTCAGGATCCAAGGACAATTTAATTAGATTTTGGAGTGATTGGGTCAAAGGTCAAGGTCAAAACGTCTTATTACTATGTCTTGTATATATTTTTCCATCTTGTTAGTTTGTGATTCGCATAACTCAAAATCTATCCGATCGAATTTTATGAAATTTTGTGGGATGATTGGCCTTGATTCAAGGGCAATTTGGATAGATTTTGGGAGTGATTGGGTCAAAGGTCAAGGTCACGAAAGGGTAAAAAAACACGTCGTTTTGCTATATCGTATTTATTTTTGTATGTTTGTTAATTTGTGATTCTCATATCTCAAAAACTATTTGACTGAATTTCATGAAATTTGGTAGGATGATTAGCCATAATCCCAGAGTAATTTGATTAGATTTTGGGAGTGATTGGGCCAAAGGTCAAGGTCACGAAAAGGTAAAAATCGTCTTTTTGCTACATCTTGCATTTATTTTTGTATGTTTGCTAGTTTGTGATTCGCATAACTTAAAATCTATCCGATCGAATTTCATGAAATTTGGTGGGATGATTGATCATGATCCAAGGGCAATTTGGATAGATTTTGGGAGTGATTGGGTCAAAGGTCAAGGTCACGAAAGGTTAAAAACACGTCTTTTTGCTATATCTTGTATTTATTTTTGTGTGTTTGCTAGTTTGTGATTCGCATATCTAAAACTATTTGACTGAATTTCATGAAATTTGGTGGGATGCTTGGCAATGATCCAATGGTAATTTGAGTAGATTTTGGGGAGATTGGGTCAAAGGTCAAGGTCACGAAAAGGTCAAAATCATCTTTTTGCTATATCGTGGTCAATTTTTATCCGATTTGCATGAAACTAGGTACAAAATGTGCACAATTCAATTGCCTGTCTTGTGATATACATGATATAGGCGAAGGTATGCGCTCTACTGAGTGCCTGTTCTAGTTTCGTATAAGATGGGTTTTTGTACTTCGTATGGTGAAGGCAATGGAAAGCAGAGAAGTTTATTTACCCTAGTACTAGGGTTGCCACCCGTTCTGTGAGACAGATTCGTTGTTTATGGTCTCCCACTGTCTTGGATTAGAGTTCTCTTGCTTGAGGGTACACTCGTCACACTATTCTATCTTATTTCTCTTCCTCTTGTTTTGTTAAAGTTTTTATAGTTTATATAGGAAATATTTTAATATTGCTACTGTTCCTTAAATATTCTACTTTTCCTTGTTTCCTTCACTCACTGGGCTATATTCCCTGTTGGAACCCCTGGGCTTATAGCATCCTGCTTCTCCAACTAGGGTTGTAGCTTGAGGGTACACTTAGGCGTTCTGTTCTATGTTATTTCTCTTCTTGTTTTGTTAAAGTTTTTTTTATAGTTTATATGGGAAATATTTATTTTGATGTTGCTACTGTTCTTTAAATATTCTACTTTTTCCTTGTTTCCTTTCCCCATTGAGCTATTTTCCTTGTTGGAATCCCTTGGCTTATAGCATCCTGCTTGTCCAACTAGGGTTGTAGCTTAGCAAGTAATAATAATAATAATAATAATAATAATAATAATAATAATAATAATAATAATAATAATAATAATAATAATAATGAGAGTGAGATGTTACGCTATTTGTTTTGTAGTTGGCTGTCTAAACATTATTATATCAAAATTACATTAGTATAGTTACATTAGTTACATTAGTTTACTTTACTTCAAGGACTGCTTCCTATGACACAGCGAAATCCTACGCTCTACAGGACCTAAAAAATTTGTCATATACATTCTTAAGTATTTTGCGCATCGCACTAAGTAGTTTGTTTATTGTCAAATCTACATATCGAAGCACTTGGTAAACAAGAAAGTCTACAGTTTCCTCTTGAGACCCTTAATATCTTCAGTCTTTCGGATGTATAGTGGGAGTTTGTATACAGTTTACGGACTGTATATTTGAAAGCTCTAGAACCTACTATATATATATATATATATATATATATATATATATATATATATATATGTGTGTGTGTGTGTGTGTGTGTGTGTATGTATGTACATATATATATATATATATATATATATATATATATATATATATATATATATATGTATATATATATATATATATATATATATATATATATATATATATATATATATATATATATATATATATATCTGTATATATACCTATATATATCTAGGCTCCAATAATTTAAAAACAACTGTATTATTATTATTATTATTATTATTATTATTATTATTATTATTACAAGCTAATCTATAACCCTAGTTGGAAAAGTAAGGTGCTATAAGCCCAATGGCTCCAACAAGGAAAAATAGCCCAGTGAGGAAAGTAAACTAACTACAAGAGAAGAACAAACAATAAAATTTGAATATTTCAAGAACAGTAACAACTTTAGATTAGATCCTTCACATGTAAACTATAAAAATGTCAAAAATAACAAGAGAAAGAGCAATACGATATTGGAAGGCCATGGTACAGAGGCTATGGCCCTATCCAAGACTAGAGAACAATGGTTTGATTTTGGAGTGTCCTTCTTGTAGAAGAGCTGTTTACTATAGCTAAAGAGTCTCTTCTACCCTTTACCAAGAGGAAAGTAGCCACTTTTAGTGATTAGACGAAAGAATCAGATGATTTTGACTGCCATTCAGACACAAATCATTTTGAAGGGTGTTCTAGATTCTCCCAAATTCAATAATCCACTTTTTCAATTAGATTTTCCACCGGGTACCCAAGCATGGTAGAAGTTATTCTCTTCTCTCGACCGCATGATGGTCATCGGTCTATGGAGAGGTTTCGAATAGAAGAATAATGGGGGTCTGAGAAAAGTGGGAATAAAAGAGGGATAAGGAACATTAGAACAGAAAAAGAAAGAGGAGAAAGGGTAGAATAGAGAGAAAAAGGGACAGGTCCACATCATCTGCTCTTTAATAAAAAATAAAGGTAAAATTATCTGTCAGTTAATGTCAAATCGTCTGCTCGAATTGCACTGACTTACAGATTATTATTATTATTATTATTATTATTATTATTATTATTATTATTATTATTATTATTATTATTATTAGCTAAGCTACAACCCTAGTTGACAAAGCAGGATGCTATTAGGCCAAGGGATCCTACAGGGAAAAATAGCACAGTGAGGAAAGGAAATAGATAGATAAACTACAAAAGAAGTAATGGACAATTAATATAAAATATCTTCAGAACAGTAACAACGTTAAAATAGATCTATCATATATAAACTATAAAGAGAGGCTTATATTAGACTGTTCAACATAAAAACATTCGCTGCAAATTTGAACTTTTGAAGTTCCACCGATTCAACTACTTGATTAGGAAGATTATACCACAGTTTGGTAATAGCTGGACTGAAATTAGAATACTGTGTAGTATAGAGTGAAGGCTGTATGGAAAACTGCAAGCAAATCTTTTTGTTTTCCTCTTTCTGTTGCTTATTATCTGGGTATGGATTGCTTAAGGTAACACTTAGGTCTAAACATGTCCTGTTATTGCTGAAAACTGTAAGCAAACTTAGTGTTTTCCACTTTCTGTTGCTTAGTACCTGGGTATTGATTGCCCAAAAGCAACGCTTATAGAACTAAGCGTGTCCTGGAATTGCCTTTCGTTATTATAACCCGCTCGTGCATTGCCTGATTCAAAAAACAGTCAGGATCCAAGAACTCTTCATGCGCGGGGAAGCACATTTCAAAGCGTGCCGGCAAGTCTGTTTAACAAAACCGCGCTCATCCCATAGAGTAAACACGGTTTGAATGTGATCTCTTTTCACGTCAGAGCAAAGCAAACACACTCATCACACATCACACATCACACATGCAATGCGTATATGTGTATCCCGTAATCATACAGCTTGTGACAGCGGCATACAAAACCATCAAAATGAACCGTCTTCGGAGTTTTTCAATCAAAGGCAAATTGTATGGGACCGGTCAGCGAGCCGGATAAAGACCGGACCAGGTAGAGAGAGAGAGAGAGAGAGAGCTCTGACTGTTGCAACTTTTGTATACAGAGAGAGAGAGAGAGAGAGAGAGAGAGAGAGAGAGAGAGAGAGAGAGTATTATCATCAGGTGAATGGTACATTATAAAAAATTCAAAAGAAGAATTTTATTGAGAGAGAGAGAGAGAGAGAGAGAGAGAGAATTAATATAAGGTAAATGGTACATTATTAAAAATTCAAAGGAAAATTTTACTGAAACAGTCATAGAGAGAGAGAGAGAGAGAGAGAGAGAGAGAGAGAGAGAGAGAGAGAGAGAGAGAGAGAGAGAGAGAGAATCAAAAGAAGAATTTTTCTGAAATTGGGACAGAGAGAGAGAGAGAGAGAGAGAGAGAGAGAGAGAGAGAGAGAGAGAGAGAGAGAGAGAGAGAATTAACATACGGTAAAGGGTACATTATTAAAAAATCAAAATAATTTTACTGAAATTGAGAGAGAGAGAGAGAGAGAGAGAGAGAGAGAGAGAGAGAGAGAGAGAGAGAGATTACATTGTTTTAAAACCAAGACAAAATTTACCGAAACTAACTTTGAGAGAGAGAGAGAGAGAGAGAGAGAGAGAGAGAGAGAGAGAGAGAGAGAGAGAGAGGGAGAGAGAAAATTAACATAAGGTAAATGGTACATTTTAAAAAATCAAAAGAGGAATTTTACTGATACTGAGTCTTAGAGAGAGAGAGAGAGAGAGAGAGAGAGAGAGAGAGAGAGAGAGAGAGAGAGAGAGAGAGAGAGAGAGAAAGGATTAAAATCAGGTAAATGGTACATAATTTAAAAATTCAAAGGAAATATTTTACTGAAACTGAGTCAGAGAGAGAGAGAGAGAGAGAGAGAGAGAGAGAGAGAGAGAGAGAGAGAGAGAGAGAGAGAGATAATTAACATAAGGTAAATGGTACATTATTAAGAAATCAAAAGAAGAATTTTACTGATACAGAGTCTTGGGGAGAGAGAGAGAGAGAGAGAGAGAGAGAGAGAGAGAGAGAGAGAGAGAGAGAGAGAGAGAATTAACATCAGGTAAATGGTTCAGAGAGAGAGAGAGAGAGAGAGAGAGAGATCTGAGGGGCAGCAGTAGCATCGGGAACTGTCTGACTGTTGCAAACTTTTGTGCATCGTCCGGTTGAGGATTTTTTTGCCTGGGACCCCATTCAGGATGCCAAAATGAGACAAAGGATCCTGCATACGCTTTTGAAACGTCTCATAAGGTGTCATCTGCATATGAATGCCATATAAACCCCCCTATTCCTTTCTCAATAAAGAATATCTTCCATATAAATCTGGACGGGCAAGAGGCACAACACAACACAGTGACCAAATGAAGTCAGTCTCTTTTCCATATGGGGCCTCTCCCAATCTCTCTCTAACTCATCATCCCCCTTTTCCACCGGTCATCCTTTCCGCCCATTGGGTTTTTTTCCAATGGAAAACGATATCAAATTCATTTCAAGTAGTTATTCAGATCCGTGGTAGATTTATTTCCCCGTAAACGAGGTGGGAGGAAAGAAGAAGAAAAGTTATACCGCGCGGTGTAGAGAGGTAAAGGAGAGTCCAGTCAGGTCCGGTGAAAAGCGAAAGGACAGAGAGAGAGAGAGAGAGAGAGAGAGAGAGAGAGAGAGAGAGAGAGAGAGAGAGACTGTTGCAACAGGAAGCAGTGGGAAGAAATCGATTGCTTTACAAAAGGCAATATAATTCTTTCTCAGGGAGAAAGGATAACCTATAAATACATTGGCATTATGTTACGTAATGTCTAGTGGAGAATCATCTATAAGTTGGTTATATTCACGGGTGAAAACATTCTCCTTGTGATATTTAATATGTATTTCAGAACTTATAACCATGGAAGGTATAACCATAGTCTAGGTACTGTATTTTACCGTATAACCACAAGTCTAGGTACTGTATTTTACCGTATAACCAAAAGTCTAGGTACTATATTTTACCGTATAACCACAAGTCGGGGTACTGTATTTTACAGTATAAACAGTCTAGGTACTGTATTTTACCGTATAACCACAGTCTAGGTACTGTATTTTACCGTGTAACCACAAGTATAGGTACTGTATTTTACCGTATAACCACAGTCTAGGTGCTATATTTTACCGTATAACCACAAGTCTAGGTACTGTATTTTACCGTATAACCACAAGTCTAGGTACTATATTTTACCGTATAATCAGTCTAGGTACTGTAATTTACTGTATAACCACAGTCTAGGTATTGTATTTTACCGTATAACCACAAGTCTAGGTGCTGTATTTTACCGTATAACCACAGTCTAGGTACTGTATTTTACCGTATAACCACAGTCTAGGTACTGTAATATTACCTAGACGGAGTCTTGGTATATTACCTAGACCATAGGTACAAACAGTTCAAAGAATGGACTCGCTATCTTAATAATTTATTAACTAATAAAGTTTTTATTATTCTTATATATACAACATCGTTTTTTTCGAGCGTAGATCAAGCATAATATATTATCATTATTACTAGCTAAGCTACAACCCTAGTTGGAAAAGCAAGATGCTATAAGCTCAAGGTCTCCAACAGGGAAAAATAGCCCAGTGAGGAAGGGAAATAAGGAAATAAATAAACGGTATAAGAAGGAATGAAAATTAAAATGAAACATTTTAAAAACATTAACAACATTGAAATAGATATTTGATATTCAAACTATAAAAGGACTTATGAAAGCCTGTACAACATAAAAACATTTGCTGTGGGTTTGAACTAATGAAGTTCCACCGATTCAACTGCCTGATTTAGGAAGATCATTCCACAACTTTGCCATAGCTGGAATAAAACTTCTAGAATACTGTGTAGTATTGAACATTCTGATGGAGAAGGCAGGGCTGTTAGAATTAACTGCATACCTATGGTACTACGTACAGGATAGTACGTATATATATATATATATATATATATATATATATATATATATATATATATATATATATATATATATATATATATAATGTATATATATACATATATACATATATACATATGATATAAAAGATATATGATATATATCATAAATCACATAATTACATAATCATCATCATCCTCTCCTCCTCCTACGCCTATTGCCGCAAAGGGCCTCGGTTAGATTTCGCCAGTCGTCTCTATCTTGAGCTTTTAAATCAATACTTCTCCATTCATCATCTCCTACTCCACGCTTCATAGTCCTCAGCCATGTAGGCCTAGGTCTCTCAACTCTTCTAGTGCCTTGTGGAGCTCAGCCAAACGATTGGTGAACTAATCTCTTTCGTGGAGAGATATGTATGCATATATATATATATATATATATATATATATATATATATATATATATATATATATATATATATATATGTGTGTGTGTGTGTGTGTGTGTGTATTATATGTATATACATACTACAGTATATATAAAAGGATATATAAGAAAATATATGAAAAGTATGATATATAATCTGTTGGTTGAATCTTATTGTATAACAGGTAAATGTATATCTCGATTTATATTTCATATGACTTATCTATTTGATATTATTATTCTTGATATATTCTATAATAATCTATTAATTCTTATATTAATTCAGTTGTTAATTAATTTCTTAAGGCTTCGGTAACATTCTTCTTTTCCCTTTAGTGTGTAGCGTGGCTGGTATTAATATATATATATATATATATATATATATATATATATATATATATATATATATATATATATATACATTATATATATATATATATAGATAGATAGATACATACATATATATATATATATATGTATGTATATTACAAGCTAAGCTATAACCTTAGTTGAAAAAACAAGATGCTATAAGCTCAGGGGCTCTGACAGGAAAAAATAGCCTAGTGAGGAAAGGGAACAAACTAAAAGAGAAGCAACAAACAATGAATCTAAAATATTTGGAAATCAGTGACAGCATTAGATTAAATATTTCGTATATAAACTATAAAAAACTTTATATCTATCTATCTATCTATCTATATATATATATATATATATATATATATATATATATATATATATATATATATATATGTATCTATACATATATGTATACATATATATATGTATATATATATATATGTGTGTGTGTGTGTGTGTGTATGTTTGAACGCCGTTGAGATGTCGTCTATTCTTTATATATATATATATATATATATATATATATATATATATATATATATATATATATATATATATATATATACTGTATATATATAAACATATATATATATATATATATATATATATATATATATATATATATATATATATATATATATATATATATATATATATGAGTAAAAAGAAAATTCTATTTTGTATGTGTGCAAGCGTCCATACAGTAATTGGGGGCGTACGAAAATAGCAAATCAATCATTTATCAAATGTACAATTCCCATGATTTGTCATATCTTACTTCGCAGCAATACATAACAACCGAATTCGTACACGCGTGACTATTAAAGATTTATGCCACTATTACCATTATTATTATTATTATTATTAATAGTAGTAGTAGTAGTAGTAGTAGTATTAATGATAATGATAATAATATTATTATTATTATTATTATTATTATTATTATTATTATTATTATGATTATTGTTAATATCATTATTATTGTTAATATCATTATTATTATTATTATCTTTGTGATTACTTTCATTATTATTATCATCATCATTATTATCTTTATTATTATTATTATTATCATTATTATTATTATTATTGTAATGAATATTATTATTATTATTATTATTATTATTATTATTATTAATATTTTTGTTGTTCTTATCATTGTTATTACTAGGATTATTATTATTACTATTATTATTATTATTATTTTTATTCCTAATATGATTATCATCATTATTATTATTTTCATTATTTCCTTTATTATTATCATTATTATTATTATTATTATTATTATTATTATTATTATTATTATTATTATTATTATTATTATTATTATTATTATTATTATTATCCTCCTAACTTTTTATACCTTGACTATAGGATTCTCTACCATAAATAATTGTTATTGCCTTCTACAGTCTTACTGATCGATTTATATATATATATATATATATATATATATATATATATATATATATATATAGCTTATTGTCGATTAGAAAAAAGACTGATAGAATAGATTTAAAATTAGATTTTATATCATTTATTGTAATGAAGAATTGTACAATATTTGAATCTTTTAATCCACGAAATATCAATAATAGCCATGAATGCAATATATTTAGTAACCTGAATTTCTTTATAAGTATTTTACTACCTCCGCCAACGAAGATGGAAGAAGGATATATTTTACCCCATGTTTGTTTGTGTGTGTGTTTGTTTGTGAACAGCTTCCTTGCCACAATTTTAATCTTAGAGTAATGAAATTTGCAGGGATTAACTGTTGTGTATAAAGCTGGAAACGATTAAATTTTGGAAGGTCAAGGTCAAAGGTCAAGGTCACGTAAGGAAAATGTCCTATTCACGTAATCAGGCATAGGTTTGGACATCGTTGTCACAAAGACATCAAACTTGGTTTATTTCTGAGTGTATGAAAACCCACGCCAATTAATACATGTTAAGGACAAAGTTCAAGGTCAAGGTCGAGAAATTAGCTGTATTAACTGACGTGGATTTTCATACACCCATATATAAACCAATTTTGAAGTCTCTGTGACAACGATGTCCTAACTTATGGCTGATTACGTGTATTGGACATTTTCCTTGAGTGTGACCTTGACCTTTGACCTTAACCTTCCAAAATTTAATCATTTCCAGCTTTATACATAACAGTTATTCCCTGCAAGGTTCATTGCTCTACTATTAAAATTGTGGTCAGAAATCTGTTCACAAACAAACACTCGTACACACAAACATGGGCGAAAACATAACCTCGTTCCAACTTCGTTGGCGGAGTTGATAACATTCATTTGACATCTGTGTAACCAACGGCAGTTATTATACTTTTGAAATATGCATTAAATCCCATGTTTATCTGCCCTGGAATCTTTAGAATGGGTATATCTCACGGTCTTTGTAGTCTGCTGAGGAAGATGTTTGAGGACAGTGGAAGAGTCTTGCCAAAGTCCATAAATCAGTCTCCATATACTCATGTTGAAAATAGATGTCTTTGTGGCTATGTGTCGTGTGTGAGTTTAAACTTTAATTATTATTATTATTATTGTTGTTGTTGTTGTTGTTGTTGTTGTTATTATCATTATAATTATTATTATTTGCTAAGGTATTATTATTATTATTATTATTATCATTATTATTATTATTATTATTATTATTTATTAAGCAACTACTACTACTACTATACTACTACTACTACTACTACTACTACTACTACTACTATTATTATTATTATTATTTGCTAAGCTATTAACACTACTACTACTACTACTACTACTACTACTACTATTATTATTATTTTGCTAAGATATTATTGTTATTATTATTATTATTATTATTATTATTATTATTATTACAATCCTACTTGAAAAAGCAAGATGTTATAAGCCCAAGGGCTCCAACAGGAAAAATAGCCCAGTGAGGAAAGGAAATAAGGAAGCAGATAGGATGGTGTACAATTTCAGTATAAAGGTAAATGAAAAAAAAAAATGATAAACAATTTTTCCTCATTAAAGATAACTAGTTATAACTAAAACACACCATTAACTTACAGAGAGGTTAAGTGTCTTTCTTTCAAATTTAAAAATGAATTAACAAATAAAATGTATTGATATGATCAAGTAATGCAAAACTGCATGCTTCATGCAAAGTACTGAACTTAACAATTAAAACAAAATGTTTATTACAATTACATAGGGTACTTGCTACATAGGTTTATTAGTTGTTTTTTTTTAATAGATTATGTACTATCTGTATGTGGAGCTACAGTGCAACCAAATTTTTTCAATTAATTTACTAATTTTGGAAAATATGATTTTATCTTAGTGCCTCACACACACCACGTATGTGTATACCATAGTGCTTTTATATATATATATATATATATATATATATATATATATATATATATTATATATATAATATATAATATATAATATATATATGTGTGTGTGATATGTGTGTGTATGTATGTATATAGGCTATATATATATATATATATATATATATATATATATATATATATATATATATATATATATATATATATATACATATATATACATACAGTATACATCAGCATATATACCTATAAATCACATTATATATGTGCATATATATTCATATATATCTATATCTATATCTATCTATCTATCTATCTTTCTATCTATCTATCTATCTATCTATCTATCTATCTATCTATCTATCTATATATATATATATATATATATATATATATATATATAGATAGATAGATAGATAGATAGATATATATGAATATATACAGTATATATTATACATTTCATATATTTATAAATGTATATACAGTGTATATACACACAATACACATACACACACACACACACACACACACACACACACATATATATATATATATATATATATATATATATATAAATGTTTCTCACTATTCTCAGATTAACTTCCGCACATTCAACATTAACTTTCCCTATTAGGCTTTTCGAAATTCATTTATGCCTCATACATTTTTCCAACTTTACTCTCAAACTTCCCAAATTAACAGTTTCACGAAAACACTTGATCCACAGATCGTCGCTTTCAGACTAAACAGACACTATTTATTTTTTATTTTTATTCTGTAGGTTGTGTTAAGTGTTGGGGGGGGGGGGGGCTTTCTTTCCAAATACACTTCATTCATTTATGGAACTTCCTGCTTATCAACGATGCCATCTTTGCTTCTGTCACACTCAGTGATTGATTGTATAAAAGTCAGAATTTGGAAACAATCAAATTTATTAATCCCATTCCTAGACTAGACATACACACACACACATATACTGTATTTATGTGTATATATATATATATATATATATATATATATATATATATATATATATATATACATATATATATATATGTATGTATATATACTGTACATATATATATATATATATATATATATATATATATATATATATATACAGTATATATACATACATATATATACTGTATTTATGTATATATATATATATATATATATATATATATATATATATATATATATATATATATGTATATATATAACATACATATATATATATATATATATATACTGTAAATATATGTATATATATTCAGTATATATATATATATACATATATATATATATATATATATATATATATATATATATACTGTATATATATATATATATATATATATATATATATATATATATATATATATATACCAGTAAATTATCTGATAACTGTAAAGCATATACATGAATCTCTCTCTCTCTCTCTCTCTCTCTCTCTCTCTCCTTGATATATCAGGTGAGAGAGCGCTAACCTTGGATTCTGACCGTTACTGTTAGCGAGTAGTGTGTCCCAGAGGCAGAGAGCCGTTAAACGACCGTTAACAGTTGTTTTAGGAGGGAACCTTGTTTCTTGTTACGTACCTTTACAAAACTCCGAGGCTCTTACGTCATCCTGAATAAGGCCAGGCAGGTAAAGGTGGGCCAGCTTTTTGATGACCACGTATCGCCAGACACAAAAACAGGAAATTTTACCCTGGTGGACCCCTTCAGCTTTTAGCATCCTGCTTTTCCAGCTATGGTTGTAGCTTGGCTAGTAGTAGTAGTAGTAGTAGTAGTAGTAGTTAGTAGTAGTAGTAATGTAATTCTAGTAATATTAATAGCAGCTTTTTGATGACCACGTATCGCCAGACACAAAAACAGGAAATTTTACCCTGGTGGACCCCTTCCGGCTTATAGCATCCTGCTTTCCCAACTATGGTTGTAGCTTAGCTAGTAGTAGTAGTAGTAGTAGTAGTAGTAGTTGTAGTAGTAATAATGATAATAATTCTAGTAATATTAATAGCAGCTTTTTTAATGACCACGTATCGCCAGATACAAAAACAGGAAATTTTACCCTGGTGGACCCCTTCGGCTTTTAGCATCCTGCTTTTGCAGCTATGGTTGTAGCTTAGCTACTACTACTAGTAGTAATAGTAATAATAATAATAATAATAATAATAATAATGATAATAATAATAATGGCATGCAGCTGTTGTATAAGTAAATATCTCGAGACAAAAACAGGAAATTTTACCCTGTTGGACACCTTCGACTTATAAAATAGTATCCTGCTTTTCCAACTAAGGTTGTAGCTTAGCTAGTAGTAGTAGTCGTAGGAGTAGTAGTAGTAGCAGTAGTAAAAGTAGAAGTAATAGTAGTAATGATAATTATAATCATAAGAGCATGTAGCTCTTTGATGACCACATAATATCTCCAGACACAAAAAACAGGAAATTTCACCCTATTGGACCCCTTTGACTTACAGTATTCTGCTTTTCCAACTATGGTTGTAGCTTAGCTAGTAGTAGTAGTAGTAGTAGTAGTAGTAGTAGTAATAATGATAATATTGATGATAATGGGATGCAACTATTTGATGACCACCTAACGCTATGCACAAAAACAGGAAATATTTTCCTGTTCGACCCCTTCGGCTAATAGTATCCTGCGTTTCCAACTTTAGTTGTAGCTTAGCTAATAATAATAATAATAATAATAATAATAATAATAATAATAATAATAATAATAACTAAGTATGTGCTGTATTAGTTGGGAAAGCAGGATGCTGCAAGCCCAAGGGCTCTATCAGGGAAAATTAGCCCAATGAGGTAAGGAAATAAGGAAATAAATAAACTATAAGAGAACAGTAACAACATTAAAACAGATCTTGCATTACATTAACTGTAAACAGAGTCTTGTGTCAGACTCTTCAACATAAAAACTTTCGTTGCAAGTTTGAACATTTGAATAATGATAGTATATCAAGTGCCATTACAGAAGTCCATAATAAATTTTAACATTATCAAGAAAACAGTTTATCTGTCTGATCGTTGTTGCCCTTTTGATGATACGCAAAAGACAATAAAATTATACTCATTTTTTTTTAATGAGGCGTATTCGCTCTGACTCGGAAAAGTTTCCTACCAACTGATTGGTTGGACAAAATTCCAACCAATCAGCTAGTAGGAGACTTTTCCTAGCTAAAAGAGCACCCCCTATGAGTCAGTGCGAATGCACCTCATTAAAAAAAAAAAAAAAAATAGTATAATCGTGAGGAGTAGCTAGCTGGTCCTACCAAAAATCTAACATAGAAACTTGGCCCGCTTATTGGTATTCTTATATTTTGAATTTACAGCAATGAATGTTATCTCTTCCTTTATTTCCTTTCCTCACTGCGCTATTTTTCCCTGTTGGAGTCCTTGGGCATATAACATCCTGCTTTCCCAACTAGTGTAGTACCTTAGGTAATAATAATAATAATAATAATAATAATAATAATAATAATAATAATAATAAAATTAATAATAATATTTCATGATTTTTCTTTCCTCACTGAGCTATTTTTCCCTGTTGCACCCCTTGGGCTTACAACGTCCTGTTTCTCTATCCAGGGCTGCATCTTAGCTAATAATAATAATAATAATAATAATAATAATAATAATAATGATAATATCTGTTTCTTGATTTCCTTTCCTCACTGGGCTGTTTTTTCATGTTGGACCTGTTATAGGAGTTACTGCATCCTGCTTCTCCATCCAGAGCTGTAGCTTAGCTAATAATAATAATAATAATAATAATAATAATAATCATAATAATAATAATAATAATAATAATGGTTTCTTAATTTCCTTTCCTAACTGGGCTGTTTTTCCATGTTGGACCCATTATAGAACTTATTGCATCCTGCTTCTCCAACTAGGGCCCTAGCTTAGCTAATAATAATAATGATAATAATAATAATAATAATAATAATAATAATAATAATAATTGTTTCTTGATTTCCTTTCCTCACTGGGCTATTTTTCCCTGTTTGACCCATTATAGGACTTATTGCACCCTGCTCCTCCAACTAGGGCTCTAGCTTAGCTAGTAGTGGCTAGAAATAATAATAATAATAATAATAATAATAATAATAATAATAATATCTACTTCCTGATTTCCTTTCCTCACTGAGCTATTTTTCCCTGTTGGGGTGCTTAGAGGGCTTATAGCATCCTGCTTCTCCAACTAGGGCTCTAGCTTAGCTAGTAGTAGCTAGTAAAATAATAGTAACAATTAGAATAAGCCCGCCTCTCTTCCTAGCAGTAGGCACTTCCTTAGGACAGAATAGTTGAAATGTCTTGTTTGAACAATTTCTCCACAGTCCGCCCAAGGACACGAGTCCCGGTTTGAGAGTGATATTCAATCCAGGTATCAATTCTGTTACTTTAGCATGGTCATCACTCCTGCTAGGCTTTTGGAGGTCACGACGTTTTGAAGAATATTCAGCTACGTTCCTCTCTCTCTCTCTCTCTCTCTCTCTCTCTCTCTCTCTCTCTCTCTGGGCAATCTACTTCCAAAGTTTTTATATGATCATGAATATTTCGATATGCTCATATAAGCAAAATGACATTACAGCTCTCTCTCTCTCTCTCTCTCTCTCTCTCTCCTCTCTCTCTCTCTCTCTCTCTCTCTCTCTCTCTCTCTCTCTCTCTCTCTCTCTCTTAAAGGTCAATTTACTTTCAAAGTTTATATACGTAGATCTTGAATATTTCGATATGCTCAGATAAGCAAAATTACATTACAGATCTCTCTCTCTCTCTCTCTCTCTCTCTCTCTCTCTCTCTCTCTCTCTCTCTCCAATAGTCAATTTACTTCCAAAATTTATATATGTAGATCTTGAATTAGATTTGCTCAGATTGCAAAATGACATTACAGCTCTCTCTCTCTCTCTCTCTCTCTCTCTCTCTCTCTCTCAAATCGCTACCTTTTCCAACCCAAAACACAAACTACAGTAAATTCATTTTCATGAAACACAACTTCACAAAAAATGAAACTCATTTTAACGTCTAAAATCATGTTTCCTCATTCTTGTTTTCATCTGCATCATTGTACGCGACCCGTCAAGATTGACGACCAGATGTTTAGATAGGCACACACACTCACACACACATACACAAAAACAGACGGATTCAACACATCCCACCCCCTTCCCCTTTTCTAACTACGTCCCGCGAGTTCGTTAACAAGTGTTCTTCATTTTCCCCTTCACGTTAACAACTGTTCTTCATTTTCCCCTTTACGTTAATTACTGTTCTTCATTTTCCCCTTTGCATTAATAAGTGTTCTTCATTTTCTTCTTTATGTTAATAACTGTTCTTCATTTTCCAGATTATATTAACAACTGTTCTTGGTTTTCCCCTTTACTTTAAAACTGCTCTTCATTTTCCCCTTCACGTTAACAACTGTTCTTCATCTCCCCTTCATGTTAACAACTGTTCTTTATTTTCCCCTTCCTGTAAACAAGTGTTCTTCATTTTCCCTTTCACGCTAACAACTGTTCTCCATTTTCCCCTTTGCGTTAACAACTGTTCTTCATTTTCTCCTTTGCATTAACAAGTGTTCTTCATTTTCCCCTTCACATTAACAACTGTTCTTCATTTTCTCCTTTGCATTAACAAGTGTTCTTCATTTTCCCTTTTACGTCAGCAACTGTTCTTCATTTTTCTCTTCACGTTAACAACTGTTCTTCATTTTCCCCTTCCTGTAAACAAGTGTTCTTCATATTCCCCTTCACGCTAACAACTGTTCTCCATTTTCCCCTTCACGTTAACAACTGTTATTCATTTTCCCCTTCACGTTAACAACTGTTCTTCATTTTCCCCTACACGTTAACAACTTTTCTTCATTTTTCCTTTCATGTTAACAACTGTTCTTCATTTCCCCTTTATGTTAATAACTTTTCTTCATTTTCCCCTTCACGTTAACAACTGTTCTTCATTTCCCCTTTCCTTTAAACAACTGTTTTCCATTTTCCCTTTTACGTTAACAACTGTTCTTCATTTTCCCCTTCACGGTAACTGTTCATCCTTTTCCCTTGCACGTTAACAAGTGTTCTTAATTTTCCCTTTCATATTAACAACTGTTCTTCATTTTCCCCTTGACATTAACAACTGTTCATTTCTCCCTTCACGTAAATAACTGTTCTTCATTTTACCTTTAGTTAACAAGAGTCTTTCCCTTCACGTTAACAACTATTCCTCATTTTCCCCTTCACGTTAACAACTGTTCTCCATTTTCCCCTTCACATTAACAACTGTTCTTCATTTCCCCATACTGTTAACAAGTGTTCTTCATTTTCCCCTTCCTGTTAACAACTGTTCTTCATTTCCCCTTCCTGATAACAAGTGTTCTTCATTTTCCCCTTGACATTAACAACTGTTCATTTCCCCCTTCACGTTAACAAGTGTTTTTCATTTACCCCTTTACTTTAACAAGTGTCCTTCATTTTCCCCTTCCAGTTAACAGCTATTTTTCATTTCGTTAACAATTGTTCTTCAGTCCGTTAACAACTGTTCTTCCTTTTCCCCTACGATTCCAGCCTCCTCTCCCCTTAGTAAAGATCCCAGAAAGACCATCTCATTAATCTCTTCTGTCGCCTTCCGACATTCCTTGACCTTTCAGCGAATCACGCTCTGATTAACGAATTGCTTCATTTCTGTCACAGCGAATCATGTGAAAAGGAAGCAGCCAGTCCTGCGTTGGGAAACATTGATACTGATGTTATTTATTTTTAATTTCTTATTCATTACTTATGTATAGTTTATTTGCTGTGCGTCTATTTTATTTCTTTATTGGGCTGTTTTTCCTGTTGGAGCCCTTTGGCTTGTGGGATTTTATGTTATGATTTTTCAGATAGGGTTGTAGCTTGGCTATTGATAAGTTATATATATGTATGTATATATATATATATATATATATATATTATATATAGTGTGTGTGCATGTAAATATCAAACCACAATGGCATTTAATATCGAATTCTACCTCTGGGAATGTATATCCACTGGAAATTCATTTATGATAAATGCTTCTGGCTGGGCAGAGATTCGAACCTATGGCTATTATTATTATTATTTACCTAGTTGGAAAAGCAGGATGCTATAAACTCAAGGGCCTCAACAGGGAAAATAGCCCAGTGGGGAAAGGAAATAGGGAAATAAACTACTAGAGATGTTTAAGAACAATAGCAACATTAAAATAGATTTTCATATATAAACTATAAAAACTTCAAAATAACAAGAGGAAGAAAAATAAGATAGAATAGTGTGCCTGAATGTACCCTCAAGCAAGAGAAATGTAACCCAAGACAGTGGAAGACCGTGGTGCAGAGGCTATGGCACTACCCAAGACTAGAGAACAACGGATTGATTTTGGAGTGTCCTTCTCCAAGAAGAGCTGCTTACCATAGCTGGAGTCTCTTTTATCCTTACCAAGTGCAATAGTTAACCCATTGGGTGAAGAAGAATTGTTTGATATTCTCAGTGCTGTCAGGTGTATGAGGACAGAGGAGAATGTGTAAAGCATAGGCCAGACTATTAGTTGTATGTGTAGGCAAAGGGAAAATGAACCGTAACCAGAAAGAAGGATCTAATGTAGTACTATCCAGCCACTTAAAGGACCCCATAGCTCTCTAGCGGTAGTATCTTAACGGGTGGCTGGTGCCCTGACCAACCTACTACATTAATCTTATTTTATACATCTCCAATGTGGTCCTCGGTTAAAAAAACTTAATTTAGTGCTTATTACCTCCGCCAACGAAGTTGGAAGGAGGTTATGTTTTACCCTCTGTGTGTTTATTTGTTAACAGCTTTCTGGCCATAATTTTATCGTAGAGTAATGAAACTTGCAGGGAATAGCTTTAATGTAAAAAGTTGGAAATTATTAAATCTTGGAAGTCAAGGTCAAAGGTTAAGGTCAAAGGTCAAACAAAATGTCCAATTCACGTGATAAGCCAAAAGTTTGGACATCGTTGTCAAAGAGACTCCAAACTTGGTTCATATTTGAGTGTATGAAAATCCTTGCCAATTAATACATATTAAGGTCAAATGTCGAGGTCAAGATCAAGCAAAAGGTTGAGAAATAACCTGCCGCGGCGGAGGTCTACTCTTTACTGAGTGCCCCTCTAGTTTCTTTAACATTGGATTCATTTTCCAGCCACTGTTCTCTTCACTCCCATCCTAGACTTGTGGAATGATCTTCCTTATCGGGTAATTGAATCGGTAGAACCTCAAAAGTTTAAACTTGCATATTTTCTTAGCTCGTCAATCCATCGATTTTCCTTCTTTCCCCTTGCTTCTTTTACAATCTCTAGGGTTGTGGTGACCGA
>NC_090725.1:113797227-113804727 GCF_036898095.1 Palaemon carinicauda | reverse complement strand
AATATACTAAGAACAGTAACAATATTAAATTAGATCTTTCATATATAAACTATACAAACTTCAAAAAGAAAAAAAAAAGAAACAGGAGAGAGAGAGAGAGAAATAAGGTATTGGAAGGGCATGGTACAGAGGCTCTGGCACTACGCAAGACTAGTGAACAATGGTTTGATTTTGGAGTGTCCTTCTCCTAGAAGAGCTGCTTACCATAGCTAAAGAGTCTCTTCTACCCCAAAAAATTAAAAGAGATTTAGCAGCTGAAGACCAGTAAGGAGAATAACACTTAAAACGAGGCAGAATAAAATAATTAAGAAATTTCAAGGTAGATTGATCAAGGAAAATCTAAAAATAATTTCTCAATAAGCTAATTTTTTGTGCAATTAAAGAAAAAAAAATGTGTTTCTCAGAAGTAAATTTGCAATCAAGAATCACTCCTAGGGTTATATAGGAGTTGTATATACTGTAGTTCATCATCATCTCCTCCTACGCCTATTGATGCAAAGGGCCTCAGTTAGATTTCGCCAGTCATCTCTCTTTTGAGCTTTTAAATCAATACTTCTCTATTCATCACCATCTACTTCACGCTTCATAGTCCTCAGTCATGTAGGCCTGAGTCTTCCAACTCTTCTAGTGCCCTGAGGAGACCTTTTGAAAGTTTGGTAAACTGATATCTCTTGGAGAGAGTTAAAGAAACATTATCAGTCCAGAAATCTGGATGTTGAAGAGCCACTATCCTTGGACTACTTGATATCATACTTTTGAATTTTGCACTAAAATTTAGCTAGATCTCTATTAAGGGATTCAGCAACCCCAGATCTACATTCAAGAGATGGAATAGATGTAAAGAGAGTAGCATCATCTGCATATGCAACAAGCTTGTTTTTTAGGCCAAACCACATATTACCATGTGTATACATTATGAAAGGTAATGGGCGAAGAACACTACCTTGTGGAACACCAGATATCACATTGCTATACTCACTATTATTATTATTATTATTACTAGCTAAGCTTCAATCCTAGTTGGAAAAGCAGGATGTTATAACCCCACGGGCTCTAATAGGGAAATATATCCCAGCGAGGAAAGGAAACAAGGAAATAAATAAACTACAAGAGAAGTAATTAACAATCAAAATAAAATATTTTAAGAACAATAACAACATTAAAATAAATCTTTCATATATGAACTCTAAAAGAGGAACAGAATAGAATAGTGTGCCCGAGTGTACCCTCAAGCAAGAGAACTCTACCATAAGACAGTGGGAGAATATGGTACAGAGGCTATGGTATTATTATTATTATTATGTTGTTTTTATTGTTGTGTGTATTTTGTGTATTATAATGACTATCAAATACTAGTGAGAATCATTTACTAAACAGATTTAAATCAAAATTCTAAAATCTTTGCAATTGCAAAAGGCCATTTATGAAAATATACATGCAACTATTTATGTTTTATGCCACTATTGCAATTACACAGTATTGCAACTTTTTGAGAACCTTTTACTAAACAGTTATTTAAGTACTGAAATTTTTATTCAAATTCTAAAATCTATTGCAATTACACACTTATGCAAAGTTTTCCCAAGTATCTTCTCATTATTATTATTATTATTATTATTATTATAAATTTAGCTAAGCTACAACCTTAGTTGGAAAAACAGGATGCCATAGGCCTAGGGCTCTAACAGGGGAAAATAGCCCAATGAGGAAAGGAGGAAAGGTAAGAAGGATCTAAATAAACTACAAGAGATGTAATGAACAATTAAAATGGGAAATTTTAATAATAATAGTAATAATAATAATAATAATAATAATAATAATTATTATTATTATTATTATTATTATTATTATTATTATTATTATTGTTGTTGTTATTAGCTAAGCTAAAACCCTGGTTGGAAAAGCAGGATGGCATAGGCCTAGGGCTCTAACAGGGGAAAATTGCCCAGTGAGGAAAGGCAATAAGGATCTAAATAAACTACAAGAGATGTATTGAACAATTAAAATAAAAAAAAATTCAAGAGCAGCAACAACATTAAGACATCTTCAATCATTTCCCTTTGCAAATTAATCTCCTTGGCCGAAGGAAATGTCACAGAAAATGGATATTCAACTCTAGAAACTGCATGACCTTTCTCTTATCCTGGCGTTTTAGATAGACTGTGACCTTCGTGGATTATCTAAAAAGAGCAGTTTGAGAGAGAGAGAGAGAGAGAGAGAGAGAGAGAGAGAGAGAGAGAGAGAGAGAGAGAGATAAGGCGCGTAGCATGCTAGCAGCAAGCCAAGTGAGTGATGTTGTGGTGTTGCAACGCGCATGCGCAGTGCCCTTTTCACATGAGTCGGGCGATTCTGATAAGAATAGCCAATTCACTCCACGTTTACAGCATCTTCTCTCGTACGTAAGCACTCTAGGTTTAGTCTATTTATATGGCATTAAATACCTAAGTAATATGAGGTAATTAACCCTCATTAACTTCTAATATAAGGTGAAAATGATAAGAGATTTGGCCCTGTTGATCATGGCGCATGCGCGACCTCCGCGCACACGCACGCACACACACACCGCGACTGGTCGCGAGGTTACACTCAACAAATTACCTCAGTTCGTATCAGGACCTGGTGGCAAGGAGACTTATTGCGTCACCGCTCTGCCGAACGGAATACTATTTTTTGGTGTCATTTTTTTTAGTAAACGAATTCTGGATTGGATTGGCTCTACAGCGAATCCCGAATCAAAGAGATGTGCTAATCGGTGATGATGATGTGTGATTGACGTGCCTTAAGGAGAGAGAGAGAGATTTAAAAAAGCAGTGAGTAAATAAGTACTGTTTGAGTCCTTCTTCACTAGTCTGCTGCTTCTGCTGCCACTGCTGCTGTGTTGATAAGAGGGGAAGAAGCAGAAGAAGACGAAGAAGAAGGAGAGAGGCAGGACATTCGACCTCTGTCTGACACTACGGGAGGAGGGTGCCAACGCAAGGCTCTTCTGCATCAACCTACCTTTTTGGCTTAAAAACCTGCCCCATAATACCCCTCTTTACAGGCTACTACAACCTGCCCCTCCACACCCCAGCCTTCAATATCAGGTAACAACCACGTCCGGTTTAGTGTGCCCTTTGCATTTCCAATGGTCACAATGCGTCATTTCATGAAATTGTTTCATTAAGCCGTGTCATGCTGTGGTTTATGGGGAGAGGGGGGGGGGGGGATTTTAAGAGTCCACGTGACGTCAGTATGTGTCAGCGTTTAGACACTTTGACTTAACTGCAAAATATTCGTTCTACAAGTTTTGATATCAATTTGAATTATTCATTAAGAATGGTTTGAATCATTCACTAAATGGTTTGAATTATTTAAGAATGGTTTGAATTATTCTGTTTGGTTGAATTATGCTCTAAGAAGGGTTTGAATTATTCTCTAAGAATGGTTTGAATTATTCTCCAATAATGGTTTGAATTATTCCATAAGAATTGTTTGAATTATTCACTAAGAATGGTTTGAATTATCCAAGAAGGTTTGAATTATTTTCTGAGAATGGTTTGAATTATCATCTAAGAATGGTTTGAATTATTTATTAAGAATGGTTTGAATTATTTATTAAGAATGGTTTGAATTATTCTCGAAGAATTGTTTGAATTATTCTCTAAGAATGGTTTGAAGTTTTTGTTTATTTAAGGTGATAGGTTATAACAAAAGTAGGTTAACATGTGATAGGTTTAATTTCTTACAGAACATTGTACACATGGGTCATTGGTTTTAACCAAATTAGGCTGTTTTCAATGTAATTGTGTATGTACACTTAGGCCTATACATTCATCCAAACCTCAAACAGGTCATATAAGATTAATCCAATTCAGGTTATGGCTGAGGGCCAAACTTGAACCGTATTTAGGCAAATCATGTTTGAATAATCTCGTGTTGAAACATGTTAGGTATAATTTATGAGAGAAATAACATAAAATATATGATTATGACAGATTTCTCCTTAAGAAAACCAAGTCTTTAATAAAACCATGTTTCTACGTATTTCATGAAATGAGAAATGAAAAAGTAATGATTCTCCAATTAAATAATCTCTTAATTGAAGCTTGTTAGGCATAATTTAAGAGATAAATTAAATCAAATGTATGAATTTGAGATATATTATGGTTAAAACTAAGTCTTAAGTTACGCCCACATTTCTACGCATTTCATGAAATGAGAAATGCGAAATTACTCTCGAATAAATGATTTCAATGTTATTAACCACCTCATCGCTTGCCAGCCTTTTCACACCCCTAGAGAAATCAAATTTATGAATTTGAGATATTCCACATTGTTAAAACGAAGTCTTCAGTCACGCCCACATTTTCTACTCATTTCATAAAATGAAATATGCAAAATTACTCTCGAATAAATGATTTCAATGTTATCAACCGCCTCTCGAGTGTTTGTAAGTTCTGGCAACACAACACAACACCACCTTTACGCAGGACGGTAGCCCTCTCCAGCACACACACACACTCATCAATGGAGAGACTCCCAGTGACATAACACGTTGCATGAATGTTGAAATTATCCTTTATTTTCAACGTAAAACTGAACGCTTTGCAACACCACCGCTATTGCATCGGATAACTGGATGGGTGCCTCACCTTTAAGGATATTTTTTATGTAGCGGAAATTTGAAATGCCTTTCGCATTTGAGGATTTAGTTCTTAAGGATTTCTTTTTTATTTTTCCCGGGGTTGTGTCAACCTCGCGTGGTTGAATACTTCATGTATATAACGTTTTGATTACGTTGTTGGGCATTTTTTATAGCATTGTATTAGAGTATTTAACTTCTTCATGAGGTTTTGGTAATCCTTGGTGTATAATTATTTATTTTTCATTATATTTACTTAGTTTTTTCACCTTACGAAAACATATTCATATAGTTTTGATTACATTGTTGGGCCCTTTTGATACATCTTTGTCAATTTCTTCAGGAATGCTCATGTTTAAGCGAATTCTCTACATTCATAGTTTAATAATTCATTCAATTCATTTATTTCATTAAATTTACATAGCTTTATTACACAATTCCCGGCTTATACACGATAATTAAACATATACCCTTCTTGAAAAACTTTATTGCATGGCTAAAATGCAATTAGTTGGCAGTAATAGTATTTAATAGTTCCACTTTTTATGGTTACCAGTGAACTACTGTTTACAGAATGTCCTAAAGAAGTTTCCTGTATCAGTTTGCATTTCAATAAGATTGTGTTTAAAGATTAAATGAAACAGGGTTTATTCTGTAATGACTTGCAAGTGTATTTTTGTGCGATATATTTTAATGACGTATATGGTGATATTATTATTATTATTATCATTATTTTTATGCCCATTTATCTAACGTTTGAAGATGTATATTATATCATTCACAAGACTGTAAAATGGTTTTGTTCACGTCATCTAATTTTACATATATATATATATATATATATATATATATATATATATATATATATATATATATATATATATATATATATATATACGTACACTCACATATATACACACATATATATCCACACACACACACACACACACACACACATATATATATATATATATATATATATATATATATATATATATATATATATATATATATATATATATACTGTATATATATATACATCATGTATATATATATATCAAAGGGCCTCGATTAGATTTCACCAGTTGTCTCTATCTTGAGATTTTAGATCAATACTGCTCCATTCATCATCTTCACGCCTCATAGTCCTCAACCATGTAGGCCTGGGTCTTCCAACTCTTCTAGTGCTTTGTGGAGTCCAGTTAATAGTTTATTAAATATAAACAAGAGTTTCTCAATGTAATGAGTAAATATTAGCCAATAAAATACTTACACAAGATACATAATGATATTCATATCTTGGTCCAACCTTTTCACTGTACGGTCTTAGTGTCCATAAGTGGCCAGCAAGGTTACGTCTCAAGGTGTAGCACGCACTAACTGGGAAAATGCCATACTGTCCTGTGTTCCATCCAGAGTTACTTATTAGAGCGAAATGATTGAAATACGTAAACACTAGAACTATTAGTACCTGTTTAAAATAAACACAAGAACTATTTGCACCTGTTTAATTATTCCAACTGTTAAGAAACTAAATGCAGTATTATCAGGATTCTAAAGTTGAAACTTTCAGCGAATGTTGACTGGCTGACATAAGTCTCTCCATAGTTTATATATGAAGAAATTGTTTTAACTATGTTACTGATTTTTAGATATATCAATAGTCATTCAATACTTCTCTTGTAGTGTGTTTATTTCCATGTTTCCTTTCCTCACTGGGCTAGTTTTACATGTTGGAGCCCTTGAGCCTATAAGATCCTGCTTTTCCAAGTAGGGTTGTATCTTAGTTAAATAATGATTACAATTTCGTAAAGGCTAGTAGTTGGGGTTAGCAAATAGATATATCTGTGCCTATTTACGGTGTCCCTTCAGTAACTAGTTGCACACCAGGTCTATACAGATACTCTATAGGCCCTGCTCCTATCCCTCTTTTAACTTATACGCCATAGGCCTACCCGGCCTATGGTCCCAATTCCACAAAGCAGTAAAGGTCTCTGGCTGTCGTTGTAGGCCTAATCTAGCATTGGAAAACAACATTCTGAGCAGGTGCCAAAAAAAAGCCTTCCTAGCGTTAGTTGATGTATTGATGTAGGCCTATTTAACAAATTGTATACTGATGTATTATGAAGTGTTCGAAATATATATTAACTGCAAATTAACCATTCCTTCGTTGTAAAAAGCTTTAACAATTCAATTCAGAAGTTCAGAATTGTAGTTGATGTTTTCTGTTCATGGTTTGTAAGACATAGGCCTATGTATTTTAACGTTATTGAACTTGAAATATTTGATTTTTTTTATTCATTACTTCTCATATATAGTTCATTTATTCCATATTTCTTAACCTACTGGTCTATTTTCCCTATTAGATTGCTAGAGCTTGTAGCATCCTGTTTTCCCAAGTATGGGTGTAGCTAGCTACTAATAATGATAACCCTTATCCGTTATTCTGTGAACCAATAGCTCCTGACAATGATTCTCTGGAAAATGAATTATCATTAAATGCAGTTATGAACATTGAAGCATGAAATAGACAAGGAGTTAATTCCTAATTTCTCGATCAAATTTATTATTGAGAGATTCTTACATTCCCAGAAGCAATTTTAGTAATTTGAGTAGCCAAGAATATCAGAATAGAAAAAGTGAAAGAAATTTAAAGTATTTTAGTCTGCTAACGGTAAGACCATAGGAGAAATGTACATTTTATACATAAACTTGTACTAAACCACATTTTACATTACTCTAACTGATACTTGATTTTCATTTATTATTATTATTATTATTATTATTATTATTATTATTATTATTATTATTAGTTAAGTCACAACCTTAGTTGGAAAAGCAGGATGCTATAAGCCCAAGGGCTGCAGCAGGGAAAAATA
>NC_090725.1:113777227-113792227 GCF_036898095.1 Palaemon carinicauda | reverse complement strand
CGTAATGAAACTTGCAGGGATTAACTGTTATGTAAAAAGCTAGAAATTATTAAATTCTGGAAGGTCAATGTCAAAGATCACGGTCAAGTCCAATTCACGTAATCAACCATAAGTTTAACTATTATGTAAAAAGCTAGAGATAATTAAATTTTGGATGGTCAAGGTCAAGGTTACGGTAAAGCAAAACGTCCAATTCACGTAATCAGCCATAAGTTTCGACATCGTTGTCATAGTGACATCAAACTTGGTTCATATTTGAGTGTATGAAAATCCCCGCCAATTACTACAGGTTAAGGCCTAAGGTCAAAGTCGAGAAATAAGCTGCCGCTGCGGAGGTCTGCGCTCTTCTGAGTGCTCCTTTAGTTACTTAGTATTTAGAATTAGTTACAAATGACACATGAGCAGCTCTTCTAGGAGGACATTCCAAAATCAAGCCATTGTTCTCTAGTTTTGGGTAGTGCCATAGCCTCTGTACCAAGGCCTTCCACTGTCTTGGATTAGGGATCTCTTGCTTGAGGGCACACTCGGGCACACTATTCTATCTTGTTTCTTTTCCTCTTGTAATTTTGAATTTTTGATCCTCGTGTTATTTTCAATTTTGGGGGGACCCCATAGGTCTACCTGCTGAGTCATCAGCAGCCATTGCCTGGTCCTCTCTAATCCTAGCTTGGGTGGAGAGGGGGAAATGAGCGATAATCATATGTATTGTTGGTCAGTTTCTGGAGCATTGTCACTGTCCTTTGCCTCTGTCAGTCATGAGTAGCCTTTAAACCTTTAAAGTATGCTTTTCCAAAATGATATTTTGTACAAGTTTTTAACTTTTGGGTAGTAGTAGTCCAAGGGATTAATATAAGACAAAAATGGAATATTAAAATGGTGTTTTTTTTTTTTCTATGCGGACATTATTGAATGCCCAGTGCGTATACATTGGACTGATGAGTACATATTGGTACCTCTACCCTATTTGGCAAGAAAATGTCAAGGTTATCGTTGATATTTCATTAAAACATCATAATTTTTCAACAATCATACCTTTTTTAATCATTAAAATAGGCGTCAGAAAAGCGGACTCCTGCAGCAAGGGCTAGACATTGAATCAGAAAAAAAAAACATTTCCTCTCCCTGCCTGTCTTTTAAAGGTTTTAAAGGTTACTCATGAATGGCAGAGGCAAGGGACACTGACATTGCCCTAGCAATTAGGACAATGAATGTCCTAGAGACTGACCATATATTATATGATCAGCGCCCAAGACTCCTCTCCACCCAAGCTAGGACCAGGGAGGGCCGGGCAGTGGCTGCTGATGACTCAGCAAATAGACCTATATGCTCCCCCAAACCCCCCAACCTTAGCTCACAAGGATGGTAAGGTTGCAGACACTAATGGCATTAACGAGTCTGAGCGGGACTCGAACCCCCGTCTGGTAAACACCAGACCGAGACGTTACCAATCAGGCTTCAAATACTATTTAACATCGCATGAGGGTCTGCCCCTCTCTTTTATTCTTCTCTTTCTCCCCTTTTCCTTATTCTTTCCCATCCCGAGTACCTGCCTTCGGGATATAAACTGGATTGTATCCAGGGGTACTCTTCCTTTCCCCACTTCCCTATCCTAATCCTTATCCTTATCCTTGAACGATGAAGACTATCACCTTCATCATCATCTTCGTCATCATGACGATGAAATGGTCCAGTGTTTCCTTATATGGGTTTAAACCTTAGATGCTGCTGCTTTTTACCTTAGATTACCTTAAACGTCTTCCAATTTCCTTGAATTTAAAGCTAGTGATTTCGTAAAACCTTATTTACCTTAGAATGTCCTTAAAAATTACCTTGAAATCATGCAAATGACCTCAAATTGCTTTCAAAATTACCTTGAAACCATGGTCATTATCTCAAATTGCCTTTAAAATTACCTTGAAACCAAATTAATTATCTCAACTTGCCTTAAAAATTACCTTGAAATCATGCAAATTATCTCAAATTGCCTTAAAAATTACATTGAAACCATGCAAATTGCCTTAAAAAATTACCTTGAAACCATGCAAATTAATTTAGAATTGCCTTAAAAATTACCTTCAAATCATGCAAATTACTTCAAATTGCCATAAAAATTACCTTGAAACCATGCAAATTACCTTAAACTAAGTTAAATTCGTTAAAAGTTTAAAAACCTGCTTATAAGCAAGGCATATCCTGTGTGATTTGGGATTTTCCAGAACGGAATGATTATATACTTTAGCTGGAGTGTTTTGGTATTGTAGGCTTGTTCGCGGAAGTTCTTAGATGCGGCGAGAGACATTATGCGGTTGGCCTTGATCTACTTTGCTCTCTCTCTCTCTCTCTCTCTCTCTCTGCTTTTCAGTTTTTGTCCTTATCTTAATCCGGGGAATCTCTCTCTCTTCTCTCTCTCTCTCTCTCTCTCTCTCTCTCTCTCTCTCTCTCTCTCTCTTTAGTTTTTGTCCTTTTCTTAATCGGGATAATGTATGTACTTACGCACATTGTCTTGCGTGCATTCGTACTGATATACACTTAACTGTACGTGAACGTTAATACAAGTGAATCCGTACATATCTACTTATTATTATTATTATTATTATTATTATTATTATTATTATTATTATTATTATTACAAGCCATGTCCTAGTTGGTAAAGCAGGATGCTATAACCCCAAGTGCTCCAACAGGGGAAAATAGCCCAGTGAGGAAAGAAAACAGGAAAATAAATAAACTACAAGAGAAGTAATGAACAATCAAAATAAAATATTTTAATAATAGTAACAACATCAAATTAGATATTTCATATATAAAAGTATAAAAATAAAAAGCAAGAGGAAGAGAAATAAGATAGAATAGTGTGCCTGAGTGCACCCTCAAACAAGAGAACTCTACCCCAAGACAGTGGAAGACCATGGTGCAGAGGCTAAGGCAATTAGTTCAAGCAGTTTTTTTTCTGTTTATACACTTCTGCTGAGTTTGGTCCTAGCAAACAGCTGAATTTGGCCTCAGCAAAAAGCTGAATTCGTTCCTGGCAAACAGCTGAATTTGGCCTTAGCAAACATCTGAATTTGGCCTTAGCAAACAGCTGATTTTGTTCCTAGCAAACCGCTAAATTTAGTCGTAGCAAACAGCTGAATTTGGTCTTAGCAAACAGCTGAATTTGATCCTCGGAAACCACTAAATTTGGTCGTAGCTAACAGCTGGATTTGGTCCTAGTAAACAGCTGAATTTGTTCCTAGCAAACCGCTAAATTTGGTCGTAGCCAACAGCTTGATCCTAGCAAACAGGTGAATTTGGTCCTAGCAAACAGCTGAATTTGGTCTTAGCAAACAGCTGAATTTGTTCCTAGCAAACCGCTAAATTTGGTCGTAGCCAACAGCTTGATCCTAGCAAACAGGTGAATTTGGTCCTAGCAAACAGCTGAATTTGGTCTTAGCAAACAGCTGAATTTGTTCCTAGCAAACCGCTAAATTTGGTCGTAGCCAACAGCTTGATCCTAGCAAACAGCTGAATTTGGTCTTAGCAACAGCAGAATTTCGTCCAAGCAAACAGCTGAATTTGTTCCTAGCAAACAGCTGAATTTGATCCTAGCAAACAGGTGAATTTGGTTCTAGCAAACAGCTGAATTTGGTCTTAGCAAACAGCTAAATTTGATCCTAGCAAATAGCTGAATATGATCCTAGCACAGAGCTGAATTTGGTCCCAGCAAACACCTGAGTTTGATCATAGAAAACAGCTGAATTTGGTCTTAGCAAACAGCTGAATTTGTTCCTAGCAAGCAGCTGAATTTGATCCTAGCAAACAGCTGAATTCGGTCCTAGCAAACTGCTGAATTTGGTCTTAGCAAACAGCTGAATTTCGTCCAAGCAATCAGCTGAATTTGATCCTAGAAAACAGCTGAATTTGGTCTAGCAAACAGCTGAATTTGGTCCTAGCAAACAGCTAAATTTGATCCCAGCAAATAGCTGAATATAATCCTAGCACAGAGCTGAATTTGGTCCTAGCAAACATCTGAATTTATTCCTAGAAAACAGCTGAATTTGGTCCTAGCAAGCAGCTGAATTTCATCGTAGAAAACAGCTGAATTTCATCGTAGAAAACAGCTGAATTTGATCGTAGCAAACAGTTGAATTTGATCGTATCAAACAGTTGAATTTGGTCCTAGCAAACAGCGGAAATTGGTCCTAGCAAACAGATGAATTTAATCCTAGCAAACGGCTGAATTTGGTCTTAGCAAACAGCTTAATTTGGTCTTAGCAAACAGCTGAATTTGATCTTGGCAAACAACTGAATTTGGTCCTAACAAACAGCTAAATTTAGTTTTAGCAAACAGCTGAATTTGGTCCTTGCAAACAGCTAAATTTGATCTTGGCAAACAGGTGAATTTGGTCCTAGCAAACAGATGAATTTGTTCCTAGCAAACAGGTGAATTTGGTCCTAGCACACAGCTGAATTCGGCCTTAGAAAACAGCTGAATATGGTCCTAGGAAACAGCTGAAATGGACCCTAGCAAACAGGTGAATTTGATCCTAGCAAACACCTAAATTTGGTCCTAGCAAACAGGTGAATTTGGTCCTAGCAAACAGCTGAATTTGGTGCTAGCAAACAGCTGAATTTGGTCCAAGCAAACAGCTGAATTTGGTCCTAGCATACAGGTGAAATTGGTCCTAGCAAAATGCTGAATTTGGTCCTAGCAAATAGGTGAATTTGGTACTAGCAAACAGCTAAATTTGTTTCTAGCAAATAGCTGAATTTTGGTCCTAGCATACAGCTGAATTTGGTCCTAATAAACAGGTGAATTTGGTCCTAGCAAACAACTGAATTTGGTTTAAGTAAACATCTAAGTTTGGTCCTAGCAAACGGCCGAATTTGGTCCTAGCAAACAGGTGAATTTGGTCCCAGCAAACAAATGAATTTGATCCTAGCAAACAGGTGAATTTGGTCCTAGCAAACAGATGAATTTGGTCCTAGCAAACAGCTGAATTTAACCCTAGGATACAGCTGAATTTGGTCCTAGCAAACAGCTGAAATTGGTCCTAGAAAACAGCTGAATTTGGTCCTAGCAAACAGCTGAATTTGGTCTTAGCAAACAGCTGAATTTGGTCCTAGGAAACAGCTGAATTTGGCCATAGCAAACAGCTGAATTGTTTCCTAGCAAGCAGTTGGATTTGATCCTAGCAAACAGCTCAATGTTATCCTAGGAAACAGCTGAATTTGCTCCTAGCAAACCATCTCCACGCCTGTGCTACTCCTGGAACTTCAAGATTTACTTGACCGTTCAGCCATTTCTTCCTGTTCTGCAAACTCGCAGGAAACGAGTTTTTATGAGATTTCCTGAACTTCGCATCTCTCTCTCTCTCTCTCTCTCTCTCTCTCTCTCTCTCTCTCTCTCTGAGACACATACATTCAACCCATCCCACCCCATCCCCCCTTTCCTAACTACAACCCCTCTCACCAGGGTATGACTGCATCCTCTCTCCCCCTACCCGAGGGACGGAGACAGACCGAATAGTTATACGTCAGGCAGTGCCACTGAGAGTGGCCGGAAAGAAAGATATATTTATATTTATTATTTATATATAGCGTGACACTTGCTCTTTATTATATAGTGGAGATTATTATTATTAATATTACTAGTGTAGGTGACCCGTAAAAATGACGGGTAAATATATAGATACATATGCACACGCACCCTTTCACAAGGGTATGACAACTCCCTCTCCCCCTAAGCGTAACTAGATATAAATATATATATATATATATATATATACCTGTCTATATATATATATTTATATATATACATATATATATATACATATATATACATACATACATACATATATATATATATATATATATTTATATATATGTATGTATATATAATCAGATACTTAATCTTTAATATATAGGGGAGATTATTATTAATATTATTATTATTAATATTACTACTACTCTATCTTCAATTGAAATGAACCTCCTCCCCCTATCTCCGAACTAGTCCGTACTGTAGGTACCCAAATTGTAGGTCACTGTTTGACACCGTTGATAACATGAGACATGAAGTACCACACAATGATTCTGGGATCTGTCTGGCGCTCGCATCCGGATACACTATCTGTTTTTATCTTTTTTAATCTTATCCAAAAAGATCACGTGTTTCGATGTGTATTGTCACAGCTTGAGTGATATCGCTTGCTTTTGGGAGTAGTGACGCCCTCTTTCCCAAATGGATATAGGGTAGAGGATTTGCTTATCTCCGCTAACGAAGATGGAAGGAGGTTATGTTTAGGCCCTAATTTATGTTTGATTGTGAACAGCTTCCTGGCCACAATTTTAACCAGGAAGTAATGAAACTGTTGTGTAAAAAGCTAGAAATGATGAAATTTTTTAGGGTCAATGTCAGGTCATGGTCAGAGCAAATGTTCAATTCACTTTTCGCCCCTGTTTGTGTTTGCTTCTGTGTGTGTTTGTTTAATTTTGAACAGCTTTATGGATGCAATTTTAATCGGAGAGTAATGAAACTTGCAGGGATTAACTGTTATGTAAAAAGCTGGAAATTATTAAATTTTAAAAGGTCAATGTCAAAGGTCAAAGGTCACGGTCAAACAAAATGTTCAATTCACGTAATCAGCCATAAGTTTAGGCATCGTTGTCATAGAGACTTCAAACTTTATTCATATATGAGTGTATGAAAATCTACGCTAATTAATACATGTTAAGGCAAAGGTCATGGTCTAGAAATAGGCTGCCTTGGCGGAGGTCTGCTCTCTACAGTGCTTTTCTATTTATTACTACTAGCCTCTGTACCATGGTCTTTCAGTCTTGGGTTAGAGTTCTCTTGTTTGAGGGTACACTGGAACACTCTATTCTATCTTATTTCTCTTCCTCTTGTTTTGTTCAAGTTTTCATATATAGGACATATTTATTTTAATGTTACTGTTCTCAAAATATTTTATTATTTACTTTGTTTCCTTTCCTCCTTCACTGGGCTATTTTCCCTGTTAGAGCCCCTGGGCTTATAGTATTCTGCTTTTCCAACTAGGGTTGTAGCTTAGTAATTGATGATAATAATAATAATAGTAGTAATAATAATAATTAATATAAAGACACTGGTTTTTCAGTTTTTTCTTCATGAATATTATTATTATTATTATTATTATTAGCTAAGCTACAACCCTAGTTGGAAAAGCTAGATGCTGTAAGCCCAAGGGCTCCAACAGAAAAAAATAGCCCAATGAGGAAAGGAAATAAGGAAATAAATAAACGACAATAAGTAATGAAAATTAGAATAGAATATATTAAAAACATCAACAACATTAAAACAAATATTTGATTTATAAGCTATAAAAGGACTTATGTCACCCTGTTCAACATAAAAACATTTGCTGCGAGTTTGAACTTTTGAAATTCTACTGATTCAACTAATGGTTTTATGTGCTTTCGTGTGTCTTGGTAGTCCAAGGATTAGAAAGGTGAGATTGTAGTGTCTGGTGTTTGAGGGACCGTAGAGGTTAGGTAGGAACGTAGGTAGATTCCTTATTATGTGTCCTTGACCAGTGGATCTCGTCATGGCCCGCCCCTGGCCCAAGTTGGCCCGTCCAGGGTCTCTCTCTCTCTCTCTCTCTCTCTCTCTCTCCCTCCCTCTCTCTCCAGTTGCTTTGCCTCTTGTGGTCTTCACATGTGACTACTACCTCTCTCTCTCTCTCTCTCTCTCTCTCTCTCTCTCCCCTAACAGTTGCTTTGCCTCTCTTGTGGTCTTCACATGTGACTACTACGTCTCTCTCTCTCTCTCTCTCTCTCTCTCTCTAGGGATACGCCCTGGACGTTATATGTGATCAATGTTCAGGTTCTTGGATCTTACTTGTCCACATTCATGTATACTATAATACTTATCTATTGAAGAGTTAGAAGAACACATGAGATTTTGTTTACCATCTTGTTGACACCATCTTTGTTGGTAAATATGGTACACTCAGATCTATTTACCTTCTTGTAGGCATAGCATTTGTTAGTCATTTTATGATACACAATCATTGATATTGTGTCATTACCCCTTAATGAAATAACATTATTAGCTTCTGTAGTTTATATTGAATAGATTCAGGTGCCCCAGTTGAAGGTGAAGGATATATTGGGTCATAAATATGGCAAAGGAAAAGTGAAAACTTGGCAGTGAAGGAGAATGAAATGTCATGGACCTATATCCTTTCCTCAATGGGCTATTTTTTTCCTTGTTGGAGCTCTTGGGGGTTATAGCATCCTGCTTTACCAACTAGGGTTGTAGCTTAGATAGTAATAATAATAATAATAATAAAAGTAAATTTCCCTGTTGGAGCCCTTGGGCTTATAGCATTCTGCTTTTCCATCTAGGGTTGTAAGTTAGCTAATAATAATAATAATAATAATAATCGAATCCCTATTATATGTTATACAATGTGCTTTTGTAAGTTGAATCGGTGGAGTTTCAAAACTTGAAACTTGCAGCGAATGTTTTCATGTTGAACATCAGACTTGTCTCTTTTTATAGTTTATTTATGAAAAATCGGTTTTAATGTTGCTGTTCTTAAAATATTTTATTTCAATTGTTCATTACTTCTTATATCGTTTATTTATTTCCTTATTTCCTTTCCTCACTGGGCTATTTTTTCATGTTGAAGCATCCTACTTTTCCAACTAGGGTTGTAGCTTAGCTTGTAATAATAATAATAATAATAATAATAAGAAAACTACTCTATCTCACCCCGTTCCTCTGGGAGTGGGAGAGGTAGTAGTCATACCCTTTTTAGAGGGGTTGTAGGTAGGAAAAGGAGAGGGGGTGGGAAGGGTTAAACCTCTGTGCATATCTCAAAATTTAGCCGTTATATTTGACGGGTTGCATACACTATCAATAATCAATAAGCATTCATGAATGTTTATTTTTTTTAGACGAGATACCGTAATCTTGATAACTTCTGAGTTTACATTGTTCGTTTGTTTGTATTTCATCATAAGGGTTCTTCCTCTCTGATGGGATGAGCCTTTACAAGCCATCCCTTTTACCTGTTTCTCCACAGGATGGGGCCTTCCTCTCTCTCTCTCTCTCTCTCTCTCTCTCTCTCTCTCTCTCCTGGTGGACACTATCTCCTTAAACCTCAGAGCTGCAATCCTCAGTCTTCAGTTATCCATTTTTAGACTTTATGTCCGATTACAAGACTTGCTATTTTCCCTCACTGGATTATTTTCCCTGTTGGAGCCCATGGGCTTATAGCATTGTGCTTTTCCAACTTATTATTATTATTACTTGCTACACTACAACCCTAGTTGGAAAAGCTGGATGCTATAAGCCCAGGGGCTCCAACAGGGAAAATAGCCCAGTGAGGAAAGGAAACAAAGAAAATAAACTATTTTAAGATGAGTAACATATAATTATTATTATTATTATTATTATTGTTATTATTGTTATCATTATCATTATTATTATTATTATTATCATTATCATTATTATTATTATTATTATTATTATTATTATTACGTGCTAAGCTACAAGCCTAGTTGGAAAAGCAGAATGCTATAAGCCCATGGGCTCCAACAGGGAAAATAATCCAGTGAGGAAAGGAAACAAGGAAAGATAAAATATTTTAAGAAGAGTAGCAACATTTAAAATAAATGTCTGTATAAACTATAAAACTTTAACATAACAAGAGGAAGAGAAATAAGATAGAATAGTGTGCCAGAGTGTACCCTCAAGCAAGAGAACTCATCAACATCATGTCATGAGTTTTGGAATATGTAAAATGTTAAATCATTAATAAAAATGGTTTTTTTCAGAGATACAGAGAAGGAAAAGGGTCTTCATTTGACTTTTTGTAGAGGAAATATATATTTTATACCAACTTTATCTCCGGAGATTAATTATGGAAAATGTGAAATAGTCAATAAAAAAATATTTTTCTTTTAAAAATACAATCTTTTTCTTTTTAGATAAAATATATACTTTTTCAAAAAATGTATCATGAGATTAATTATGAAAAATGTGAAATTGTCAATGAAAAAAAATAAATTTTTTTATAAATACAAAGATTTTTTCTTTTTAGATATATATATATATATATATATATATATATATATATATATATGTGTGTGTGTGTGTGTGTATATATATATTTAAAAAAGTATCTCGAGATTAATTATGAAAAATATGAAATCAATGAAAAAAAGAAAATGTTAGAAATACAAACAATGAAAAGATCATATATACAATTTTTTTTAGAGAAGTATCATCTATTCACCAACTTTCATCTCATGAGATATAAATTATGAAAAATGTAAAACCCTCAATGAAAGGAAAATTCTCTCAACGCGTCTCCCTCCGCAAAATCCGTTCTTGAAGCCACGCGAGGATCATCCAGGAACGGAGAGTGTCCTCATGGAACCGGAGACTCTCCTCTGGAGACTCCTCGGCTCCACAGAAGGCTTTATGCACTCACACAAGCACCTGAGCCATTCAGGCAGAGCCAAAAGGGAGTTAGTTACTTTGGTGTCCTCGAACATGACCTACATAGCAATGAACTAGCACTCGCGGTCACATTACCCCCCCCCCCCAATAACCCCCTCTCCTTAGTCTAACCTCCCTAGTTTTGTCATTTCTTCCCTTGACTGATAGAGAGAGACAGAGAGAGTTGGTATAATTTGTTAAGATGATTCCGAAGCTAGTTATTATTATTATTATTATTATTATTATTATTATTATTATTATTATTATTATTATTATTATTATTATTATTATGACAAAATTGGATGAGAGAGAGAGAGAGAGAGAGAGAGAGAGAGAGAGAGAGAGAGTCATTTATCTGTTATAACGATTCCGAATCGAGTTATTATTATTATTGTGGTTGTTTTTGGTGTTGTATTTATTCCCTTGAGAGAGAGAGAGAGAGAGAGAGAGAGAGAGAGAGAGAGATACTAGCATCATTTATCTGTTACAAAGATTGCGAATCAAATTATTATTATTATTGTTGTTGTTGTTCTTGTTGTACATATATTAGTGTAAATATTTCAATTATGAATATGAATGAGAGAGCTTTAACCTAACCTGAAGGCTAACCATTCCATTTATTAATCAAACCATATAATAATAATAATAATAATAATAATAATAATAATAATAATAAAGACGATGGAGCAATAATAAATCAATATCATTAGAAGCAGATGGAAAGTCTCCTAACAGGCTAATTTCATGCGTCATCTGAATGTATTTTGTATCGTAGTTTGTATTCAGTGCTGGCCTCCTGGGGTCTGGTCGTGCTGGAAAAGGACTCGGGACTCAGCTGTTAGTCAGGTGGAGTCTGGTAATTTGCTTCTTTTTTCATGTGGAAAAAATAATCTTTTGCCTTTAATATCATTCGTCTGATTGTTTATTTTGGCTGTGGATTGACACATTTTTTTTGGTTCATGAGTTGGCGCGATATTTTTCATAAATTGACGCGGTTTTTATTTCATGGTTTGAGGCGTTTTTTCCCATGCATTGACGCGTTTTTTTCTTGATTTGAGAGGTTTTTTGGTTCATGAATTGACGCTTTTATGTTCATGTATTGACGCGAATTGAAGCGTTTTTTTGGTTCATGACTTGAGGCATTTCTTTTTTTATGACGCATTTTTGGCTGTGGATTGACACATTTTTTTGGTTCATGAGTTGAAACGTTTTTTTTTTTTTTTTCATAAATTGACGCGGTTTTTATGTTCATGAATTCGTACGTTTTTAGGTTAATGGTGTGACCCTTATTTTTGTTTATAATATGATACGTTTTTGGGTTCATGAATTCATACGTTTTTAGGTTTATGATGTGACTTATATTGGTGTATAATATGACACGTTCCTTGGTTCATGAATTGACACGGTTTTTGGTTCATGAATTCACGTATTTTTTGGTTCGTGAATTGACACGATTTTTTTGGGTCACGAATTCACACTTTATATGGTTCATTAATTAACACGTTTTTTTGTTCATTAATTAAACACGTTTTTTTTGTTCATTAATTGAGACGTTTTTGGGGTCATGAAATGATACGTTTTTTTCATGAATTGACGTTTTTTGATTCATGAGTTATGGTTTTGTTCATGAATTCACACGTTTTTGTTTCATGAATTGACACGTTTCTTGGTTCATGAATTCACACGTTTTTTAGTTCATGAATTCACACGGGTTTGGTTCATGAATTCACACGTTTTTGGTTCATGAGTTGATATGTTTTGTTTTATGAATTCACACGGTTTGGGCTCATGAATTCACACGTTGTTGGTTCATGAATTCACACGTTTTTGGTTCATGAATTCACACGTTTTTGACTCATTAATTGACACGTTTCTTGGTTCATGAATTCACACGTTTTTGGTTCATGAATTCACATTTTTTGGTTCAGGAATTCACAGGTTTTGGTTCATTTTGGGTATGCGTGTGAATTATAGTTTATAGTTTATATATGAAAGATGTTTCAATGTTGTTACTGTTCTTAAAGCGTTTTATAATAATTGATCATTACTGCTCTTGTAGTTTCTTTATTTTATTTCCTCACTGGGCTATTTTCCCCTGTTGGAGCCCTTTGGATGTTATAGCATCATGCTTTTCCAAGTAGATGTGTAGCTTGGCTATTAATAATAATAATAATGATAATAATAATAATAATAATAACAACAACAACAACAATATTCCATTACTTCTCCTGTAGTTTATTTCTTTATTTTCTTTCCCCATTGGGCTATTTTTCCCTGTTGGAGCCCTTGGGTTTATATCATCATGCTTTTCTAACTAGGGTTGTAGCTTGGCTAGTAATAATAATAATAATTTCATTACCTCTCTTGTAGTTTCTTTATTTCCTTTACCTCACTAGGCTATTTTTTCCCTATTAGAGGCCCTTGGGTCTTATAGCCCCCTTCTTTTCCAACTAGGGTTGTAGCTTGGCCAGTAATAATAATAATAATAATAATAATAATGATCAGCACCCAAGTTACCTCTCCACCCAAGCTAGGACCAGAGAGGGCCAGGCAATGGCTGCTGATGACTCAGCAGGTAGATTTATAAGCTCCTCCAAACCCTCCCATCCCTAGCTCACAAGGATGGTGAGGTTACAGACACTACTAGAAAGTATTGGGCTAAAGCTGGTTTCGAACCCCCGTCCAACAGACCCATAATCCCTAGCTCACATGAATGGCGAGTTTGCAGACACTGTCGGTAACTATCCTAGCTTAAGCTGGTCTCGAACCCACGTCCAACAGATAGCCAGGCAAGGACGTTTTTAATAGGCCACTGTTTTGAATAGACAATTTGCTTCAAGGCTCGAAACAGGGTCAAGTGAAGGTTGTATATATGGTCAATTTTCTTGGACGATTCACTCACAAAATGACCTTTATAAACAAGTTAGCTGGAGCAGTCAAGTAAGAGGTCATTAATCATAATTACATTAATTATTAAGGTAATTTCATCATAGGCTTTAGATAGACCTCCCAGTAAGTAAGCAATTAAGAATATAATCTAGACTTCTAGCCTTCTATTATTATTATTATTATTATTATTATTATTATTATTATTATTATTATTATTACTACTACTAGCCAAGTTACAACCCTAGTTGGAAAAGCAAGATGCTATAAGCCCAAGGGGTCCAATAGGGAAAAAATAGCCCAGTGAGGAAAGGAAATAAGGTAATAAATAAAGGATGAGAACAAATTAACATTAAATAATTCTTTATAGTTACATTTAGAGGGTAAGAGTAAACCTTTATAAAGGCAACTTTTAAACTTAATGAGTGGCCTCCAATGTTTAATTGGTATTTTAAAGGGATGTCTGTCATTTAAGGCTTGTTATGTGGTAGCCCATATTTTGATGTTCTGTGGTTTAGCTTGGCATTGATGAGGAAGTATAGCTTTTTTATTTTATTTTTTTTTTATTTTACTTCCTCGTGACTTTTGGAGAAATAATTATAGTAATAATATTTATAGTAGTAGGAATACTTGTGATTGATACTTTTGTTGTTGAATATTATTATTATTATTATTATTATTATTATTATTATTATTATTATTACTTGCTAAGCTACAACCCTAGTTTGAAAAGCAAGATGCTATAAGCCCAAGGGATCCAATAGGGAAAAATAGCCCAATGAGGAAATTGAATAAAAAAAAAGATGTAAAAAGTAATGAACAATTAGAATAAAATATTTTAAAAACCGTAACAACATTGAAACGAATATTTCATATATGAACTATAAAAAGACTTATGTCAGCCTGTTCAACATAAAAACATTTGCTGCAAGTTTGAACTTTTGAAGTTTTAAATCATAGCTACTTCAAGCGATTATAATTTATAATTTATGTAAATCGTTTAGTTTAAATCTTGATGTTTTTGTTTCACACACACACACACACACACACACACACACGCCCACGCCTTAACGTAGTGAAAGGGTTGTTTATCGCCATGATCAACAAAGGTGTACTAGTCAGGGCCACTCATACTAGGTTGGTTTGCTTTGAGCGATCAGACAAAAGTCCCCTTATCACCATCTGCATTGGCAATCGTAATGATGAAAACTGGTCAAACCCCAGACATGATTAAGGACATGTCTGAGGCCATTGTCCGGTAGTGGACTAGAAACTGCTACATTTATTCATTGTATATATATATATATATATATATATATATATGTGTGTGTGTGTGTGTGCGTGTGTGTGTGTGTGTGAAGTAGGTGATGATGAAGGGAGAAGTATTGATATAAAACCTCAATATAGAGACGACTGGCGAAATCTAACCAAGGCCCTTTGCGTCATGAGGCTAAGGATATATATATATATATATATATGTGTGTGTGTGTGTGTGTGTGTATGTATGTATGTATTACGTAAATTCAAGGGCACATTGAATATGATGTCACGGAAGTAAAGACATAATTTGAATATAGATATTTTGCGGTTTTTAGAAGGCAAGGTTTTAAGTTTCAGTTAATGGGCTGGTTTTTTTTTTTTTT
>NC_090725.1:113759727-113772227 GCF_036898095.1 Palaemon carinicauda | reverse complement strand
TGGTCTTCACATGTTACTACTCTCTCTCTCTCTCTCTCTCTCTCTCTCTCTCTCTCTCCACTACAGCTGCTTTGCTTCTCTTCTGGTCTTCACATGTTACTACTACCTCTCTCTCTCTCTCTCTCTCTCTCTCAAGTCCGCCCAGCTGTTAATGGGTAGCGTCCAGCATTTAATCAGGCCAAGGACTTGCTGAGAAACCCTAATGAATAATAAATAATATATATATAATATATATATATAGCAGTACCAGCCGAACTCGGTAGAGTCCCTTTTCAGACTGGGAGGAAAGTAGAGAGGAAAGGTCCCCCCCCCCTTTTTTTTTTAATTTGTTTGATGTCGGCTACCTCCCGAAATTGGGGGAAGTGCCTTGGTGTATGTATGTGTGTATATATATATATATATATATATGTATGTATGTATGTATTTATGTATGTATATATATATATATATATAATATATATATATATATATGCTCAGTATTTTCTGCAAGTCATTTACCATTCCAAGTCATAAGCTTTGCAGTGTCTAGAATTCACTGTTACTCTTCTTGAAATATTTTATTTTTCCCTTTTTCCTTTCCTCACTGGGCTATTTTCCCTGTTGGAGCCCCTGGGCTTATAGCATCCGGATTTTCCAACTAGGGTTGTTGCCTAGCAAGTAATAATAATAATAATAATAATAATAATAATAATAATAATAATAATTGGTTTGTTTAACTTAGATGTGTGGACGTCATGTCTTTGTAAGTGACTAGTAGCCGGTGTAAATATATCAACAAGTGTTGATATCATAAGGGTAAATGGAACTCGAAGAAGTGCTTAGCTGTTTTTTATTCTTCATCATCTGGTGTTTTTGCTTCTGCTTTTGCTTTGCTGTTCGGTAGAGCGATTTGGTTTAAACGTTTAGAGTTTTTATGATCTTGTCTAACTTATGCTTGAACTCGTTACTGTTTACTACATCCGCTAGAAGTCTGTTCTGTGTATTTCCTATTTTGTATGTAAGGAAATTGAGAGAGAGAGAGAGAGAGAGAGAGAGAGAGAGAGAGAGAGAGAGAACGCATAAACTTGGATAAGAGCAAATGATTTAATTTATGTACAAGAATGATAACGGAAATTCTCTGAGAGAGAGAGAGAGAGAGAGAGAGAGAGAGAGAGAGAGAGAGAGAGAGAGAATTATTGATTGGTTTCTATAATATATTAGCGTCAGGACAATAAAGGTCACGTACACTGAAAAAAGTCAACATTACACCTCATCTTTTTTTTTTTTATTATTTTTTAAATTTTCCTTATGATATTTATGGAAGTGAAAGACTTATGTCTCGTTAAATCATCATTATAATCAACATTATTTTAATCATTATCATGAGCTGTAGCTAGTCCACTGCAGGACAAAGGCCTCAGACATGCCTCCATTCATGTCTGGGGTTTGGCCAGTTTTCATCACTAAGCTGGCTGGTGCGGATTGGTGATGGGAGATTTTCGTCTGATCCCTCAAATAGTGGACCAACCTAGCATGGATGGCTATGCCCAGTATAGTTTGGCTGATCATGGCGGTACACAAACCCTTTCTCCTCGTTATATATATATATATATATATATACATATGTATATGTATATATTATATATATATATATATACATATGTATATATATATTATATATATGTATATATATACATATATACATATGTATATATATATATATTATATATATATATATATATATATGTGTGTGTGTGTGTGTGTGTGTGTGTTTGTGTTACATTCTATGTGTTTGGTTATGCCCCATTGTCATTAACCTTTATTCACTACCCTATTCCAAATTAAATATAAGGCATTTAATTCTAATCTGGTCTCTCTCTCTCTCTCTCTCTCTCTCTCTCTCTCTCTCTCATGTACATATACAATAGGCCTATTGGAGGCCAGGGAACAGGTGCTCATATAAAAGGGCTTCTCAACTTTCGTTATAGGCCTATTCTTCATACCAACAAATGTCAGTCTACGTAGCGGTACTGAAGAAATATATTTCATCATAGCTATAAATGTGGGAATGAATTAATATTTTTTTTTATCCTTTATTATGAAATATACGTTTACAATCTTACAGGTTATAACATATATACATCATAGTATATTTACATAAAAAAATTTTCTAAATTTACATTTAATGTATTTACAATTGACATTTTTATACTATATCTAAATATGTTGTGAGAGTCAGCAACTCACTGGATATAATTGGAAGAGATTAGGTAGCAAACATATCTACATCATAGTATGTTACATAAATATTTTTTTCATTTTCCATGTAGTGTATTTACAATTGACATTTTACTATATGTTGTGAGAGTCAGCAACTCACTGTATACAGTTGGAAAAAGGTTAGGTAGCAAACACGTCTGCAGACGAGGCCAGCATCTTTGAATACCGGTGCGCGTAGCGGTGTTTTTGAATAATGCTGAAGGCGGAGTGAAGTACGGTACACCAATATCGAGGACAACTGGCCCTGTAGGCTTCTGCGGGGCACGAGATGTATACCTTTGGAGTATCGGGGATTTATAAGGCTGGAATAAGTTGTGGTACATATTTCAATGCTGTTTTTTTTATAGTTTATATAGGAAATGTTTATTTTAGTGTTGCTGTTCTTAAAATATTTTATTTTGCTTTGTATCCTTTCCTCACTGGCTATTTTCCCTGTTGGGGCCCCTGTGCTTATAGCATACTGCTTTTCCAACTAGGGTTGGGGCTTAGCAAGTAATAATAATAATAATAATAATAATAATAATAATATGCGACCCGTCAAAGTACATTCTGAGTTAACGGGATTTTCGAAGGTTGCGAGGTACATATTCCAATACTGGCGTATGCGACCCGTCAAAATACCTTTGGAGTGTCAGGGGTTTCGAAGGCTGGAATAAGTCGTGGTTCAGATTGCAATACTGGCGTATGCGATCCGTCAAAATACCTTTTGCGTTTCTTGGATTTCAAAGCCTGGAATAAGTGCTGGTTCAGAGTTCGATACTGGTGTATGTGACCTGTCAAAAATGACGGCTAAAAATTTAGATAGATATACACACGTACACGTAGATTCAACCCTTCTCACCCCCTCCCCCCTTTCCTAACTACAACACGCTAGTTTGGGCAATTTGTGGGAGATTGTAGTTGTGTGAGTGGTTACTGTTCAGCGTGGTGGATATAAATATGTGTGTATATATATATATATATATATATATACATACATACATACATATATATATATATATATATATAAATATAAAGAGAGAGAGAGAGATATGATGGTGTTTTGAAAATAATAATCATTTCTTATACGTTTTATCAATGTTATTATATATCATAAAATATACAAGCAAATCCTTGGGGAAAAATACTTTATTAAGACAAATTGAATTACAACAGTAATAAGACACCAATATATTGAATTACCTAATCAAGACATAAAAACACAAACCACTAACTAAAATGATTGTGGGGCTATGAATGATTGTTAAATAGCCCCCGTGTGTGTGTGTGTGTGTGTGTGTGTATGTGTATGTATAACCAAAACGAGAGACTAGGGAACAGGAACAAGGCCCACAAGAACATAGGAGGTTAGGATGTCGATGGAACAAGACGAGGCACTAGGAAGCTTCTGGGTGGGTAGGTAGGTAGGTTGAAGGAACGCGGCCTGCGTAGCAAGTGACCCAACGTAGCTCAGGGCAGGACAGGCCACTACTAGCTGGCCACGCTACTAGCCCCCTCATCATCAGCATCCCTGTGTGTTGCAATTCACGGCCACAAGTTGGGACGCCAGGGAAATATATTGATCATCTTGGTGGATGTTATGTGTGGTTAGGTTTTGCTCTGCCTGTTCTGTCTTATTTCTTATTCTCTTGTTTTTTTTTTATTTTTTTTTAATTATTATTTTTGTGATTTTAAAGTTCAATTATTATATTCTATTTCTCTCCCCTCTTCTTTTTTATAACTGGTTATAGTTTTATTAATGAAAGATTTATTTTAATATTGTTACTAATCATATAATGTTTTAATTTAATTGTTCGTTACTTCTCTTATAGTTTATTGACTTCCTTATTTCCTTTCCCTACTGGTTTATTTTTCCTTGTTAGAGCCCTTGGTTTTATAGCATCCTGTTTTTCCAACTAGGGGTGTAGTTTAACTAATAATAATAATGATAATAATAATTAATCATTATTCATTAATCATTAATAATAATAATAATAATAATAATAATAATAATAATAATAATAATAATAATAATAATAATAATAATAATAAAATGATGCTTGCTTTGGAATATTAATAACACATTTATGGGGAATTTAAATCAACCCTAATTGATGTTTCTTGGTGTGTGTTTGTTCGTATGTTTGTGTGTGTTTTAGGGATAAATTATATGTCACTCACAATTCATAACAAAATCATTTTCGTGCTGCATTGCCTTTCACTTACGAGAGAAGTATTTGTGTGGACCACTCATGTTTATTCCTATTGGATCTGGATGTTTCGTTTTGTAGAATAGGACAATTTAGTCTCTCTCTCTCTCTCTCTCTCTCTCTCTCTCTCTCTCTTTCTTTTCTGTATCTTGGAATACTTTTTCTTTTAATTTTCACCAAGAATCTGTTTATTAAGAAAAAATAACAAATGAGTTGTTTACACACACTCTCTCTCTCTCCCCTCTCTCTCTCTCTCTCTCTCTCTCTCTTTCTCTTTCTCTCTCTCTCTCTCTCTCTCTCTCTCTCTCTCTCTCCTGTATCTTGAAATACTTTTTCTTTTAATATGTACTAAGAATATTTATTTATTAAGATAGCCAATTAGTTGTGTACACCATTCTCTCTCTCTCTCTCTCTCTCTCTCTCTCTCTCTCTCTCTCTCGTTTCCTGGCGTGCTTCCTTCCTCTTCCTCCTTCCTTACTTTTTATTGCATCTTTTACATTTGGCATATCTCCAAGGACAGCAGAGAGAGAGAGAGAGAGGAGAGAGAGAGAGAGAGAGAGAGATAATGGTGTGAATTACTAATTTGTTATCTTTCTTAATAAACAAATATTCTTAGTACAAATTAAAAGAAGAATAGTGTTCCAACAGAGAGAGAGAGAGAGAGAGAGAGAGAGAGAGAGAGAGAGAGATAATGGTGTGAATTACTAATTTGTTATCTTTCTTAATAAACAAAGATTCTTAGTACAAATTAAAAGAAGAATAGTGTTCCAACAGAGAGAGAGAGAGAGAGAGAGAGAGAGAGAGAGAGAGAGAGAGCATAGGCTCTCCACAAAGAAGAAGAACTTTAAGGACCAAATGTAATGTTATGAAAAGGGGCTCTGGGTTAGAAAGATAAAAGGTCCCAACAGCTTCCAAACTCGGCCCTTTGGCTTCGCCTTTTCTTTCGTAATGTTTGGTTTAGGAAGACATTCCTTCTTCCTCCCTCCCCCCCTCCCTTATCTGAGCCTCCCTCATTCCCTCATTCCCTCATTCCCTCCACTACCCTCCACCTTTTGGCCTGTCGTAAGCGGTTCGGCCTTTGGTATCTGGGGGCTTATGATTGTGGACTTCAGCAAACGATGAGTTATTGGGTCTCGGTTATAGATTTTTTTTTTTTTTTATGAATTTTTATGTGTTAGCAACTAGTTTTCCTTTGCATTCATTGTGTTAGCATCTATTTTTCCTATGAATTCTTTGAGTTAGCATCTATGAAATCCATGTTTTAGCATCTATTTTTCCTGAGATCCATGTGTTAGTATCTGTTTTCCTATGAATTTCTTGCGTTAGCATCTATTTTTCCTATGAATTCCTTGTGTTAGCATCTATATTTCCTATGAATTTTTTTGCGTTAGCATGTATTTTCCTATGAATTCCTAGTGTTAGCATCTTTTTTCTTATGAATTCCCTGTATTAGCATCTATTTTTCCTATGAATTCTTTGTTAGCATTTATTTTTCGTATGAATTCTTTGTTAGTATTTATTTTTCCTATGAATTCCTTGTGTTAGCATTTGCTCTTTTATCGATTATATAAACTCATTATTTTTGGAACAGATAATTATTTAAGCTTTTCATCATCATCATTAACTCCTACGCTTATTGACGCAAAGGGCCCCGGTTAGATTTCGCCAGTCGTCTCTTATCTTGAGCTTTTAATTCAATACATTCATCATCTCTTCGCGCTTTATAGTCGTCAGCCATGTAGGCCTTGGTCTTCCAACTCTTCTATTGCCTTGTGGAGCCCAGCTAAACGTTTGGTGAATTGATCTCTCTTGCTCAAACCATCTCCATCTACCCGTCACCATGATCTCATCCATATATGGCACTCGAGTAATCTCTCTTATAGTTTCATTTCTAATCCTGTCCTGCCATTTGACTCATAATATCCTTCTGACGACTTAAACAAACGCGTTTATTCATCCCAATAGACTTTTTCATACAAGACGGATTCGGAAGCCCTTAAAGAGCGGAATGTACCCTTTCTAGGACTCTGCCCATTACTCCTTCGCGTCCCCTTCCTTTGCCCTACCGAAAACAGCCCGGGTATGCGAAGGAGTGCCCGCGGTGGTCCGTGCAAGGGCCGTGTGGGCGGTGCCAATTACCTGAAGAGGCTTCCTCCTTCTGCCGCCGTTGCCTGCCTCTTACGGGTCGCTGCACTGAACTCGGTCAAGTAGCCAGGGATGGACACGATTGCGACAGATTATTGATACGATTGTGATAGATTATTGACACGATTGCAACAGATTTGTTATACTAATACAGCTGATTTTATATGATTGCGACAGATTTTTGACACGATTGCAAAAGAATTTTGATACGACTGTGACAGATTTCTGGCACAATTGCAACAGATTTGTTATACTAATACAGCTCGTTTTACACGATTGGAACAGATTTTTGACACGAGTACAGTATAGCTGATTTTTGACATGGGAGCAACAGATATTGTATACGATTGCAGCAGATTTTTCACACGATTGCAGGGGATTTTTTATACGATTGCGACAGATTTTTAATACGATTGCGACAGATTTTTCACACGATTGCGACAGATTTTTGTTACGGTTGTCACTGATTTTTTATACGATTGCGACAGATTTATTAGTTTTATGATACCTTTAAGTATAAAACATTTCAAGGATCCCAACTTCACTATCTAGAGATGCTGCATCTTGGCCCAAGAAGTGGATGAGACGTCTGGGTGATAAAGATGAGATCTATTGGAACTTTGGGCATCTCTTCCGAATGGGAGAAGTGGCACTGTTGCAATCTTGAAAGATGCACATAACGTTGGTATGTATGTCGGAAGGGTGTAGTTTTGTACTTATTATTATTATTATTATTATTATTATTATTATTATTATTATTATTATTATTATTATTATTATTATTATTAGCTAAGTTACAACCATGGTTGCAAAAGGAGGATGCTTTAAGCCCAAGGGCTCCAACAGGGAAAATAGCCCAGTGAGGGAAGGGAAATTACTATTATTTATTCGCTAAGCTACAACCCTAGTTGCAAAAGCAGGATGCTATAAGCCCAAGGGCTCCAACAGGGAAAATAGCCCAGTGAGGGAAGGGAAATTACTATTATTTATTCGCTAAGCTACAACCCTAGTTGCAAAAGCAGGATGCTATAAGCCCAAGGGCTCCAACATGGAAAAATAACCCAGTGAGGAAAGGAAATAAGGAAATGAATAACTACAAGAGAATTAATAAACAATTAAGATAAAAGAGCTTAAAAGCAATAACAACTTCAAAATAGATTTTTCAAATATAAACAATAAAAAGAAACTTATGTCAGCCTGTTCAGCATAAAAACATTCACCGCAAGTTTGAACTTTTGAAATTCCACTGATTCAAGAACTACTGTACCTGCTTAGGAAGATCATACCGCAACTTGGTCACAGCTGGAATAAAACTTTTAGAATACTTTGTAGTATTGAGCCTCATGATGGAGAAGGACTGACTATTAGAATTAACAGCATACATAATATTACGAACAGGATGGTACTGTCCGGAAAAAAATCTGTAGAAAGCCATAGTCAAAACGTGTCACCTTGAACAGAAGTATATCCGTAACGTTAGCTAGTATGTTAGAGGCTTGCTGGAAAGGGGGGAGGGGTGGTTACGTTACGATCGTCTCATGGGCGTTGTCTATGTCACGAAAGACCGTCACACTTTTGGGTCTCTCCTTCCTTTTCCTCTTTGAGAAAGACAAATATTCATTGACCCTTTACGGTACCCTTGAAGGCCCTTGGCTGTTCACGGACTCTAGGTTTTTCTGGAGTCCGGTTTTGATAGCTAGATGGTAACGTCACTTCCTGGCAATCTACTAGACTGGGGTTCGAGACCCGCTCAAGCTTGATCATTTCTTGTAAGTGTCTGTAACCTCACTATCCTTTTGATCTAAGGATTGGATGTTCCTTTCTTACAATCTGTTAGACTGGGGTTCGAGACCCACTCAAGCTTGATATTTTCTCGTAGTGTCTGCAACCTCACTATCCTTGTGAGCTAGGGATAAGGGGGTGTTTTGGGGAGCCTATAGATCTACCTGCTGAGTCATCAGCAGCTATTGCCTGGTTCTCCTTGGTCCTAGCTTATTGGAGAGGGGCTTGGGCATTGATCATATCCTTATTCGGGCAGTCTCTAGGACATTGTCACTTTCCATTACCTCTGCCATTCATGAGCGACCTTTAAATATTTCTTTTATCTCTATCATCATTAGTGTTTTCATTGTTTATGTGTACATGTATATATATATATTATATATATATATATATATATATTATATATATATATATATATATATTATATATATATATATTATATATATTTATGTTTGTATGTATATATATATATATATATAGCCTGAAAACTGCTCTTATTATATAGGAGAGACATATATATACTTGAATTGTTGACTGTATGGAACAGAGTAATTTGGGGTATATAGCTCGTTTAGACAAAAAAAAAAAAAAAAAAAGGCAGGACAATTGTGTAGTGGAATGAGTATGTAATTCAGTAGTGCTAGAAGCCAGATAAGGTTGAATGGTGCAATATGTGTCGGGGTGTTTGACGCGCCAATGGTGAGCTTTCATTGTAAATTTAAACCGATTAGAATTATTGAAATTATATGAGAGAGAGAGAGAGAGAGAGAGAGAGAGAGAGAGAGAGAGAGCTTGCAGTCTAGGAGTATTGTTATTATAGGCTCCATTGAAGCTCGCAATGCGAATCAGGCAAATTTCCCAAAAGACCCTTTATGGGGACAACAGGAGTGTGACGTGAATTCAAGTAGAAGAGCATTATGGGTAAATCATTGCACAGATTTATTTGTATTATTATTATTATTATTATTATTATTGTTATTATAGTTTTTGAAGTGAGACTATAAAAGAGTAATCCTACACTTAAAAATGGTTATTAGTATATATATATATATATATATTTATATATATGTATATATGTGTATATATATATATACATTAAACATATATATATATATATATACACACATACACACACACATATATATATATATATGTGTGTGTGTATATATATATATATATACACAACAACAAGCATCAACAAATGCAACCGTTTCTAGTCCACGGCAGGAAAAAAGGCCTCAAACGTATCCTTATTCATATCTGGGGTTTAGCCGTTTTCATCACCACGCTGACCACTGTGGATTGATGATGTTGGGAGACTTTAGTCTAATCTCTCAAACCAAACCAACCTAGTATGAGTGTCCCTGACTAGTACAGCTTTGCTGATCATGGCGGTACGCAAACCCTTTCACCACGTTATGGCATCCTCACACAGAAAGGGATATATATATATATATATATATCTATATATATGGTATATATATATTTATATATATATGGTATATATAAATATTTATATATGTATACATATATATATATATATATATAATTATTACGTGCTAAGCTTCTACCCTAGTTGGAAAAGCAGGATGCTATAATCCCAGGGGCTCCAACAGGGAGAATAGCGCAGTGAGGAAAGAAGAAAAGGAAAAATGAAATATTTTCAGAAGAGTAAAAACATCAAATAAATATCGCCTGTATAAACTATATATATATATATATGTGTGTGTGTGTGTGTGTGTGTATATATATATATATATATACACACATACACATATAAATACATACATACATACATGCATGCATTAACACCGTATGTTAAACTCTAGGCTTCATGGAAGTTTCACGATTATGTACCGTTGTGATTACAACGAATGGATAGGCGTAACCACTTCGCCTCTTTATTTAAACGGCGTTTTAGCTTTTAAATGCAGTTATTCCATCCTAAAGCCTCCAGGAAGATCCACATGTAGGAGAGACTCGTATGAAGCCACATTGAGATGTCTAAAGGTAAAGTATTTCCAGTAATAAAGAACAAATTGAAAACGGAAAGTAGACGCCAGAAGGAAAAGATATTAAAAAGTGCTAAAAAAAAGTCTCTCTCTCTCTCTCTCTCTCTCTCTCCTCTCTCAACACGTGTGGACGCCAAATAATTAATGGAGAAACGCAAATGCAGTTTTCCTGTTATTCTGAAAACTATATATTCTGTATATATATATATATATATATATATATATATATATATATATATATATATAGACAATAACAACAACAACAATAACAAATGTAGCCGTTTCTAGTCCACTGCAGGACAAATGTCTCAGATATATCCTTATTCATGTCTGGGGATTGGCCAGTTTCCATCAATACGCTAGTCAGCTCCGGATTGGTGATGGTGGAAGACTTTAGTCGATCGCTCACAGCAAATCAACTTAGTATGGGTGTCCTTGTCTAGTACAGCTTTGCTTATCATGGCAATACGCAAACCCTTTCACCATATATATATATATATATATGTTATATATACACACACATATATATATATATATATATTATATATACACACACATATATATATATATATATACATATATATATATATAAATTTATTTATTAGCGAGAGAGAGAGAGAGAGAGAGAGAGAGAGAGAGAATCATTTATCAACCAGCTCTCTCTCTCTCTCTCTCTCTCTCTCTCTCGAGAGAGAGAGAGAGAGAGAGAGAGAGAGAGAGTTTCATCATAAAACCTACTCTGAAATTATGACTTATTCTTATATAAGGTCATCAGTTGTAATGGCTCGTATCAACCACACACTCGATCAGTATTCACAATGGCTCCTAGATACTGTATTAGCTGATCTCGATGATGATGATGACCTTGTGCGTGAGTGTTTGTGGGTCACGAAGCGAGGTCATACGAGGGAGGTCAGCTAGAAGGTCATCCGCTTACTTGCCACTATATGCTATTCTGGAGAGTCAACTGGTGTTGGAGGAAGTGTGGGTTGGCCACTGGAGAAGGGAATCTAGGTCATGTCATTATTTGGCTGTTTTTGGTCAGATGTGGATAGTTGCCGCTTGTGTCTGATTGGTATGGTTTGCTGCAAGTTTCTTTAATGACTGTGAATATGCATTTTTTTTTTGTCATTAATTGTACTCCAAACTTACACATTTTAATTTTAGTTTGGCCAAATGTGGACAATTGCCGCTCGTGTCTGATTGGTATGTTTGCTGCAAGTACCTTTATTGACTTTGATTATTTTTTTTTTAAAATTGTGTCATTAATTGTACTCTAAAGTTAAACATTTTAATTTTGATTAGGTCAAATGTGGACAATTGCCGCTTGTATCAGATTGCTATGGTATGCTACAAGCTCCCCTAATGACTGATTATGCTTTTTTTATAGATATTTGTAAATGATGTTTTTAATTTTACACTAAACTCATTTTAATTTTGACATTTTAATTTTGATTGGTTAATGCTTAATGCACTTCATGGTACTGGCTGCTTAAGTTTTATTTAAATGACATTGCAAATGAATATATTAAAGGCGGCGAGAGTTAACATTGCAAATAAATCTACTAAAGACGGCGAGAAATTTGAAAATGAAATAGAAGTGTTAATTCGATAAATGTGCGCCAATGAACTTATATATTTGTTTTTCTCAAATTCACGGTAACGAAGCAAAGAATTATAAATCTGAAGTTTTTTATTTGATTAGCATGTCTTTTTATAGTTTATATATGAAAGATCTGTTTTAATGTTGTTAATGTTCTTAGAATATTATAATTGTTCATTTCTCATGTAGTTTATTTCCTTATTTTCTTTATTTCTTTTCCTAACTGCCCTATTTTCCGCTGTTGGAGCCCTTGGGCTTTTAGCATCCAGCTTTCCCAACTAGGACTGTACCTTAGCTAGTAATAATAATGAATAGTTTATTTATTTCCTTATTTCCTTTCCTAAATATGCTATTTTTCCCCTGTTGGAGCCTTTTGGCTTATAGCATCCTCCTTCCCCAACTATGGTGTAGCTTAGCTAGTAATAATAATATATAGTTTATTTCCTTTCTTAAGTGGGCTATTTTTCCCTGTTGGAGCCCTTGGGCTTGTAGCATCCTGCTTTTCTAACT
>NC_090725.1:113752097-113759227 GCF_036898095.1 Palaemon carinicauda | reverse complement strand
GCTTAAACTGTGCGGTCTTGCGCGCTGACAACTGCTTCGTCTTTCAGTTTGTTTTTCGTGGTTTTTCAATAGCATTTTGTTAATATTATTATTATTATTATTATTATTATTATTATTATTATTATTATTATTATTATTAGTTTTTAAATCTTTCTATTTGCGTTGACTGCCTCTTTCAGTTTTTTTTTTTTTTGTGGTTTTTCAATAGCATTTTTGTTATTATTATTATTACTTTTATTCTATTTTTCTTTTTATTTATTCACGTTCTTGTTTACTGATTTTTCAGTTTGTTTATTTTATGGTTTCAATCCGTATTTTTTTGTTATTACTTTTTTATATTTTTTATTTATTTATTTGCTTTCTTGTCTATTCTTTTCAGTTTGTTTATTTTATAGTTTCAGTCAGTATATTTTGTTGTTGTTTTTATTATTATTATCATTATTATTATTATTATTATTATTATTATTTACGGTTAATTCTCTGTTTTTCTTTTTATTTATTAGCGTTCTTGTGTATTTTTTTAATTTGTTTGCTATGGTTTCAATCAGTATTTTGTTGTTATTATTGTTATTATTGTTATTATTATCATTTATTCACTGCTTTTTCCTTCAATTTTTTATCATGATTTCAATAATCCTTTTGATAGTATTATTATTATTAGTATTATTTTAATTATTATTATTATTATTATCATTATTATTGTTAATAATATTATCATTGGTATTATTCAATGCTTCTCCTCCCTATTTTTCATCATTGTTTCAATAATCATTTTGTTATTATTATTATTATTATTATTATTATTATTATTATTATTATTTTGTTCTATTTATTTATATATTTATCTGCTTGCTCACAACAATCTTAATTTATGAAAAGGGGAAAATGTAACCTCTGTATCTGCCTGGTGATGAAGATGGCCAATCCCAGACATGACTAAATACATGTATGAGGCCTTTGTCCTGCAGTGGAATAGAAACAGCTGGATTTGTTAAGCAATACAGCAGTGTCATCTTCGAAGTTGTCATGCTCCTTACGGTACACTGTTAAAAAAAACGTCCTTTTATTCGGAAATTCTCCGTAAAAATACACTGTTCTTACCAGTATTTCAGTAAAATACAGGCGACCGTAATTTTACCTTACTTTTTTATTATCTGTTACGGGTTGTTTACCGTAATATCACTCTTTTGCGTCAATATAACCGTTTTTAAAACGGTAAAAATCCTGGAATAAATGTTGCCTGACTTTTATCAGTTTTTATGATTCTCTAGTTCTGTAGTCTTGGGTAGTGCCATACCCTCCTTACCATGGTCTTCCACTGTCTTGGGGTAGAGTTCTCTTGCTTGAGGGTACACTCGAGCACACTATTCTATCTTATTTCTCTTCCTCTTTATTTTGTTATCGTTTTTATAGTTTGCATTGGAGATATATATTTTAATGTTACTGTTCTTAAAATATTTTATTTTCCTTTTTCCTTTTTCCTTTTCCTCACGGGGATATTTTCCTGCTGGAACCCCTTGGCTTATAGCATACTGCTTTTCCAACTAGGGTAGTAGTTTAGCAAGTAATAATAATAATAATAATAATAATAATAATAATAATAATAATAATAATAATAATAGTATGACTAGCGTGTGCTACCTGAAAAGTACAAGTGTATCGGGTGGATAGGAAGTTGATTGGAATGGCAAGTATCTTGGGGCTAAGAGGTAGACATTGTTGGGGGGGAGGGGAGAGAAGGAAGAAGAAGAAGTATGAGGGCCAAAGAGGCCCCTTGATGGAAGTTTCAGGTTAGACAGGTGACCTAAAGGCCCTGGCCAAAGCCACAATCCGCCAAGGCCAACTTCGGACCGACCGACAGCCAGCCAATGTTTCTTTTCGGTCATCTCTCGCATCCCCCTGTTTTCTGCCTCTCGTCCTTCTCTTTCTCTGTTTTTTTATCCTGCCATCACTGACGACAATGGCTGTGCATGATGTGTACACATTTGCTGATAACGCCGTCATTATCTCCCATCGGTGTTGTTTTTTTCTCTTTTTAGCTTTCGCGTGTGCATCGTGTCGTTGCATTTGTTAACCTTCAGCTTCTGCTTGTAAAGGTTTCTCCCCTGTTTTTGCAGTGGTTTAAAGGCCGCTCGTGAATGGCAGAGGCAGAGGACAACAGGATAATTCCCTAGAGGCTGAAACCTTCAGCTTCTGCCTGAAGTAGTATCTCGTTTGGAAAGTGGTTTAAAGGCCGCTCGTGAATGGCAGAGGCAAGGGACAGTGGCATTGCCCTATCAAGCAGGACAATGGTCTAGAGGCTAAAACCTTCAGCTTCTGCTCTGAAAGTTTTCTCGCCGGTTTTGCAGTGGTTTAAAGGCCGCTCGTGAATGGCAAAGGCAAGGGACAATAAAATGTTTATTACTTTATTATACAATATCGTCATTTTATTATTCTTCATATTAATATTTTATGACCGCCTCCAATTAAGTTGGAAGGAAGTCAAGTTTTACCCTCTGTTTGTGTGTTTGTGTTTGTTTATGTTTGTGAACAGCTTCCTGGACAAAATTTTAATCTTATAATAATGAAACTTAGAGAGGTTAACTATTATTTAAAAAGTCAGAAAATATTAAATACGTGTTGAGGTCAAAGGTCAAGGTCAAGCAAAATGTCCAATTCACTTAATCAGCCATAAGTTTGGACATTGTCACAGAGACTTTAAACTTGGTTCATATTTGAGTGTATGCAAATCCATGCCAATTAATACATGTTGAGGCCAAAGGTCAAGGAAGATCAAGAAATAAGCTGCCGTGGCGGAGGTCTGCGCTTTACTGAGTGCCCTTCTAGTTATATGTTTTTACATGTTAGTCATTTCAATATTTTTAATATCTTATACAACATCGTCATTTTTTTTCATTATTCATCAATCTTTTATTATCACTAAATCGACATAGTATTTGTTCAATCATAAATATGCATTGCAAATATATCTTTCTTTTGGTTACGTGGTTATTTTTGCTCGTCACCGTTAGCAGTATTGGGCATTGAGCCCTGTTTTTTTTTTTTTTTTTTGTTCTTTGTTATTCTTCTTATTCTTAAGCACACCCTGTTCACTATACCTAAAGGTGTCTCGTTTCAGGCATAATTTCATTCCAGCTGCGACCAAGTTTTGGAATGATCTTCCTAATCGGGTTATTGAATCTGTAGAACTTCAAAAGCACAAATTTACAGCAAATGTTTTTATGTTGAACAAGCTGACGTGTTTATTTTTATAGTTTATATATGAAATATCTGTTTCAGTGTTGTTACAGTTTATAAAATATTTTATATTAACCATGGTACAGAGGCTATGGCACTACCCAAGACTACAAAACAACGGTTTGATTTTGGAATGTCAATGTTAATGAATGAAATAAGTGACAATTATTATCAATTTATTATTAGCATTATTACTAGCCAACCTACGACCCGATTTGGGAAAGCAGGATGCTATAAGCCCAAGGGCTCCACCAAGGAAAAGTATCCCCGTGAGGAAAGGAAATAAGGAAATAAATAAATTATATGAGAAGTATGAACAATTCAAAATAAAATATTTCAAAAACAGTAACAACATTAAAACAGATATTTCATATATAAAATATAAACAGACTTATGTCAGCATATTCAACATACAACATTTGCTGCAAGTTTGAACTTTTGAAGTTGAAAAAAATTAAATTGGGTGATTAAGTGTTAATTCCAGGATGTGGGAATGCACTGGGATTCCAGATTCTAGACACGAATTCCTGCAATGGAGATTAAGGACTTTAACCAAATCTCGTCTTGAGAGTCCTACCATATAGGGACTCTCGGTTCAGGACGTCCAAGCGTTAATTCCAGGAAGTGGAAATGCACTGGAATTCCAGATTCCAGATTTCAGTCACGAATTCCTTCAATGGAGATTGAGGACTCTTTACCAAATCTCGTCTTCAGAGTCCTACCATATATGGACTCGTGGTTCAGGACGTCCAAACGTTATTTCCAGGAAGTGGGAATGCACTGGGAGTCCAGATTTCAGTCACGAATTCCTTCAATGGAGATTAAGGACTCTTAACCAAATCTCGCCTTGAGAGTCCAACCATATCAGGACGTCGTAGTTAGTGCGAGTTGGTGAGACCTTGAATCGGATCCAGAGGACGTGTTTCCAGCACGGGTTCCAGGGCTGGTCGACTGGAAGGCAGGTGACCCGACTCTGCCCTGGCCAAGGACACCTACACCGCTGTATCTCGCCTCGCGAGAGAGAGAGAGAGAGAGAGAGAGAGAGAGAGAGCGCAGCCCCTTTTGCCTCCGTACCTGTCCCAAGTCAAGGGTCCCTCTTCTCTCCTCTGGACGGGACTCCACACACACCCCGCGTCTTATGGCGCACTGTTGGCTCTCTCTCCTCGAACTTCAGCTCTCTCCCCTCGTTCCTGATCGTAACTCGAGATGCGTTTGTCGTTCCTTCTCTCCTCTCTCCTCATCTTCCTCCTCCTCCTTTTGCCTCGTCGGACCCTTCCAGGTCATTTTTCGCTAATCATGCACGACGACTTTGCTTCCCCAAGTTCTTGCCATTTGACTTATTGCTTGGATGGGCATCGACGATTGGTTGAGCGTTTTGGTACGGCGCCCAGGTCGAATCAGGTTTACTCCTCTTCCTCTCCCTCTCCCTCTCCCTCTCCCTCTCCCTCTCCTCTCCCCCCTCCCCCTTCTATAAATGGCAGCATCCTTTATCTTGTTTGCTTGCATCTTCTCTCGCGATCCTTGTTGATGCGAAGAAGCAAGCATATATTTTTGATAATATAAATGTTAGTGAAAGTAACATATATCGGATAAACGTATATCAAGCATTCATCTCTCTCTCTCTCTCTCTCTCTCTCTCTCTCTCTCTCAAACACACACCTCTGGCACTTATGCATTGCTGATTCTATTCCTGTTTTCTGATGCCCTTCTGAAACACTTTGCTCGCTCAGCTGGAACCGCGAGTAGGTTTTTTTTTTTTTTTTTTTTTGGGGGGGGGGGTTAGATCAGCTCGGAGGTTGGGGGGGGGGGGGTTAGAATGCAACAAGGTGAGATTGATACGATTGCCAGTTGCAAGATAGCAAGCAGCTATTGCTTCTGGGATGACCTTTTTTTCTAGAGGGTAGTTGATATGCGTGGATAATGTGGACCTTTTTTTATGTGCAATTTTTGCTCCACGAGCGCACGGGTTGTTGTGTTTCTTCCTGATACACGCGCGTGCGCGCTCACACACACACACACACACATATATATATATATATATATATGTGTGTGTGTGTGTGTGTGTGTGTGTGAGTGTGTGTGTGTGTACACACATATACATACATACATAATACATACAACAACAACAACAACAACAACAACAACAAAATGCAGCCGTTTCTAGTCTACTACAGGACACAGGCCTCAGACATGTCCTTATTCATGTCTGCGGTTTGGCCAGTTTTCATCACCAGGCTGGCCAGTGTGGATTGATGATGCTGGGAAACATTTGTCTGATCACTCACAGCAAACCGACCTAGTATGGATGGCCCTGACTTGTAATGCTTTGCTGATCATGGCGATACACAAGCTATTTCACCACGTTGAAGTGTCTCCACTCAGAAAGGATATATATATATATATATATATGAGAGAGAGAGAGAGAGAGAGAGAGAGAGAGATAACAGCCATCAAATAAACCCCTTTTCCTATTGCCTTACATCTTGTAAGGCAAAATGATATGGCATGGTGGGACTTGTTTATATATATATATATATATATATGTGTGTGTGTGTGTGTGTGTGTGTTTATGCAAAGTAGTTACTATACTTTGTTCAAATCTTTCATTCGTTTCCCTAGGATTCGTTCATTTCCCACTTCAATATTACTTTTACTTTCAAATGAAAATCCTTTATTTTATTTTTTATTTTAGTGCAAAGATTTTATCTAGTTTTAGCCAAATATTTTCTATAAGTAATTAATTGAACATTTTAACTACTTACTTTTCAATTTTGTTGTTACTAATCTATTAATCGATTCAAGTCGCATTTATTTATATTCAACATTAAGTTATGATATCTAAAAATATTCATAACTATATATATATATATATATATACATATATATATATATATATATGTATATGTATATATTTATTTATTTATTTATTTATACACACACAAGTCATAAGTTTTCAAATATCAGAGCTCCTATCTGAGTGCTTTTAAAACATACCAAATAAGGGTTTATTATTATTATTATTATTATAACCATCTTTATTAAATACCTAAATAGAGAAAAATATACCACACACAATAAAGTAATTCAAATAACCGTTAGAAGATCAGAAGGAAATTGGAAGTAAACTTTGTTTATATCCTGGATAATCTCGAAAGAGACTATGAAGAGGAGCAGTGGGAAGGGGGGGAGGTTGGGGGGGGGGGAGTGAGGGAGGGAGTGGGAGGGGGAGGGTAGGAGGGACCCAGACTGAACTGGGTCACTTCAGTCATGGCGGCGTCCTCTCCCCGTCGTCGGCTGTGACGTAACCCACATACGTATGCACGCGCAGGCACCACCACCGCCTAGTACTTTTCCCGCCAAATTCTTTTGAAGTTCTTTTCTATCTGTCTTCCTTCTTCCTCCCTCGGAGGATATCCCTCCTCCCTCCCCCCGTTTACTCTCTTCTCCTTTTCTCACCTTCCTTCCTCTTCTTCATAGTCTTACCTTAGTTGCTTATTGGCTGTTCCTACCCAAGCGGTTACCTTAGACGGTTAATCTAGGCAGAGGTGGGGTAGGTGATTTTTGGAGTTTTAACCTTTATTTGTAACTTCTATCTTGCAACTTTAAATAGTTTAGCTTTCTGTGTGTGTGCGTATGTTATAATTTTGTTCAAACAACATATAGCAGATTAATATTCTTAATAAAATAATCAACATTTGGTTAGGAATATCAGAACATTTTTGTCTTTAGAAAAACCTTGGATATACTGTAGAATGTTAAATTTCATTTATGAAAATATTAATTTTTAGAATATTTTGAACATTTCAGTTTGCATTAACTCTGAAATGTTAATTTGAAGCTAAGCCACAACACTAGTCAGAAAACCAGGATGCTATAAGTCCAAGGTTTGCAAC
>NC_090725.1:113727097-113747097 GCF_036898095.1 Palaemon carinicauda | reverse complement strand
TACTAGAGAAATGATAACTGACTGTAGAACGTTCTGCAGAAATGATAACTGACTGTAGAACGTTCTCTAGAAATGATAACTGACTGTAGAAAGTACTGGAGAAATAATAACTGACTGTAGAACGTTCTGCAGAAATGATAACTGACTGTAGAACGTTTTCTAGAAATGATAACTGACTGTAGAACGTTTTGGAGAAATGATAACTAACTGTAGAACGTTCTCTAGAAATGATAACTGACTGTAGAACGTCTTGGAGAAATGATAACTGACTGCAGAACGTCTTGGAGAAATGATAACTGACTGTAGAACGTCTTAGAGAAATGATAACTGACTGCAGAACGTATTGGAGAAATGATAACTGACTGGAACGTTCTGGAGAAATGATAACTGACTGCAGAACGTATTGGAGAAATGATAACTGACTGGAACGTTCTGGAGAAATGATAACTGACTGTAGAACGTTTTGGAGAAATGATATCTGAGTGTAGAACGTTTTGGAGAAATAACTGACGAGAACGTTTTAGAGAAATAATAACGGACTGTAGAACGTCTTGGGGAAATGATAACTGACTGCAGAACGTCTTGGAGAAATGATAACTGACTGGAACGTTCTGGAGAAATGATAACTGACTGTAGAACGTTCTGGAGAAATGATATCTGAGTGTAGAACGTTTTAGAGAAATGATAACGGACTGTATAACGATTTTATACTGCCATCTACAATGCTCTTTTTTTTTCTAAAATGGTCTTTGTATTTAATTAATCTTAGAATATTTAATATTAATTATTCATTACTTCTCATCACTTGTGGAATGATCTACCTGATCGGGTCGTTGAAGCGATAGAACTTCAAAAGTTCAAACTTGCAGTAAATGTTTTTATGGTGAACAAGTTGATATAAGTCTCTTTTTATAGATTATATATGAAAAAATATTTGAATACCAGTGTTTCTAAAGTATTTTATAATAATTATTCATTACTTCTGTAGCTTATTTATTATATTTTATTTCCTCACTAGGATATTTTTCCCTTTTGGATTCCTTGGGCTTATAGCATCCTGCTTTTCCAGCTAGGGCTGTAGCTTAGCTAATAATAATAATAATAATAATAATAATAATAATAATAATAATAATAATAATAATAATGTTTTCATGATTTTCCTTTTTTATTCTTAAGTGCACTTCCTCGTAAGGCTTCTGGCCAAACTAGTCTTGCTCTCTGTCTTTTCGTTGTTATTGCCAGGAAGAGACTCTCTCTCTCTCTCTCTCTCTCTCTCTCTCTCTCTCTCTCTCTCTCTCTCTCTCCGGAAGTAAATGGTGTTTAATCTTTGGATTTTCCAGTAAATTTGTATTGTCTTTGTTTGTGTGTATATATAATTTATATATATATATATATATATATATATATATATATATATATATATATATATATATATATATGTGTGTGTGTGTGTGTGTGTGTGTGTGTGTGTGTGTGTGTGTATTATAGCCACGGAATACATTTTATATTCATCACGTGTCAGCTTTCGTGATTTCTACACACACACACACACACACATTATATATATATATATATATATATATATATATATATATATATATATATATATATAATTATGAAAATGACTTAGAAACATAGTAACTGTTCTCTAATAAACAAATCTTATGCATCTCTTTAAAGACCTTTTCCAGAGAGAGAGAGAGAGAGAGAGAGAGAGAGAGAGAGAGAGAGAGAATATATGTTACGAGTCCTTGAAGAGTTATACTTCCTTGCACACAATTCAACCAGTCTTGTTCCAATAAGGTTTGCCTTAAGTGTCCTACTGTTGAATCCTTTATATCTCCTCCTCTCCCTCAGTCCTTCCCTCTCCCCCTCCCTCATCTACTAATTTATGGAAGTCGCCCTCATAGCATTCGGACGACGATTTCCTTAGCCCAAGGCATCAAGTCTTCATCCGAAATCCGTTTTTGTGACGTCACGTTTACGTTCGATTCCTTTCCTGTTGGCTTCGATTAAAAAAAAAACAATTTTAGCCTGTGCATTTGGCAACAGCTGTTGCTAAAAAATAAGTATATGCTAATTTTTGAATAAAATTGTATGTGATTTATTTGGGCATTCGCTATCTTGATAATTGTCATCACATTATCTTTGTGCTTCATCTTTTCCAGCAGTCATTGGCGAAGGCATTTCTTCCTTCTTTCTTACGAGACGAATCTAGGTTAAGAGGGATAACTCCTTAACCTGTAGGATATATTGCTTTATCCGCCTTTAAGGATTCTTTTTTTATGTAACTATTCGATTTATAAAGGATCGTAAAGCTATAAAGTAAATGTTCTCGGAAGTAGTTATAGCCAGTATGAATAAAGTTGTTGAATAAATCACATGACAGGACATGGCAACACTTCCCTTTTCATTGAAGGTGGCATCTTCCCTGACGGTTTTTTTATTCTAATAATATTTATTTACGGATTAACTACACATTAAAATTCTACCAAATATTGATAGGTGTATTGCTTATGTCCTAAGTAATATATAAATCAGCATGTTATTAAATGGCGTATGAAATTTATGTGTAAGTAAATAATTAAAATATAATACCTGGCAACTTTCCGCCCCGCTTCTCGTGGCCGTGGAATGTCGCTCCAGATGTATGATGATGATGACTTTGTTGCAGACGACCCTTCTCAACATGCACGTGGAGGGAGAGAAAGAGAGAGAGAGAGGGAGAGGGAGAGGGAGAGAGGGAGGTCAGCTCTTCATGTACGTGTTATCATCGTCGTATATTATACATTAATGTATTACATTTAATACATCGTCAGTTTTTTAATATAATAAATTAGGTATTGTAGTTTGCTTGGACGCACATGGGGATATGCGAAAATCATCCTTTCGAGCCTTTCCTGGTATCCTTCTATCTTCCTACACCCCCCCCCCCTCCTGGTTCGCTTCAGTCTGACCAGCTTCTCCCGTCATCCTAATCCCCCCCTCGCTAATCCCTCTCCCTCCTTTCCCCCTCCCCCTCATCTTTCCTCATTTCCTGTGACCTTTGCTATTAGTCAACAGGTACTCGAATACAACCGGATAGATCAAGCCCTGCGCACTATTTATTTGATAATAATAGTATTATAAATACGCTACGTATTTTTGTATGTTCGTATGTATGTTATTTATCGCCAAGTGATGGAATTCCATCGTAGCGATTAAATCATCGATGTAATCGCTCGTCGGCAACCCTGCTTTTTCTCTTTCTCTCTCTCTGACCTGCCTGTCCGGCTGTGGGCTGTTACACAAAATTATTTCGACGGTTTTACCTGGGATTACCTCATGTTACCTGGCTTGGGTCGAGGCCAGAGAGGGGGAGGGAGGAGAGGGGGGAAATATACATTGTTGGTGGCGTCCTAGGACAGGCATGGCCTTAGGAAGAAGCCTATCCTTTTATGGCCATTTTCCGTTAAATATCCTCCGAAGATTTCTTATCGTATGTACGATTGTCCCTCGAAGGACATGAGGAACATTAAGGTGGTCTGCTAAGCTGCTTGTCCAAGCCAGTTTTCGCGCGCCAAATAAAATGTCCAACAGTGTGGCCAGAGTGATGCTATTTTAGAGTTTGTCCAGTCATTCCTCGCCTCCTTTTTTTCACCTTTGGCCAGGAGAGGAATTGGGGGAGGGGGCGAAGGAGGAAGTAGAGGCAAAAAGTGTTAGGGCAATTTCTTCGTCTTAGGCCTAATTGCGCAAGTCTTACTATACTCAGTTGGTTCTTTTTGGATATTTACTGATATATTCAGCTCTGCCTTTCGTCTAAATCTATTTTTTACAATGTTATATATAGGATGGCATTGGTTTTGTAATTATATATATATATATATATATATATATATATATATATATATATATATATATATATGTGTGTGTGTGTGTGTGTGTTTTATATACATGAATGTATATATACACATGTGTATGTGTATTATGTTACATTATGTAAGTAGATAGTTAGATAAATAGCTAGCTAGCTAGAATGAATGATTTGGAGTTTTTTGACATCCTAGCTAGCTAGCTAGCTAGCTAGATAGATAAGCGTTTACCTTATCATTGAAAATGAGTAAAACTAGTCGTGAGCTGTTAAAACATTTGATGTTTTAAGGTCTATAAGTCGTACATCGGTTTGTTAAAATGACCTTCAAACCAAGATAAGACTTACTGATAAAAACCAGAATGGACCCCTAAGTCTCAATACCGACTCTGAGTCTCCAACGTGTATTATTCGAATTACATTCACACCATAACGTCTTTCCCAATCCCAATAATCCTCTCGGGCGCTTCTGTTTATCCCAATTTGTCTTCTTATTCTTCTCCTATGCCCTCTCTCCTTTCGTCGTTCCCTCCCCCTTGGAGGGATAATACTATCCCCTCCCTCCTCCTCTCGATGTCATTCTTTTCCGTCTTGTGGTAGCTAATGCTTTTGTGCTCTTAGACGCATTAAATTAGACCTAGTATTTGTTCCATAAGCGTATAGAGCACTCTACGTTCTTTTGTTTTAATTTTCTAATCCTGAAGTTGATGGTGATTTATCTCTCTCTCTCTCTCTCTCTCTCTCTCTCTCTCTCACAGGTCCCGTGGGAATAGTTGATCCGGCTTTCTCAGTACCACTGGGGCTTAACACTTGTTGGGATGAATGTTTTGACCTGGAAGATGGTTCAATTTACTTAGAAAAAGGATAAATAGGATTTCTTGCTTTCACATGAATATGTTAATTCTTCTTTCGACTTGGATAGATATACTCGTTTTATAGGATTGCCAACAGTTAAATCAATGCAATGACTAATTAAGCTACCAACAGCTAGACCAATGGATAATCAAACTACTACCAGCTAGACCAATGGACAATCAAGCTACCAACAGCTAGGCCAATGGATAATCAAGCTTCCAACAGCTAGACCACTCGATAATCAAACTACCAACAGCTAGACCAATGGCTAATCAAACTACCAACAGCTAGATCAATGGATAATCAAACTACCAATAGCTAGACCTATGGATAATCAAGCTATTAACATCTAGAGCAATGGACAATCAAGCTACGAACAGGTAGACCAATGGATAATCAAGCTACCAACAGCTATACCAATAGATAATCAAGCTATTATTATCTAGACCAATGGACAATCAAGCTACCAACAGGTAGACAAATGGATAATTAAGCTACCAACAGCTAGACCAATGGATAATCAAGCTACCAACAGCTAGACCAATGGATAATCAAGCTATTATCATCTAGACCAATGGCCAATCAAGCTACCAACAGCTAGGCCAATGGATAATCAAGCTACCAACAGCTAGACCAATGGATAATCAAACTACCAGTAGCTAGACCAATGGATAATCAAAGTACCAACAACTAGACCACTGGATAATCAAACTACCAATAGCTAGACCAATGGACAATCAAGCTACCAACATCTAGAGCAATGGACAATCAACCTACCAACAGGTAGACCAATGGATAATCAAGCTACCAATGGATAATCAAATTACTACCAGCTAGACCAATGGATAATCAAATTACTACCAGCTAGACCAATGGACAATCAAGCTACCAACAGCTGGGCCAGTGGATAATCAGGCTACCAACAGCTAGACCACTGGATAATCAAGCTACCAACAGCTAGACCAATGGAAAATCAAACTACCAATAGCTAGACCAATGGATAATCAAACTACCAATAGCTAGACCAATGGATAATCAAGCTATTAACATCTAGAGCAATGGACAATCAAGTTACTAATAGGTAGACCAATGGATAATCAAGCTACCAACAGTTAGACCAATGGATAATCAAGCTATTATCATCTAGACTAATGGGAAATCAAGCTACCAACAGGTAGACCAATGGATAATCAAGCTACCAACAGCTAGACTAATGGATAATTAAGCTACCAACAGCTAGACCAATGGATAATCAAGCTATTATCATCTAGACCAATGGCCAATCAAGCTACCAACAGCTAGGCCAATGGATAATCAAACTACCAGTAGCTAGACCAATGGATAATCAAACTACCAATAGCTAGACCAATGGACAATCAAGCTACCAACATCTAGATTCTAGAGCAATGGACAATCAACCTACCAACAGGTAGACCAATGGACAATCAAGCTACCAACATCTAGATTCTAGAGCAATGGACAATCAACCTACCAACAGCTAGACCAATGGATAATCAAGCTATCATCATCTAGACCATTGGACAATCAAGCTACCAACAGCTAGACCTAGGAATAACCAAACTACCAATAGCTAGACCAATGGATAATCAAGCTACCAATAGCTAGACCAATGGATAATCAAGCTACCAACAGCTAGACCAATGGATAATCGAGCTTCCAACAGTTAGACCAATGGATAATCAAAGTAATTCTACTGTTGTATAGACCAGATTACGATTTTAACGAATATATCTCAGGATAGGGGCCTATAAGATTGCCAACAGTTAGACCCATGGATAGTCAAAGTAATCCTACGGTTGTGGAGACCAGATTACGTTTTTTTATTATTATATCTTAGGATAAGTTCGTTTTATAAGATTGCCCACGATTTAAGCAAAGGATAATCGAGATTACATTTTTTTGATGGTTAGTCTATCTCCTTTTTAAGCTGACCTTCGTGACAAGTGACCCGTGAGGCGTGACCTCTGGTCGACCCTCACCTCTCCCTAGCTCCTCTCCCTCCTTTCCCTCTCTCCCTTTCCCTAGCTCCTCTCCCTCCTTTCCCTCTCTCCCTCTCCCTCATCTCTGGACCTTCACCTTCTCCTCCAACAAACCCTTGTTCCCTCAACCTTACATCCGGTCGATTCTATGTCACGTAATACCACCTTACCTAACCGTGCCCTAGCAAACATTACAGGTGTCTCTCTCTCTCTCTCTCTCTCTCTCTCTCTCTCTCTCTCTCGGAGAATACTCATAGGTGTTTGTTGTATAACCTTGAAGGAGTTATTATTATTATTATTATTATTTGCTAAGCTACAACCCTTGTTGGAAAAGCAGGATGTTATAAGCCCAAGGGCCCCAACAGGGAAAATAGCCCAGCGAGGAAAGGAAACAAGGGAAAATTAAATATTTAAAAAACAGTAACAAAATTAAAATAAATATTTCCTATTTAAATTATAAAAAACGTCAACAAAACGAGAGGAAGAGAAATTAGATAGAATAGTGTGCCCCATTGTACCCTCAAGCAAGAGAACTCTAATTCAAGACTGTGGAAGACCATGGTACAGAGGCTATGGCACTACCCAACACTAGAGAATAAAGGTTTGATTTTGGAGTGTCCTCCTAGAAGAGCTGCTTACCATAGCTAAAGAGTCTCTTATACCCTAGTATCGGTTATTTCTAAGTCTTCTATCTATTTGTCTTCCTCTTGTTTTTTTTTTTAAATTTGTATAATTTATAAATGAAATCTATATTAATATTGTGACTTTTCTTATGATATTTTATTGTTCATTACTTATCTTGTCGATTATTTATTTCTTATGGCTGATTATGTGAATTGGACATTTTGCTTGACCCTGACCTTGACCTTTGTCATTGACCTTTCAGAATTTAATCATTTCTAGCTTTTTACATAACAGTTAATCCATGCAAGTTTCATTACTCTACGATTAAAATTGTGGCCAGGAAGCTGTTCACAAACAAACACACTAACTCGCACACAAGGGGTAAAACATAACCTCTTCCCAGCTTCGTTGGCGTAGATTAAAGTGACATTGTAAAAGTTTTCTCTTCTCCTTAACCTGATTCGCTGCCTTTCCCTTAACTGGCTTCGTTGACCCATGACCTGACCTTGGAGCGGACTGAACTTATTCTTCAAACATTCATCTACAGAAGTTCAAACTTGCAGTTAATGCTTTTATATTTAACAAATTAATTTGTTTTTCTACATAGTTTATATATGAAAAGTCTATTTTAACGTTGTTACTGATATTGAGATATTTTATTTTATCCACTACTTCTCTTTTATAATTTATTTATTTCCTCATTTCCTTTCTTTACTGAACTATTTTACCCTGTTGGAGCCCTTGGGATTATAGCATCCTGCTTTTCTAAGTAGGGTTGTAGATTACCTTGTAATAATAATAATAATAATAATAATAATAATCTTGTTGTTAGGATAATTTAGGGAAAATATATTTTTAAAAGCTCGATTAACTGAGAGAGAGAGAGAGAGAGAGAGAGAGAGAGAGAGAGAGAGAGAGAGAGAGAGATTTTCAGACCCTACCATTGTGTGATTATATTGCATACGGATTGAAAACTGGGCCTTGCGACAAGGCTGTCCCAAACCTATTGGAATATGTTCAGTCGGCCTCTTAAATGGGAGAAGGGTTTTAAGGGCTAAGATAATTGCTAGCAATTGCAAAGGGCGTTGGTGAGGAGTAATGTGGGCGGGATCACTTCCTTCGATGCAATTTGGAGTTGCAAAAAAAAAGTAGCATAGGAATGGAGGTTTGGATAATGACTACTACTACTACTACTACTACTACTACTACTACTACTACTACTACTACTAGCTAAGCTTTAACCATACTTGGAAAAGCAAGATGCTATAAGCCCAAGGGCTACAACAGGGAAAAATATCCCAGTGAGTTAAAGAAACAAGGAAAAATAAGATAATCTGAGAACAATAGCAACTTGAAAATGAAAATTTCATATATATACTATAAAAACTTTAACAAAACATTTTTGACGGGTCGGGTACACTATTATTAATAATAATAATAATAATAATAAGCACTACTACTACTACTATAAAAATCTATTTCATACTGATGAGTTTCACAGTTATGTGTGTGTGTGTGTGTAATTTGGTATAAAATATATTTTTATGTTAGTAGCCCAGTCCCAGATTCATCTCCAGCCCAATATTCGCCAGGCACACGTTTCATGGCTAGAGAGAGAGAGAGAGAGAGAGAGCGAGCGAGAGAGAGAGAGAGAGAGAGAGAGAGAGAGAGAGCGAGAGAGAGAGAGAGAGAGAGAGAGAGAGAGAGAGCCTTGATGAATTTTTTCGGCCACCAAGAGTAATTGTTATGAAAGTAACGAGCGAAGTTATGTGCAATTTAACCTTGATCCGAATGGAGGAGTAAGAAGAACGTCTCTCTCTCTCTCTCTCTCTCTCTCTCTCTCTCTCTCTCTCTCTCTCTCTCTCTCTCTCTCTCTAAAACTCAGTTTCAGTAAAATTATTCTTTTGATTTTTTAATAATGTACCATTTTTCTGGTGTTAATTCTCTCTCTCTCTCTCTCTCTCTCTCTCTCTCTCTCTCTCTCTCTCTCTCTCTCTCTCTCTCTCTAAAACTCAGTTTCAGTAAAATTATTCTTTTGATTATTTAATAATGTACCATTTATCTGGTGTTAATTCTCTCTCTCTCTCTCTCTCTCTCTCTCTCTCTCTCTCTCTCTCTCTCTCTCTCTCTCTCTCTCTCTCTCTAAGACTCAGTTTCAGTAAAATTATCTTTTTGATTTTTTAATAATGTACCATTTACCTGGTGTTAATTCTCTCTCTCTCTCTCTCTCTCTCTCTCTCTCTCTCTCTCTCTCTCTCTCTCTCTCTCTACAAACGTTGCAACAGTCAGAGCTACCGTTACTCTCTCTCTCTCTCTCTCTCTCTCTCTCTCTCTCTCTCTCTCTCTCTCTATATATATATATATATATATATATATATATGTATATATATTATATTTATACATATATCTATGTATGTATATATATATATATATATATATATATATATATATATATATATATATATATATCTTTCTTCGTGGCCAAGTGGTAGTCATTGTCTATACAAGCTTGCCAGACCAGGGTTCGATTCCCGGCCGGTCACAAGCTCTTGTCATTGTGTGATTTCGCCTGGGGCTCTGATCCCGAGGTCGTTAAGAGAATCCAAACATTAATGTATCAAAAATATATACGGCTTATTTGAATATGAAAAACACGTCTAAATGTGCAAAATGTATCCTATATATATATATATATATATATATATATATATATATATATATATATATATTTATATATATATATATATATATATATATATATATATAAATAAACACACAAGTTGCAACAGAGCTACCGCTACTCTCTCTCTCTCTCTCTCTCTCTCTCTCTCTCTCTCCTTGGAGACATCAACATTTCGGATGGTCTTAGAAACAGAATTAGACTTGATTTTCATATGATATTAAATATGTCACGTTTCTAATTAAAACATATAATTATTATCATTATTCTAGTAAATTCCTTTCATGTTATGAATTAAATATTGTATTATGTAATGGTTAGAATTTTAATATGAATATTTTTTTTTATTATTCTTATGTACCAATGTATGATTTGTATGTTATTTTGTCAGTGAAATTTAAATTGTGTGTGTACATGAAACTTGATGTTTTTTTTTCTTTTTTCTTCACAGGTTTGTGTGGCTTTTATTATGTGCCCCCCCCCCCTGATCCCCAAGGAGAAGAGGTATTGTAATTTTCTTCTAAATCTCAAGTTTATGATCATGGTGTTGTTAAGTTGTTATTTGCATTCAGAATATTTTAAATGTTATATATGAATTGTTCAGCATTTCTCTTGTAGTTTATTTATTTCATTATTTCCTTTACTCACTGAGCTGTTTTTTCCCCTGGTGGAGCCCTTCAAAGTTGTAGCATCCTGCTTTTCCAACAAAGGTTGTAGCTTGACTACTACCACTACTACTACTACTACCACTACTACTACTACTACTACTACTGTTATTTCCTTTCCTTTCTGGACTATTTTTTTCCCATGTTGTAGTCCTTGGACTTTTAGCATCCTGCTTTTCCAACATGGTTGTAGCTTGGCTACTACTACTACTACTACTACTACTACTACTGTCATTTCCTTTCCCCAATGGACTATTTGTAACCTGTTAGATCTCTTGGGCTCATAGTATCCTGCCTTTCCAACAAGGGTTGTAGCTTGGCCGCTACTACTACTACTACTACTACTACTACTACTACTACTACTGTTATTTCCTTTCCTCACTGGACTATTTTTCCCCTTTTGGAGCCCTTAAAGTTGTAGCATCTTGCTTTCCCAACTAGTGTTGTAGCTTGGCTACTACCAATACTGTTATTTCCTTTCCTCACTGGACTATTTTTTTCCCATGATATTGCCCTTGGCCTTATAGCATCCTGCTTTTCCCACAAGGGTTGTAGCTTGGTTACTACTACTACTACTATTGTTGTTTCCTGTTATGATAACGTGAAAAAGACTTGTGACATCAGAGCCATCTTGTGGCGAAAATCTGTAGCGACGAAAAAAGTAAACAAAACATTCGGGACCAATCTATTGTCTTAATCCTAACACAACAAACATCCCAGGGCTGTAAGTACTGTGTGTGTGTGTGTGAGAGAGAGAGAGAGAGGAGGAGAGAGAGAGAGAGAGAGAGTCTATCAAAGAGTTTCTTTATGAACCTAACATTTCTCCGCTACTTGGCATTAACGTGTTCCGCTTGACTTAAGTGGCACTGGCACTCAGGGTCAGATAGGTCAGGCCACTTCCCCCTCAGGATGCATTACCCGGGCGTGACGTCACTGGACAATCTATGTGAGGTCATCATTAGCCAATTACCATACCAGGCTGATCATCATCATCATCTCCTACGCCTATTGACGCAAAGTGCCTCGGTTAGATTTCGCCAGTCGTCTCTGTCTTGAGCTTTTTAATTGAATACTTCTCCATTCATCATCATCTACTTCAGCCATGTAGGCCTGGGACTTCCACCTCTTCTAGTGCCTTGTGGAGCCCAGTTGAAAGTTTGGTGAACTAGTGTCTCATGGGGAGTGCGAAGAGCATGCCCAAACCATCTCCATCTATCCCTCGCTTTGATCTCATCCACATATAGGACTCGAGTAATCTCTCTTTATAGTTTTATTTCTAATCCTGTCCTGCCATTTAACTCCCAGTTATGAAAGTATGATTTTCATATATATTTAACTATATAGCTATAGGTTTAAAGGTCGCTCGTGAATGGCATAAGCAAGGGACAGTGATAATGTCGTAGAGACTGACCTTATATACATATGATCAGCGCCCAAGCCCCGCCGTACCCAAGCTATGATCAGGGATGGCCAGGCAATGGCTGCTGATGACTTAACAGGGTGAAACCTATAGGCTCCCCCAAACCCCCATATTTAGCTCACAAGGATGGTGAGGTTGCAGACACTACAAGAAGCTATCGAGCTCGAGCGGGGACTCGAACTCCATGCCAGCAGATTACCGGGCAGGAACGTTTTTTTTTTTTGTATTATAATTATTATTAATAATAATAATAATAATAATAATAATAATATTATTATTATTTTCATTATTATTATTATTATTATCATTATTATTATTATTATTATTATTATTATCATCAACTAAGCCACAACCCTCGTTGGAAAAAGCAAGATGCTGTAAGCCCAAGGGCTCCACCAGGGAAAAATAGCCCCATGAGGAAAGGAAACAAGGAAATAAACTATAAGAGAAGCAATGAACTATTAAAATAAGATATATTAAGAACAGTAACTAAAAGTATTTGGGACATTACAAACGCGTTTTAAGAAGCCTTTAAACCCTTCATGGGAAGCGAAGAGGTTGCTGGGATGAGTTTGGGGGGAGGGGGGGGAGGGTAGGAGAATTCGCTGTGAGGAAAAGAGGCCACAAGAGAGGCCAGGAGGCTGTTGAGAGGGGGGGGGATGGGGGGAGGGACTTGGCCCTGACGTCAACTTGCCTCGCTGACCGACCTCGCTCAACACGCTAAACAATGGACATTATTCACGGTAGTTGGGCCATCTCTCTCTCTCTCTCTCTCTCTCTCTCTCTCTCTCTCTCTCTCATGAAAAAGTCTTTATTTTATAATTTTCCTGTAGAATGACTTATAATTTAATTGATATATAATAAACTCAGTTGTTAGAGGATGGATTATTTCGGTATGTGTTCAGGAAATGTAACAATTCAAAACAAATATTCTTTTTATCTTTGCAAAAGTCGACAACAACTTTTTGCTTGGAAAAAGTCGGCACAGATTTTGTAGCTTAGAAAAAGTCGACAACAATTTCTTTTTGCTTGGGAAAATTCGACACCGATTTTGTACCTTGGAAAAAGTCGACGACAATTTCATTTTGCTTTGGAAAAGTCGACAGTATTTTTTTTTCAGCTTTACAAAAGTCGACAGTAATTTTTGAGCTGTTTCAAAAGTCGATAGGGTTAATTTTAGGTTTGCAAATTCGACAGTGTTTTTTTAGCTTTGTAATAGTCGACAATTTTTTTTTATCTTTGCAAAAGTCGACAGTCTTTTTTCAGGTTTGCAAAAGTCGGCAGTATTTATTATGGCTTTGCAAAATTCGACAGTATTTTTGTAGTTTTACACAAGTTGACAGTATTTTTTTTAGTTTCGCAGAAGTTGGCAGTATTTTTTTTAGCTTTGTAATAATCGGCAATATTTTTTAGCTTTGCTAAAGTCAGCAGTATTTTTTTTAGCTTTGCAAACGTCGACCCTATTTTTTTTTAGTTTTGTAGAAATTGGCTGTATTTATTTAGCTTTGCTGAATCCAACTATTTTTTTTTTAGCTTTGCAAACGTCGGTCAGTTTTATTTTGTGTAACTTCCGGTAAATACTGTATTTACGACCTGAAATACAACTGCCAGAGATTTTCCATTAGTCAATAAAGTCAAGAGAGAGAGAGAGAGAGAGAGAGAGAGAGAGAGAGAGAGAGAGAGAGCGCCCTGTCCCTTCATTCAACTTCAACTTTCAAATATATTATTATGGTTATTGTTTCCTGGAGAGTTGAATTGACCTGAATGTTTGAAACCCTTTTCCTTTCCTCACTGGGCTATTTTTCCCTGTTGGAGCCCCTGGGCTTATAGTATCCAGCTTTTCCAACAAGGGTTGTAGCTTAGCTAGCAATAATAATAAAGGCATAGCTTATATGGGAGAGTATTATAATTATCTAGCTGAAAATTGCCGTGCAAGATGGGGCAGGACAATGCCCTGGAGACTGACCATATATATATATATATATATACAGTACTTATATATATATATATATATACGTATATATATATGTATATTCATATATATATATATATATATATATAATTTTCTTAACCTCAATCATACTGAGAAGTTATTCAGTAAATAATTTATGGAATAACTTTTTATACATTATTGTAATTTTAGCTTTTCTTCATTAGAGATGGTGGAAACTAATTTTTTTCTTAACTAATCTACTATTCCATGATATAATTCATATTGTATAAAATAAAGAATTTAAATATTAATTAAGTGGTATTTATTATAAATGTAAATGAAGGATTTTTCCTCTATTAAGACAATTAATAAAACTGCACAGCTTTATGTAGTATAATAATGCTTATCGCCATTCCTAATGGCACACTGTACACTGTACACCATGTACAATGTACAGTTTTATTAATGCTAGTGTGACCGTGAGCAGCTCGTTCGAACTGACCCAGTACATACTGTACATAGGTCGGGGGGGGGGTGAATGACCTCGTCCTTGGCACCAAACACGACTATGTGGCACTCCCCCCTCTCTCGCTCTCCCTCTCCCTCTCCCTCCCTCTCTCCCTCCGCTGCACTTCCTTCTCTTAGGGCCAAGAGAAAGTGTCTCTCCTAGGATTTCCAGGTAGGAGTCCAGTGGCAGTCAGCTAAGGTCATTGGCAGTCCTAATTCGGTTTGGTTAAACGTATAGGAATGTTGGTAGGAAGAAAGAGGTTGGCCTTACTACTACTACTACTTCTTTACATTTAAATTGTACTTAAACAGTACTGCTCATTGGTCATTGGGCTCTCTCTCTCTCTCTCTCTCTCTCTCTCTCTCTCTCCTTACAATACTGTCTATTGGTCATTGTGATTTCTCTCTCTCTCTCTCTCTCTCTCTCTCTCTCTCCTCTATTTACAGTACTGTATTGGTCAATGTGATCCTCTCTCTCTCTCTCTCTCTCTCTCTCTCTCGGAAGTGTGTTCTTCTTCTTCTTCATTTATTATTATTATTATTATTATTATTATTATTGTTTTGTTGTTGTCATTTTCTTTGTAAGGTAACAGTAATTCCGGAACATCTGTGAACCAGAACTGATGCAAGTGTGTCGAAAGCCGCAAGGTCGAATATATATATATATATATATATATATATAACGTTTTCTATGTGTGGATACCTAAACGTGATAAGGGTTTTTGTATCACCATGATCAGCAATGCTGTACTAGTCATGGCCACCCATACTAGGTTAGTTTACATTGAACGATGAGACAAAAATCTCCCACCATCACCAATCCGAAGTGGCTAGCATGGCGATGAAAACTGGCCAAACCCCAGATATGGATAAAGGTGTGTCTGAGGCCTTTGTCCTGCAGTGGACTAGAAACGGCTGCATTTGTTGTTGTTGCTACTGTATATCTATCTATCTATCTATCTATCTATCTATCTATCTATATATATATATATATATATATATGGGGAAAAGATGTTTGGTGTAAGAGGATGCCTTTGATGGAAGGCATAAATGCATTGGAGAGGGCGCATCAGGCAACCGACCCCTTAACGTAAGGATAACTGTGGGGAAGAAGATTGAGTGGAAGACGTATAAGAATAAACTTCTGTAATATTCTGTAACTTTCCAATTTTCTGTATCTCTTATCTCCAAGGCTAAAGTTTTCGTGATAGTCGTGAGCCAATACATGTGTCGGTACGAGACTAGACAAATGGAGTTTCCTACGAATCATTTATCAGCCTTGGAGATAACAAGGGGAGGCACAGGAAACTGGAAAAGAAGCACTGTGAGGTAATAGAAGTCGCAAATGCATTATCAGCTTACTTATAGACGTACACATTATACGTGGGGGTGTGTGTGTATATATATATATGTATGTGTGTATGTATGTATGTATATGTATATATATATGTATGTGTGTATGTACGTATGTATGTATGTATATATATATATATATATATATATATATTATATACTATATATATTTGTAAAGTCAATGTATATAATATATATGAGATATTTCCTGTTCTTAGAGGAATATAGTTGAGAAAGAGAGAGAGAGAGAGAGAGAGAGAGAGAGAGAGAGAGAAAGAAAGAGAAGAAATTAAACTAGTCTAGGATGCAATCTTGTCGAAGTCAACCTGGACACATTACATTAAATATGTTTTTACAATAAATATATAAGAAAAAAAAAACAGTTGATGCTGTAGAGAGAGAGAGAGAGAGAGAGAGAGAGAGAGAGAGAGAAATTGTGCATTCACCTTGAGGTGCCACTGGAATACGTTGCCTTCTTGTTATTCAAAAAGCAGCAGTCCACGAAACGACTTTACCCCCCAATATTATAATTACAAATGATCTCTCTCTCTCTCTCTCTCTCTCTCTCTCTCTCTCTCTCTCTAAATATCTACTGATCAGTCTAAATTTATTTCAATATACTTAGATAACAATAGGACATTTCCTCTCTCTCTCTCTCTCTCTCTCTCTCTCTCTCTTCCTGGTCAATCTGCATTTGTTATTTCGATATAATTACATTACAGAAACGATATTACAAGCCCCCCCTTCTCTCTCTCCTCTCTCTCCTCTCTCTCTCTCTCTCTCTCTCTCTCTTAAAAGTGTTTTGAAGGTTTTTGTACGCGACCCGTCAAAAATGAGGTTATTATTTTTATTATTATCATTATTTTTATTATTTTCATTTTTAGTACAAGGTAAAGTATAACCCTTGTTGAAAAAGGAAGATGCTATAAGCCCAAGGACTCCTACAATGAAAAATAACCCAGTGAGGTAAGGAAATAAAGAAATAAACTACAAGAGAAGTAAAAAACAATCAAAATAAAACATTTCAAGTACAGTAACAACATTAAATTATATCTTTCATATATAAAACTATAAAAAATTATAAAAGAAAAGAAGAGAATTAAGATAGAATAGTGAGCCGGAGTGTACCCTCACCATCAAGAAAGAGAACTCTAATCCAAGAGTGTTATGATTTTATATACATATATATATTATATATATATATTAAATATATATATATATATATATATATATATATTTTCAAATATCTTCATAGATTTCTGACTCGTAACTTGTAATTTCTGATTACTGGCACTCATTCCAGTGTTTTTCTCATTTTTGTCTGGATAATGACTAGTGGCTTAATTACTACTAGCCATGCTACAACCCTATTGGAAAAAGCAGGATGCTATAAGCCCAAGGGCCCCAACAGTGAGGAAAGGAAATAAAGGAAACGGATAGAACAGTGTCCTGAGTGTACCCTCAAGCAAAAATAATCTAACCCTCCGTTTCGATCATATTTTTTTGAAAATTATTGCTCCATGATAATACTTCCACTCCTTCCCAGATGTATGACAGATGAAAGTTCACTTTATTATTATTATTATTATTATTATTATTATTATTATTATTATTATTATTATTATTATTTGCTAAGCTACAACCATAATTGGAAAAGCAGGATGCTATAAGCCAAGGGGCCCCAACAGGGAAAATAGCCCAGTAAGGAAAGGCAAGAAGGAAAAAGTAAATATTTGAAGAACAGCAACAACACTGAAATAAATACTTCCTATCTAAACTATTAAAACTATAACAAAACAAGAGGAAGCGATATTACATCGAATGGTGTGCTCTATCCCTAGATAGTGGAACACCCATGGTACAGAGGCTATGGCCATCTGCCGTGATTAATAACACTTTGTACTCTGCTGTGCACCTTATCACACGTCAGTCGTTTTCAAGATGGTTACCTACTGGTGGGAAGAGTCATCTGTGCGTGCATTTCCTCATGCTTGGGTTTAACCAGCAAAACACACACCCTCAAGTTTGCTTCTTGAAGGAACATTTCAAGTTCTGAAAGCAGCTGTGTGCTGACTTATGTGGTCAACGGAGTTTGAGCAAACTTGGGAGAACATTGAAAGTTTCGAAAATATCGGAGAGTTTTAGTCAACTTCTGGGCTGCGCTTACATAGATCTGAAGTAAAAGAAAACGTTTGGGCTACACTTACATAGATCTGAAGAAAAGGAAGACAACGTCTGAGCTATGCTTACATAGATTAAAAGAATATTAAGGCAACGTCAGAGCTACGCTTACATAGATCTGAGGAAAAGGAAGACAACGTCTGGGCTACGCTTACATAGATCTGAAGAAAATTAAAACAACGTCCTTGCTACGCTTACATAGATTGAAAGAATATCAAGGCAACTTCTGGGCTACACTTACATAAATCTGAGGAAAAGGAAGACAACGTCTGGGCTACGTTTACATAGATCTGAAGAAAATTAAGACAACGTTCTGGCTACGCTTACATAGATCTGAAGAAAAAGAAGGCAACGTCTGGTCTACACTTACTAGATCTGAAGAAAAGGAAGGCAACGTCTGGGCTACGCTTACATAGATCTCAAGAAAAGGAAAACAACGTCCTGGCTATGCTTACATAGATCTGAAGAAAAGGAAGGCAACTTCTGAGCTACGCTTACATAGATCTGAAGAGAATAAAGGCCGCGTCTTGGCTACAGTTAAAAGTTACATAGATCAAGGAGAGAATGAAGGCAACGTCTGGGCTACCCTTACATAGATCTGAAGTAAAAGAAGTTTAGTTACGAAGGTCAAAATAATGAACCACAAGACTCGCCCACCGTTTGAAACACGAATGCCATACGAAAGGTCAGGCAAAAAACATCTTTCAAGTAGTTTTAATATTTCGTGAGCTTGCAGTCCGAACGTTATCATTAGCTTCCTTGATCTTGCGTGCTGTAGTCAGAGGGAGGAGGAGGAGGGAGGAGGAGGAGGCGGAGGAGGAAATAGAGAGAGGGTGGTGACATTCAAAGGAAGCATTGTTACGCTACTGTGAATGGTAAGGGGTGTAGGGTTGCGACGTAAATATTATTCATGACAACCTTTCTCTTAGCGCTCCATGCAGACCAAGGCTTCAGGGGAGGTGGGAGGATTGGGGGTGGATGGGGGGGGGGGGGGGGTTTGAGGGCCGGATGTAGAGTTTACCATATAGGGGTGGAAAGGTTTAAGGGTGATATTAAGATTTGCGGAAGGAGGAACGTAATGCTGGACAATACATAGCATTTCGGAACCGACATGGAGTGCATCTCTCTCTCTCTCTCTCTCTCTCTCTCTCTCTCTCTCTCTCAAGATTTGGATCATATCGGTGTTATGCTATTGTATTAGAATATTTATCTTAGATTTTAATAAGTTATCTAAGATTTCTTCGATAAAATCTTATGTGGTAGAATCTTTATGAGTAGGGATACCTTAACGTGGTGATAATGTTTGTATATCGCCATGATCAACAAAACTCCACTAATCAGGGACATCCATACTAGGTTGGTTTCCTGTGAGTGATCAGACAAATGTTTCTCACCATAACCAATCTGCACTGGCCAGCATGGTGATGAAAACTGGCCAAACCCCAGGCATGACAAAGACATGTCTGTGACCTTTGTCCTACAGTGAAATAGAAACGGCTGCCTTTGCATACGTTAGAGTTAATTCGATGCAAGGAAAGGAGTATAGTTATTAATGCAGATTCCATTTAGTAAGACTTTTTGAGCTACACCTCGGATGTCTTGATTTTCACTTGTTTATGATACCGTCTCTAGGCGCTTCCTGTTTTCGATATTTTTCAGGAGATGGAACAGATTATAGACACATCCTGAGTGTAGCAGAAATATTATTGAAGTGGCTTTTTTAAGACATCGAATTATGACTCGATGAATGATAGTATGGACATGGAACAGTGGCTTATGTGGTAACGTTCTTTACTGGTGATCGCCAGGCAAAGGTTCGAGTCTTGCTCAAAATCGTTAGTGCCTTTGGTCGCTGCAACCTCACCAACTTAAGAGCTAAGGATGGGTACTTTGGGGGTGCCTATGGATCTATATGCAGAGTCATCCGCAGCC
>NC_090725.1:113709597-113724597 GCF_036898095.1 Palaemon carinicauda | reverse complement strand
CATTTTTGCATACCTGGAAGATTACATTTTTGCATACCTGGAAGATTGCATTGTTGCGTACCTGGAAGATTGCATTTTCGCATACCTGGAAGATTACATTTTTGCATATCTGGAATATTGCAGTTTTGCGTGCATGCAAATTTGCAGTTTTGCATACCTGCAAGATTGCATTTTTGCATACCTGGAAGATTGCAGTTTTGCATACCTGGAAGATTGCATTTTCGCATACCTGGAAGATTACATTTTTGCATACCTGGGAGATTGCATTGTTGCATACCTGGAAGATTGCATTTTCGCATACCTGGAAGATTACATTTTTGCATACCTGGGAGATTGCATTGTTGCATACCTGCAAGATTGCATTTTTGCATATCTGGAATATTGCAGTTTTGCGTGCATGCAAATTTGCAGTTTTGCATACCTGCAAGATTGCATTTTTGCATACCTGGAAGATTGCAGTTTTGCGTGCATGCAAATTTGCATTCTTGCATACCTGGTTGAATTAATTTTTGCATACCAGGAAGATTGTATTTTTGCATACTTTGAAGATTGCATTTTTGCATGCCTGGAAAATTACAAGTATGACGAAATACAATTACTTTTCTTCTCTCTCTCTCTCTCTCTCTCTCTCTCTCTCTCTCTCTCTCTATATATATATATATATATATTTATATATATATGTATATATATTTATGTGTATATATATTTATATTATATATATATTTATATATATTTATATTATATATATTTATATATATAGATATATATAAATATTATATATATATATACATAAATATATATTTATATATATTTATATTATACATATATATATATATATATATATACATATATATATATATATATATATACATATACATATATGTGTGTCTATGTATATGTATATATATATATGTATAATTTTTTTGAAAAACTTGGAATTAGAATTTAATTATTTTTTTAAGCTAATGGTTCAAGTATTATGAAGAGTAATGTAATGTGTAGTTTAACCACAATTTTGTTTATAAAATGTACATTTTTCTCTTGCATTAAGTTTTATATTCACTATTTTACTTTGTATTTAAATATATTATATCATCATTATCATCTCCTCCTACGCCTATTGACGCAAAGGACCTCGGATAGATTTCACCAGTCGTCTCTATCTTGAGCTTTTAAGTCGATACTCTCTCTCTCTCTCTCTCTCTCTCTCTCTCTATATATATATATATATATACACATATATGTTATATATATATATATATATACACATATATGTGTATATATATATATATATATATACTGTATATAATATATTTAGATAAAGGGAACTTTACCTTAATATTTAGTGTTATATTATTTACATAATAAATTACTCTTTACCTAAAGAATGCGTTTTTGTTTGTTGGTATGTTTGTTTATTTGTACCCCTTATAGCACACAACCTAAAACCAGTTTAAATATGACTTTTTTTTAATCGCTTGCCTGAAAGTATAAACAACTGTCCAGATAATTATTTGCTTACAATGTGGAAGGAGCTAACTGCGATGACAGAGGGAGAGGGAAGGAGGGGGAGGGAGGGAGGGAGGGAGTAGGAGGCGTCATCGAGGTCAAGTAGGAAGAGGAAAGGACTTTGACGTAACGGGCATCAAAAGTCCTGCCAATTGTACCCACCAGTAGGATATTGGATTTCATTTTGTTCGGTTCTCTCTCTCTCTCTCTCTCTCTCTCTCTCTCTCTCTCTCTTATATATATATATATATATATATATGCACATATATACACGTACTGTATATTAATATATTAGTAACTATTTTAATCAATGCATTAACTACAGTATACAGAATCACTATTATTAATAGTAGTAAACCACACATAATTAAGCATATAGTATAACATATCAAAAATAAAAAATCTCTAATCGTTTAACGTCTTGAAAAATTAAAAAACAAAAGTCTAATAATTTAATATCGTCAAAAAATAAAAATAAATAATTAAAGTCTCGAATCATTCAACGTCTTCAAAAATGAAAAATAACAAGTCTCGAATCATTTTCACGCTATCATGCTAGACATTCTGTGAGTGACTGATCGAATGATGACCTGTGCTCAGATTAGGGCAAAGTTGGGGTGGGTTTCCAGAGGTGGCCAGAAATTACCGTTGGAATATACCTGATGTCATTCGATCTAGTCTCTCCGGAGAACTTGGTGGTGTGAGAGAAACTTTTGTTAAACCCTTTTATTATTGTTATTATTATTAATTGCTAAGCTACAACCCTAGTTGGAAAAGCAGGATGCTATAAGCCCAGGGGCTCCAACAGGGAAAATAGTCCAGTGAGGAAAGGAAACAAGGAAAAATTAAATATTTTAAGAACAGTAACATTAGAATAAAAATCTCCTTTGTAAACTATAAAAACTTAACAAAACAAGAGGAAGAGAGATAAGATAGAATAGTGTGCCCGAATATACTCTCAAGCAAGAGAACTCTAACCCAAGACAGAGGAAGACCATGGGACAAAGGCTATGGCACTGCCCAAGACTAGAGAACAATGGTTTGATTTTGGAGTGTCCTTCTCCAAGAAGAGCTGCTTACCAAAGCTAAAGAGTCTCCTCTACCCTTAACAAGAGGAAAGTAGCCACTGACCAATTACAGAGCAGTAACCCTTTGGGTGAAGAAGAATTGTTTGGTAATTTCAGTGTTGTCAGATGTATGAGGACAGAGGAGAATATGTAAAGAATAGGCCAGACTATCTGGTGTGTGTGTGTGTGTAGGGAAAGGGAAAATGAACCGTAACTAGAGAGAAGGATTCAATGTAGTGCTGTCTGGCCAGTCAAAGTACCCCATAACACTCTAGCGGTAGTATCTCAACGGGTGTCACTTTGAAAAAAAGAAAACTCTCTTTTATAAACGCCCAAACTATAGAAAGTTGGCATTCAATGGAAATGCATAAGATTTTTCATAATTCTGACCATCCCTTACATTCAGATCTCCCTGGACAATTCTATCCTGTTCGTAATACTAGACAGGCAGTTAATTCTAATAGCCAGGCCTTCTCCATCATGAGGCTCAATACTACGCAGTATTCTAGAAGTTTTATTCCAGCTGTGACCAACCTGTGGAATGATCTTCCTAATCGGGTAGTTGAATCAGTAGAACTTCAAAAGTTCAAAATTGGAGCAAATGTTTTTATGTTGAACAGGCTGACATGAGTCTTTTTATAGTTTATATATGACATATCTGTTTTGACGTTGTTACTGCTTTTAGAATGATTTATTGTTAATTTGTTCTCATCATTTTATTTATTTCCTTATTCCCTTTCCTCACTGGGCTATTTTTCGCTATTGGAGCCCTTGGGCTTATAGCATCATCTTGCTTTTCCAACTAGGGTTGTAGCTTGGCTAGTAATAATGATAATAATAATAATAAAGGTCTTGGTGTGAGCTTTTCAATAAATATCAACAAAGGGTTAAGCGAATTGAACTTGCATTCTTGGTTCCTATGTTTTATTACCTCCACCAACGAAGTTGGAAGGAGGTTATGTTATACCCCCTGTTTGTATGTGTGTGTGTGTGTTTGTTTGTGAACAGCTTCCTGGCCACAATTTTTATCGTAGAGTAATGAAACTTTCAGATATTAATTGTTATTTAAAAAGTTGGAAATGATTCAATTTTGAAAGGTCAAGGTCAAAGGTCAAGCAAACCCCTGTTTGCGTATGTTTGTGTTTGTGTGTGAACAGCTTCCTGACCACAATTTTAATCGTGGAGTAATGAAACTTACTTGGAATAACTATTATATAAAAAGCTGAAAGTGATTAAATTTTGGAAGGTCAAGGTCAAAGTTTAAGGTCAAAGGTCAAGCAAAATGTCCAATTCACGTAATTAGCCATAAGTTTGGATATCGTTGTCACAGAGACTTCAAACCTGTTTCATATTTGAGTGTATGAAATTTCACGCCAATTAATACATTTTAAGGTCAAAGGTCAAGGTCCAGGTCGAGTTGAGGGCCCCTCTAGTTTCGGTGAAGTAAAGATTATTTGTCTGGGAGTACAAGTTAATTTTTTTTGCTAAGTTGATTGACTCTCTCTCTCTCTCTCTCTCTCTCTCTCTCTCTCTCTCATTGATCAATCTGAACTCGTTAATCTCTCTCTCTCTCTCTCTCTCTCTCTCTCTCTCTCTCAATATTAATAGGTCAGTCTGAACTTGTTAACCTCTCTCTCTCTCTCTCTCTCTCTCTCTCTCTCGGGTCTACAATGTTTGCTTTATAAGTTTGTATGGTTCATGAGAGAGAGAGAGAGAGAGAGAGAGAGAGAGAGAATGATTTAACCGTTGTCGGGTGACGGCTACAGTGACCTCAGTTGACCTAGTTCTAGGTAACCGGAGACCTGACCGTTGTCAACCTGGGTTTGAGCCGTATCTGTTGTCAGGCCTTTTTTTTAATTTATTTTTTATAGTTATTTTTAGTTATTTTTGTGATAATATATTTTGAAAGTATTTTTTTGTGATAATGTATTTTTTAAAGTATTTTTTTGTTGTGATAATATATTTTTGAAAGTATATTTTTGTGATAATATTTTTAAAGTATTTTTTTTTATTCATTTTTGTGATAATATATTTTTGAAAGTATTTTTTTTATATTTATTTTTGTGATATATTTTGAAAGTATTTTTTTGTGATATTTTTTTAAGTAACTTTTTGTTTTTATTTGATTTTGTGATAATATATTTTTAAAGTATTTTTTGTAATAATATATTTTTGAAAGTAACTTTTTGTTTTTATTTATTTTTGTGGTAATATATTTTGAAAGTATTTTTGTGGTATATTTTTGAAAGTAACTTTTTGTTTTTATTTATTTTTGTGATAATATATTTTGAAAGTATTTTTTGTGATAATATATTTTTGAAAGTATTTTTTTGCTTCTATTTATTTTATGATAATATATTTTGAAAGTATATTTTTGTGATAATATATTTTTGAAAGTATTTTTTGTTTTTATTTATTTTTGTGATAATATATTTTTGAAAGAATTTTTGTTTATATTTATTTTTGTGACAAAATAAATTTGAAAGTCGCCATTTACATGAAATGATATATTTCATAAAAATATTTTTTTAAAGATTTAATTAATTGCATCGTGATATATATCGTTTTAGTGTAAGCGACCCGTTAAAAATGACGGCTAAATATTTAGATACACACACACACACACACACACCCCTCTAACCAGGGTATCACTGCTCCTTCTCCCACGCGAAAAGTATGCCTATACATTGATTCCTGCATGAGTTATTCACTTTACTCAGTACTTAATTTTTCTACCAGTTTACACGACCTGTCAAAGATGACGGCTAAATATATAGATATTCACACACACACACACACACACACACACAGACACACAGATTCAACCTCTCCTACCTTCCCTCTATCCTAACTACAACACGGCAGTTTCTGGGAGATTGTGGTTCCCGAGTGATACAGTTGGCTTCATTAATTCTACTACACTTCACGGGAAGGTAAAGAGACGTCAGTGTACCGGAATTAGGGAAGCCAATTGTACCTCTAGGGGTACCTTCTCTCACCAGGGTATGACTACTCGCTCCCCTGCACCAGAGAGACAGGGAGAGACCGAGTAGCCATAGGCCCCTACGTCTAGCAATGCTTCTGAGTGTGACCTGATATATATATATATATATATATAAACAGTATATATATACATATATATATATATATATATATAGAGAGAGAGAGAGAGAGAGAGAGAGAGAGAGAGATTACATAAAAACTCATGATTAATTCATTCTAACGCAATGCAATGTTGATGGACGTGCAGTACAGTTTGACCTCTGTCCCGTTAGGACAGCCAGTACAGAAAAGAGCTTGCCACGAGGTAACTCTCTCTCTCTCTCTCTCTCTCTCTCTCTCTCTCAGATAAGATCATAAGAACTCTCTAATTGCTTAAACTAAATCGCTCTACAAAGAGCAAGTGGAGTCTCCGCGAATGGACTAAAAAGTCTTTGAGACATCTGAAATCCTTGTATATTTACTCTCTCTCTCTCTCTCTCTCTCTCTCTCTCTCTCTCCCAGGTAGCGATATTAAACTGACCCCCGCTGGTTTCGCGAAGACATTTCTGCTAATCCCAAGCTGACTTGAATATGACACCTCTTGTCAACAAGTGTGGGACTGTTTACACACGGGGGGCGGGGGCGGGGGGCGTGATTTATAACCTGATAGTGGGTGGCCAAAGGTCATTGTCTTATCGATTCTTGACATGACCTGACAATCTGGGCTGACAAGTGTATTTGTGGGCAGGACATGTTTATTTGTTTGTTTGTGCGTGTGTCATTGTCTGTCCCCAGGGGGCGTGTAATAAAGTTATCGACTCGTGATATGCCTTGGGGTAGTCATCGTGTTTCATGAAATCCTTTTGGACAGATGTTTGTAAGGGATGTTTATAATGAGTTTTATCTTAATGAATTTGTTTATGAATAATTTTTCATTCAAACGTTTGATACTTCACTTGCTTTGATGATAATCCTTATATATAATGATAATGATCATTATTATTGTTGGTGTTATATGAAATATTTATATATATATATATATATATATATATACAAAAACATCATCATCATCATCAGCCGTTACTAGTCCACTTCAGAACAAAGGCCTCAGATATGTCCTTCCACTTGCGCTTGTTTATGGTCTTTCTGTGGCAGTTCACAGCAACGAACTTTCTTTGTTCGTCAATCCATCGTCTTCTCTTCTCTTGCTTCTTTTGCAATATCTAGGGACCCATTCTGTTATTCTTGATGTCCCTTTTCTATCTGTCAACAGACACACATACATATATATATATATATATATATATGGATGGATATCAACACAATATCATGCTCAAATAGAAATAAATTTCTACCTCATACTTGGGATTGAACCCTAGCCCCTCCTACGTCTATTGACGCAAAGGGCCTCGGTTAGATTTCACAGGTCGTCTTTATCTTGAGCTTTTAAATCAATACTTCTCCATTCATCATCTCCTATTCACGCTTCATATTCCTCAGCCATATAGGCCTGGATCTTCCAACTCTTCTAGTGCCTCGTGGAGGCCAGTTGAAAGTTTGGTGAACTAATCTCTCTTGGGGAGTAAGAAGACCATGCATGCCCAAACCATCTCCATCTACCCCTCACCATGATTTCATCCACATACGGCACTCCGAATAATCTCTTCTGTGTGTGTTTGTATATATATATATATATATATATATGTGTGTGTGTGTGTGTGTGTGTGTGTGTAATCAATCCCTAGGACATTGCTACTATCCCTCCTCTCTGCCATTCATGAACGGCCATTAAACCGAACCGAGATATCAAATATTATATATACACAAGAGAGCGAGCTAGCAATGACACGCAAGCTGACTCATTACCGTGCAACAAGTTATTCCTGTTTCGTACTCCCTTAATGACACTTAATTATCGGTTGACCTTCTCGGGACGTCATAGGGAACTTCGTAGTAGTTGATGTATTGATGTGAAGGAAGATTGTTCTTTCCATTTGGTGAGAAATTATATAAAAGGTGTTTATAGTTGGTGGCGACAAATGCGGGTATATACGTGAAATTGGAGTCGGGAGTATATTATTATTATTATTATTATTACTTGCTAAGCTACAACTCTAGTTGGAAAAGCAGGATGCTATAAGCCCAGGGGCTCTAACAGGAAAAATAGCCCAGTGAGGAAAGGAAAGTAATCAACTAGTATAATAAAATATTTTGAAAACAGTACTATTACACATACACACATTCTCTCTCTCTCTCTCTCTCTCTCTCTCTCTCTCTCTATGGGTAAAACTAGTTTTGATTGGAAGATAATTTTTGATGGTCATATATTCGTTATTTCCGGTCTTCAGAATTGCGTAAACTTACACTTTAAATATATATATATATATATATATATATATTGCAAAAGAACCATGGGATAAAAGAGAAGACGAGGGATTAACGAACTAGGAAAATTTGAGGGTATAAACTGGCATAGAAAGACCATAAAACACGCGAGTGGAAGGACATGTCTGAGGGTTTTGTCCTGCAGTGGACTATAGTAACGGCTGATGATGATGATATATACTGTGTATATATATATATATATATATATCCCAACTAGAGGCATTTTAATACGTAAATATCCTTTTTGTTAAAGCCATCTGTATTATGAAGAGATACAGTATATGTACACTTGTATGCATTTATTCCCAATGTTTAATACAAATTACTATAATGGTTAATACAAATTACTACTATGTCTAATACAAATTACTATAATGCCTGACACAACTTCCTACACTGTCTAATACAAATTTTTATAATGTCTAATACAAATCATTACAATGTCTACAAATTACTATAATGTCTAATACCAATTACTACAATGTCAAATACAAATTAAGTTACCGGACATTTTTCCCTTTCACTACTAAAACAAAAGGATTTTAGGCGACACTACTCCCATCTATTGGCCGCTGAAGTAATTAATATTAAGTTATTCGTAATCCTGTGAGTTCTGGAGGAAAAGATTAAAATGCACGTGGAGAGCTCTGCTGTCCATTCTACTTTGGTCTGAAAGCCCTTTTGAAGGATAAGCCCTTTAATTTTTCGGAGCCCTTAGTATTGACCAATATGAGAGGTATGCTTGTTTGGCCTGTCTAAGGGCCTACCCTTTCTTTGATGATCGCCTTGTCAAAAGAGTGTAAATAATGGTATAAATGTTCAATTTTTTTCAACATTTGATAGTTAAATTTATTGAAATGAAGTTCTCATTTTTATATTATTATTATTATTATTATTATTATTATTATTATTATTTATTTTTGTTATTATTATTATTATTATTATTATTATTATTATTATTATTATTATTTATTGTTATTATTATTATTTATTATCATTATTATTATTATTATTATTATTTTTATTATTACCTGCTAAGCTACAACCCTAGTTAAAAAGGCAAGATGCTATAAGCCCAATGGCTCCAACAGGGTAAATAGCCCAGTGAGGAAAGGAAATAAACTTCAAGAGAAGTTTAAGAACAATAACAATATTAAAATAGTCTTTCATATATAAACTAGAAAATCTAAAATAATAAGAGGAAGAGAATCAAGAAATAGTGAACAATTAAATTGAAATATTTTGAAAAACAGTAACAACATTCAAACAGATATTTCATATATAAACAAAGAATCATGTCTACCTGTCCAACATAAAAACATCTTTACAATCTTGTAAATAACATGAAAACAAATGACTAAATTGGTTTTAAATTCCTCATGGATAAAGATACACCATAGGACCTATCGATTTCAAAAAGGTTAATTCTATAATCCATTGTTTGTATTGTTCTCAAACCCTGTAAACACTCCAGACAGAAGCGAGACCTCGCGTCTGGGGCCTGGGAAGAGCGGCAGTTAAGCTGGCGTGACCTTGTTCGCCCTGGGCTTCAGCTGAGGTCAGGTGTATGATATGACACTCGTGTTAAGCCAGTCTTTCTCAGAAACTTGGTCATTTTCTGTTTCTGAGTTGGGATACTTTAACGTGTGAGAGGGTTTGTGTATCGACCTGATCAGCGAGGATGTACTAGTCAGGGACACCCAATACTAGGTTGGTTTGCTTGGTGTAGGCTTGATCTCAGGTCAGGTGTATGTAAAGACACTCGTGTTAGACCAGAAGTTCTCAGAAACTTGGTTTTCTGTTTCTGTGTGGTGATACCTTGACGTGTGAGAGGGTTTGTGTATCGCCACGATCAGCAAGGCTGTACTAGTCAGGGCCACCCCATACTAGGTTGGTTTGCTTGCCCTAGGCTTTATCTTAGATCAGGTGTATGAAATGACACTCGTGTAGACCAGAAGTTCTCAGAAACTTGGTCATATTCTGTTTCTGTATGGTGATACCTCAATTTGTGAAAGGGTTTGTGTATCGGCATGATCAAGCAAGGCTGTACTAGTCAGGGACACCCCCGTACTAGGTTGGTTTGCTTGTCGTGGGGAATAATTTACAAATTCGAGTAGATTTATTTAATTAATTTTAGTATTACTTATAGGGAATAACTTACAAATTCGAGTAGATTTATTTAATTAATTTTAGTATTACTTGTAGGGTATATTTCACAAATTAAAGTAGATATATTTCATTCATTTTAGTATTACTTGTAGGGAATAATTTACAAATTCAGCTGACACACACAACCATTATTTAGACATTTTGAAATTTTGAAAAAACCAACCACATGGTCCTCTCCTTCAACGGATCCTCCAAACGGTATTGTTTTTCATGGCATTTGTTTTTACCCTCCTCCTCGAACTATTATTTAGACATTTTGAAATTTTGAAAAAATCAACCACATGGTCCTTTCCTTCACCGGACCCCCTCCAAACGATATTGTTTTTCATGGCATTTGTTTTTACCCTCCTCCTCCTCCTCCTCCCTCAGACAACGCATGGCCACGTCTCCTGGGAGCAACTATCCCCCTGTGTAGTGTCGTGCAGACATGGACGAACCCTGCCTTGCCCCGTTGCACGCAATGTCTGGGACCATTTCGAAGTTTCATTTAAGGGGTCGATTTCCGATAGGGGACTCTAGGCAAGACCTTTTAGCTAAGTCCTTGATTCGTTATCGGTTAGGAGACTTTGACACGTGTACGTTGACAACTGGGTGTTGGATTAGCCACCTTTTTTTGGGCGGAGACTGTACAGTTCTTCCAATTTTCATGAGCGTTGCTATGACGTGTGTCTAGGAATGATTAGCCCTGTTTTTTGGAAATGCTCAATTCTTCCAATTTTCATGAGCGTGGCATGACATGCTCTTGATTTGTGTCTATAGATGGCAGTGGTAATGCTCAATACTTGAAATCTTCAAACATTAAAACCGATGTTTCATATATAAACTATAAAAAAAGAGACTTATATCAGCCTGTTCAACATAAAAACATTGGCTGCAAAGTTTGAACTTATGAAAAGTTCTACCGATTCAACTTCATTGAATAACGAAAGTCTTATCAATATTATCATTAGAATTATTATTATTATAGTTAACATTGTTACTGTTATTATTATTATTATTATTATTATTATTATTATTAAAATTATTGAAATTATTATCAATATTATTAAGATTATTATTATTATTGTGATTATTATTATTATGATTATTATTATTATGATTATTATTTTTATTATGATTATTATTATTATTGTTATTATTATTATTATTATTATTATTATTATTATTATAGGTTATTCTCATGAACCAGAGATCGTTGGAGATGTGAGAAATGTACCATGGTCGTTGGACTTTTCAAAATCATAAGTTTATGATTAATTATTTAGCCCAGGGGGTGGGGGGGAGGGGGGGGGGCAGAGGCTGAGATCTGAAAGGGAGCCCTTCGTCAGGTGGTTTAGTTCTACAAAGCAGGAATGTGGGGCGAAGGAATTTCGGTTGATACGGCTTAAGAATTGTCCTAAGGGAGAGAGAGAGAGAGAGAGAGAGAGAGAGAGAGAGAGATTAATGGCAAATCATCCAACTTTAAATCTTATATATTTTGACTAGTAAAAGAAAGATATATTTTGGCTAGTTGAGGAGAGAGAGAGAGAGAGAGAGAGAGAGAGAGAGAGATATTAATGGCGAATCATCCAACTTTAAATTTTATATATTGTGACTGAGTAGTAAAAGAAAGAGATATATTTTTACTAGTAAAGAGAGAGAGAGAGAGAGAGAGAGAGAGAGAGAGAGAGCGCACCTGACCTCTCCTCGTATTATGATCCGAAAGGAACGGTTAGAAAATCAATGTAATCCGTTATTGCCTTTTATGTGGGCGGGTAATACCTGTTTACCCGGTAAGACTTTACTGTGTGCTCCACGTGCTTTGGCTAGTTTCCCGCGCTTCGCTCTCTCTCTCTCTCTCTCTCTCTCTCTCTCTCTCTCTCAAGAGTCAATAGTTTTACATAGTTCGTCTTTCAAAATAAAATAATTTTAGTTGCAAGATTTGTCATTAACTCTCTCTCTCTCTCTCTCTCTCTCTCTCTCTCTCTCTCTTCTTTACATAATTCGCCATTCAATATATATCAAATTTCGAACTGATATATTTACAATATTTTTTCTAAAATACTTTGAGATTTTTATTGAAAAATTCATCATCGAAATTCAATGTTTGATAAAATATATCTCTAATTATGTCTTTCTTTCTGAGAATTTAACATTATACATCTACTTTATTCAAAATGTAAAACATTTAATATATATATATATATATATATATATTCATCAAAGTTAAAGTTTTTAAAATTCTAATACTAATCAACCAAACTTTGAAAATTTACGTTGATATATTTCATAATTAAATATTGAAAAAATTTATATGTAATTCCAATTAAATTTAACATTTTTGAAAAAATATATTTTAATGAATAAGAGTTAACATTATTCCACAATTAAATCCATTTAATAGTTTTGGCTTTTTTATGTAATTTAATCATAAAGTCTTTATTTGATATAATAAATTAATTTTTTCTTCAAATCATATGCATTAATTTTGTCCTTTTATTCAATTTAATCATAAATTCTTTAGTTGATATAAATTAATTTTTTCTTCAAATCATATTCATTAATTTTCTCTTTTATTCAATTTAATTATAAACTCTTTAGTTGATATAATAAATTATTTTTTTCCTGCTTCAAAATCATATTCAACATTTTTTTTTTTATGATAATGTCTAGTTGATATAATCCAATATTATTTTTTCTGCTTCAAAATCATATCTAATAATTTTGTCTTTTTTTCATCTAATTAATTCATAACGACTTTATTTAGTTTTTATTTAATTTAAATTGAAAGTCATTAGTTGATATAATTCATTATAATTTTTTTTCTGCTTCAAAATAATATTCAATAATATTGACTTTTTCAATTTAGTTTATTCATAAAATCTTTCGTTGATATCATTCAATATTATTTTTTTTTCTTTTTTTCATATACCCCTCTTCGTTTTTCAGAAACTCACAAAATGATAAAATGTAATTTTTTATTTAAACAATTCTCAAAATACGTAAGAAAAGGTAATTCTCTGTGATTATATTTTTCCTCTTAATTCCATTTCCTCTACTACTACTACTACTACTCCAAAATCAAACCATTGTTCTCCAGTCTTGGGTAGTGCCATAGCCTCTGTACCATCGTCTTCCACTGTCTTGGGTTGGAGTTCTCTTGCGTGAGGGTATCACTCGGGCACACTATTGTCTTATTTCTCTTCCTCTTGTTTTGTTAAAGTTTTTATAGTTTATTTAGGAAATATTTATTTTAATATTACTGTTCTTAGAATATTTTATTTTTCCTTGTTTCCTTTCCTCACTGGGCTATTTTCCCTTTTGGAGCCCTTGGGCTTATAGCATCTTGCTTTTCCAACTACTACTACTATTACTACTACTAGCTAAGCAACAACTGTAGTTGGAAAAGCAGGATGCTATAAGCCCAAGGGCTCCAACAGGAAAAATAGCTCGGCGAGGAAAGGAAATAAGGAAATATATTACAAGAAAAGTATAAGAATAAATATATCATATATAAACTATTAAAACTTCAAAATAACAAGAGGAAGAGAAATTGAATAGAATAGTGTGCCCTTATGCAAGCAATCTTGATACACCATTATGTGAATTTTGAAAACGATTTATATATTTTTTCACAGTTAAATATACCATATTTCGTTTTCCATACTTTCATCTTCAAATAAAAATGCTGACTTGTTGGCCTAGTAATCGCACGGCAGCAGATCGATCCCAGCCGGGGACATTAAGTTTAAGCAGTTTACTGGGGAGGCCAAAGCTGTGGTTGGACATCACGTTGGGGGTTGGGCTTGCCCGGCTGACGTTCTGGTGTGCATCTATTCTGATGAAACTGTTTTACCTTATTACATTTTTCGCATTTTATTTCCACATCTAAATGATAACATAGCAATAAGAGGTTCTTAATGTAGACAACATTTTTCACAGTTAATTATTATTATTATTATTAGCTAAGCTGCAACCTTAGTTGGAAAAGGCAAAAATAGCCCAGCGAGGAAAGGAAATAAGGAAATAGATAAACGATATAAGAAGTAATGAAAAATTTAATATTTTAAAAACATTGACAACATTAAAACAGATATTTGATATTTAAACTATAAAAGACTTATGTCAGCCTGTTCAACATAAACATTTTATGCGAGTTTGAACTTTTGAAGGACAAGGCCTGACTATTACATTTTTCACACTTTCAGCTTCACAGCAAAACGCTGTCACAGCAATAAGAGGCTCACTAAATATTTTCCGCTACGAGAAAAATAAGATATTAAAGTTAAAGGAAAATAAGATATTAAACTTAATAACATTTGAAACTGTTTGTTGTTGTGGCTCAGAAAATGTTGCTGTAGGCGATTCATTGTTAGCTTGAGCCATGCTTTCACTAAAGTGTACAAACGACAGTTAGAGCATTCTTGTAAAATCTCTCTCTCTCTCTCTCTCTCTCTCCCCAAGCATTCTTTCCCTTGTAATTTCAAACCTAGATTTACTCTCTCTCTCTCTCTCTCTCTTTGTCGAGCATTCTTTCATTTGTAATTTCAAACCTAGGCTTAGGTTATCTTAAAATTATCTCTCTCTCTCTCTCTCTCTCTCTCTCTCATTATTTCCGCGTTTAATTCAAAACCTAGGCCTACGTTTGTCTTCCCTCTATCCCGTTTCATATCAAACCTAGACTCACATCATTTAAAATCTTACGTCTCTCTCTCTCTCCTCTCTCTCTCAGGCATTATTTCCCCGTTTAATTCAAAACCTAGGCCTACGTTCAACTTATCTCTATCCCGTTTGATATCAAACCTAGACTCACATCATTTAAAATCTCTCTCTCTCTCTCTCTCTCTCTCTCTCTGTGGGAGTGTAATCCGTTTTCCCCACGTGGGGGGAACGGCGACTGTGTTATGAG
>NC_090725.1:113685518-113709097 GCF_036898095.1 Palaemon carinicauda | reverse complement strand
AATTATTATAAAATATTTCAAGAACAGGAGACATCAGAATAAATATGTCAATTATTATCATTAGCTAAGATATTGGAAAAGCAGGATGCTATAACTACAAGGGCTCCAACAGGGGAAAAGTAGCACAGTAAGGAAAGGAACCCGTATTGCAAAAGCAGGATGCTATAACCATAAGGATTCCAACAGGGGGAAAATAGCCCAGTGAGGAAAGGAAACTAATAAATAAACAATTATCATAAAACTTTTCAAGAACAGCAGACTTCAGAATAAATATGTCAATTATTATTATTATTGTTATTAACTAAACAACAACCCTAGTCGGAAAAGCAGGATGCTATAAGCACAAGGACTCCAACAGGGAAAAAATAGTCCAGTGAGGAAAGGAAACAAATAAGTAAACAATTATCATAAAACCTTTTAAGAACAGCAGACATCAGAATAAATATGTCACCTATTCAAGGTGAGTTGGGAGTGGGTTGAAACTATCTCCTGTAGGTTTTAGAGGGTTTGAATGGGCGGGGTTGAAGTTTGGTGGGGGTGGGGGTTGGGAGGGGGGTGTAAGCTAGCGAGGTTGTTCGTCGGTAGCGGGTGAACGGGCCAGTGCACGCAGTAATGGTAATGGCCAGTAATGACACGCGTGCGCCTGCTGTTACCCCAAGAGAGATTGACTTCTCGTAATTCACCTGTTGGACCCTCTGGCTTGTCTTACCTGAGGCCATATGTTTCTTCTTATTCTTGCTGAAGACAAGAAAGAAAGTTTAGTTCTTATTCTTGGCAAAGACAAGAAAGAAAGTTTAGTTCTTATTCTTGGTGAAGACAAGAAAGAAAGTTTAGTTCTTATTCTTGGCGAAGAAAGAAAGACGATTCAGTTGTTAGTTCTTCTTATACTTTGCGTAGAAAAGAAAGAAAGTTTAGGTCTTCTTTTTACCCAAGGAAAGAAAGTAAGTTTAGTTCTTTTACCCAAAAAAAGAAAGAAAATTTAGTTCTTAATTCTTCTTGCCGAAGAAAAGAAAGAAGATTCAGTTCTTAGTTCTCATTCTTGGCAAAAAAAATAAAGAAACTTTATATTTCTTAGTTCTTCTTGCTTAAGAAAAGAAAGTTAAGTTCTTGCCGAAGACAAGAAAGAAAGTTAGTTTTTAGTTCTTCTTGCCTAAGAAAAGGAAGGTAGGTTCTTGCTGAAGACAAGAAAGTAAGTTTAGGTCTTTTTGCCGAAGAAAAGAAAGTAAGTTTAGGTCTTTTTGCCAAAGAAAAGAGAGTTAAGTTCTTAGTTCTTCTTGCCGAAGAAAAGAAAGTTAGGCTCTTGCCAAAGACAAGAAAGAAAGTTTAGCTTTTAGTTCTTCTTGCCGAAGTAAAGAAAAATAAGCTCTTCCAAAGACAAGAAAGAATATTTAGTTCTTCTTGCCGAAGAAAAGAAAGTATAGCTCTTGCCGAAGACAAGAAAGAAAGTTTAGTTTTTAGTTCTTGCCGAAGTAAAGAAAGATAAGCTCCTCCAAAGACAAGAAAGAATGTTTAGTTCTTCTTGCCGAAGAAAAGAAAGTTAAGCTCTTGCCGAAGACCAAAATGAAAGTTTAGTTCTTGTTGAAGAAAAGAAAGTTAAGCTCTTGCCGAAGACCAAAATGAAAGTTTAGTTCTTGTTGAAGAAAAGAAAGTAAGTATAGTTCATCTAGCTGAAGAAAAGAAAGTAAGTTTAGTTCTTCTTGCCAAAGAAAAGAAAGTTTAGTTCTTCTTGACGAAGAAAAGAAAGTTTGGTTCTTTCTGAAGACAAGAAAGAAAGTTTAGTTCTTCTTGCCCAAGAAAAAAAACTTTAGTTCTTGCCAAAGGAAAGAAAGAAAGAATAGTTCTTGCTGAAGAAAAGAAAGTAAGTATAGTTCATCTAGCTGAAGAAAAGAAAGTAAGTTTAGTTCTTCTTGACGAAGAAAATAAAGTTTAGTTCTTTCTGAAGACAAGAAAGAAAGTTTAGTTCTTCTTGCCCAAGAAAAGAAACTTTAGTTCTTGCCAAAGGAAAGAAAGAAAGAATAGTTCTTGCTGAAGAAAAGAAAATCGAGTTCTTCTTGACGAAGAAAAGAAAGTTTAGTTCTTTTTGCCTTAGAAAAGAAAGTAGTTCTTACTGAAGAAAAGAAAGTTTAGTTCTTCTTGCCTAAGAAAAGAAAGTTTAGTTCTTTTTGCCTCAGAAAAGAAAGTAATTCTTACCAAAGAAAAGAAAGTTTAGTTCTTGCCTAAGAAAATAAAGTTTAGTTCTTGCCTAAGAAAAGAAAGTTTAGTTCTTTTTGCCTAAGAAAAGAAAGTTTAGTTCTTCTTGCCTAAGAAAAGAAAGTTTAGTTCTTTTTGCCTAAGAAAAGAAAGTAGTTCTTACCGAAGAAAAGAAAGTTTAGTTCTTCTTGCTTAAGGAAAGAAAGTTTAGTTCTTTCTGCCTAAGAAAAGAAAGTTTAGTTCTTTCTGCCTAAGAAAAGAAAGTTTAGTTCTTCTTGCCTAAGGAAAGAAAGTTGAGTTCTTTTTGCCTAAGAAAAGAAAGTAGTTCTTACCGAAGAAAAGAAAATTTAGTTCTTCTTGCCCAAGGAAAGAAAGTTTAGTTCTTTTTGCCAAAGAAAAGAAAGTTTAGTTCTTCTTGCCTAAGAAAAGAAAGTTTAGTTCTTTTTGCCTAAGAAAAGAAAGTAGTTCTTACCGAAGAAAAGAAAGTTTAGTTCTTGCCTAAGGAAAGAAAGTTTAGTTCTTTCTGCCTAAGAAAAGAAAGTTTAGTTCTTTCTGCCTAAGAAAAGAAAGTTTAGTTCTTCTTGCCTAAGAAAAGAAAGTTTAGTTCTTTTTGCTTAAGAAAAGAAAGTAGTTCTTACCGAAGAAAATAAAGTTTAGTTCTTCTTGCCTAAGGAAAGAAAGTTTAGTTCTTTTTGCCAAAGAAAAGAAAGTTTAGTTCTTCTTGCCTAAGAAAAGAAAGTTTAGTTCTTTCTGCCTAAGAAAAGAAAGTTTAGTTCATCTTGCCTAAGAAAAGAAAGTTTAGTTCTTTTTGCCTAAGAAAAGAAAGTTTAGTTCTTTTTGCCTAAGAAAAGAAAGTAGTTCTTACCGAAGAAAAGAAAGTTTAGTTCTTGCCGAAGAAAAGAAAGTTTAGTTGTTCTTGCCGAAGGAAAGAAAGTAAGTTAAGTTTCTCTTCATCTTCTTGCCGAAGAAAAGAAAGATTGTGTTCTTGCCGAAGAAAAAGGAGATTTAGTTCTTCATCATCTTGCTAAAAAAAAAGAAAAAAAAATAACGAACATTTATCTCTGTGAATATCGGCAGAAACAAAAACCAATTATAAGAAATAACTTCAATGCATCTGTTCTTTAGTTGTACTGGGTTCCAAATAACCTTTTTAATACCAGTTCAATTCATCCTCACAAGTAGTCTGTTCCCGCTACGTCTCTGTGTGATATGTCCACGGTGTTATTGATGTCTTTGTGGTGTGTTGACCGTCGTCTGTAATCCTCACAGCCTTCTGGACGCCAGATAAATCAATCTTCTATGCATGACCCAGCCCGACCGAAGTCGATGACCAAGGGATCCGTCAGTGTAAGGAACCGAACTTTTGGGGTGACGCTTACCGGTGTCATACTTTGTCATTTTTTTTATGTCATTTTTACATCGGGCCGGTCATGGTCATATTTAATGAGCACCTTTACAATTGGTCGGTTCTTGGGGAGTTTTTAGTGTACATTTTTTTTCATGTAACACCGTTGGAAATTATTTAACAAATGAGTAATTTGAGACACACACTCTCTCTCTCTCTCTCTCTCTCTCTCTCTCTCTCTCTCTCTTCAATTTATCTGTTCTTCTGGACTTTTTACTGTACAATTTTTTTTCATGTAACACCGTTGGAAATCATTTAGCAAATGAGTAATTTGTTGGACACATTCTCTCTCTCTCTTTCTCTCTCTCTCTCTCTCTCTCTCTCTCTCTCTCTCTCTAATGAATATTTATCAGATGATATATTAATCAATTCATCGTGCTTTGCCTTGTCCGGAATAGTTAGTGATGTTTTCTGGATGAAGTTATTTCCTTCCTGTTGACATTTTCTGGATGAATATATTTCCTGTCTTGACATTTTCTGGATGAATTTATTTCCTTTCTGTTGACATTTTCAGGATCAATTTATTTTCTTTCGGTTAACATTTTCTGGAGGAATTTATTTTCTTTCTGTTGACATTTTCTGGATGAATTTATTTCCTTTCTGTTGACATTTTCTGGATCAATTTTTCTTTCTGTTGACATTTTCTGGGTGAATTTATTTCCCTTCTGTTGACATTTTATGGATGAATTTATTTCCCTTCTGTTGACATTTTATGGATGAATTTATTTCCTTTCTGTTGATATATTCAGGATCAATTTATTTTCTTTCAGTCAACATTTTCTGAATGAATTTATTTCCTTCCTGTTGACATTTTCTGAATGAATTTATTTCCTTTTTGTTGATATTTTCAGGATCAATTTATTTCCTTTCTGTTGACATTTTATGGAAGAATTTATTTCCTTTCGATTAACATTCTCTTTGTGAATAATTCAAGTTTCTTCCCCCTCTTATAGATTACTTATAGACATACCCAATTTGTGGATCTCCTCCTTTCTACCAGTAAACAGTTCTGGTAATTTTATCCCACCTAACAAAGCCCTTATTAATTAAACGATATGGCATTTTTGGTTGAATATCAGCTATTCATTTTACACTCTCGTAACATGGTATGTAATTATCGCCTTGGGCAATGTAAGGAGTGATTACTGGGCTGTAATTATAATCTGATGTTATCCCAGTAAAGGGATGGGAACTAATCGTGGCGGTAATTAGTTAGAAGTATTAATTTCCTTGAGAAATGCTTCCTGGAGATGAATGTATAATTAATCATAGTATTTTCAAATTAATTATGTTTGTTTATGTACTAGTGTATTTGTGTTGATATTCATATTAAGGTTCTTTGAAATGACTATCTCTCTCTCTCTCTCCCCCTACCCGAGGGACGGGGAGAGACCTAGTAGTTGTACGTCTGGCAATGCCGCCCAGCGTGACCGGAAAGAAATATGTGTACATATATATATATATATATATATACATATAAAGTGTGTATATATATACATATATATTCATTTATTTAGTTAGTTATTTGCTTATTTGTTTATTTATTTAGTTATTTATTTATTTATTTATTGAGAGAGAGAGAGAGAGAGAGAGAGAGAGAGAGAGAGAGAGAGAGAGAGAGAGAGACTTCATTATATAAGCCAGATTATTATAATCATTATCCATTTTCATCCATTATCACCATAACACACATCGGCCTCCTTTGGGCCAACATAACTATACTACCCACGCCTGCCAAAATTAATACCACCGGGCGATCTGATTTTCGAAATTCACTGTGTTGGGAGTAGAAGTAGGCCTTAGAACCTCGTTGCTCTGTGGTAAGAGTAGGCCCATTGCTAAGGGAAGCCAGTAGTAAGAGAGTAATGGTGTTGATTATGAGAATCTGGGGCTTAAATTGCATTGGGGAGTCATTGTAGTTTTATTTTTTAAAACCTTTTGGGGAATTTTGGAAAAATTAAGTTTTGTATTTTCTATTGTTTTTAGGTTTTTGGATGGGGTAAGATTAGTTTACATAAATAGTGTGTGTATATATATATATATATATATATATATTTTCCCTGGGCTATTTTTCCCTGCTGGAACCCTTGGGCTTATAGCATCCAGCTTTTTCAACTAAGGTTGTAGTTTAGCTAATAATAATAATAATAATAATAATAGTAATAATTTTCATTGTTGGAGCCCTTCAGCTCATAGCATCTTGCTTTTCCAACTAGGGTTGTAACTTAGCTGATAATAATAATGATAATATTAATGATATTCATTATTCATTAATTATCATGTAGGTTTTTTTATTTCCTTTCCTCACTGGACTATTTTTTCCCTATTGGGGCCCTCGGCCTGATAGCATCCTGCTTTTCAAACTAGGCTTGTATCTTAGCAAGTAACAATAATAATAATTACAGTAATTTTCCCTGTTGGAGCCCTTGCGCTTCTAGCATCCTGCATTTCCAACTAGTAACAACAATAACAATAACAATAACAATGGGAAACGATAGCAGACACAAAACTCCTTAAAATATGCCAGCTGAAAAAAAAAAAAAACTATCGTCCATGACTGGAGAGAGAGAGAAGTGGTGTTTCTATCGAACCGACCTAACCAGCACCTGTGCAAAGTCAAGAACTGTTGCAAGGCGGTACTGACCACCTGGCCTTGCCTCGCCGGCTTGCTAAGTTTCCGCCCGACGCACACCCATTCACCCACCCAATTCCATGACCGCCCGCCTTGACTTTGGTCCGTCCACACTCTATTGCTGGCTTCGAGTTAAGTTTTTGTGAGTGAATTGGTTTAGTTTTTATGTTTTTTAAATGCTCGTATTCTTTGATAAGGTGTTCTAGGTGTTTCTAGCTATTATCTGACCTTTTTTGTGAGTTATTTCCTTATTTCCTTTCCTCACTGGGCTGTTTTTCCTTGCTGGCTCCAAGTTTTTAGTTTTCTTGAGTGAAATGGTTTGGTTGTTGTGTTTCTTTAAAAAGACACTTATTCTTTGACAATGTGTTCTTGGTGTTTCTAGCTAAATTCTGCCCTTTCTTGTGGGTTATTTCCTTATTGCCTCTCCTCACTGGGCTGTTTTTCCTTGTTGGAGGCCGGGGGATTATACCATCCTGCTTATCCAACTAGGGTTGTAGCTTGGCTATCATTAGTAACGATGATAATATATTTTATTTTCTTTGTTCATTACCTCTCATATATAGTTTAATTACTTCCATTCCTCACTGGGCTGTTTTTCCCTGTTGGAACCCTTGAGCTTATAGCATCCTGCTTATGCAACTAGGATTGTAGCTTTAATAATAATAATAATAATAATAATAATAATAATGATAATAATAATAATAATAATAAAGCTATATTTGCCAGCAACTTGTTTACTTTTTGCAAATAATTTCTGAGGGATTGGTCATATTAATTCTGTTTACAATTTTCCTCATGTAATATTGAATATTTCTTTTTGAAATAATAAAAATTTAGATGTTTTTATTATGAAGAAATCCTTGAAACATGTCACTGATTGGATTATCCACGCCTTTTTTTGTATATTAACTTACGGTATTTTTCACGGTACTTTGATGCCTTTATAGATTTTACATCTCTCTCTCTCTCTCTCTCTCTCTCTCTCTCTCTCTCTCTCTCTCAAAATCTAAAGTCATTCCTTTTGTAATACTTTTGATTTATCGTCATTGCTGGAAAACGTGATTTCACGGAGAGAGAGAGAGAGAGAGAGAGAGAGAGAGAGAGAGAGAGAGAAAGAAATTAATGCCTAGATAAATATTAGACTAAACTTTATCCTTTCAAAATAGCTTCTCCCGTTCTAATAAGAAAGAGAGAGATAAATAATCTAATACAATATCATAACACCGATATGATCCAAATCTTGAGAGAGAGAGAGAGAGAGAGAGAGAGAGAGAGAGAGAGAGAGAGAGAGAATTACTTCTGGACGGATTTGTGCTAAACGTGAATAGATTGTTTTAGTCTATATTTGTTATTCCTTTGAGAAGTTTGAATGGAGAGAGAGAGAGAGAGAGAGAGAGAGAGAGAGAGAGAGAGAGAGACTGGAAGGGGTCCTGGAAGTGCTGGAGCGAGTTTTCGTGGACTGAGCTGGTCCTTGGACCAACTTCCGGGAGGGGTGGCCACTTACATCATTATTTCCGCCACCCTCTGATATTTCGCCTACTCGACTTCCGGTCCTTCTCCTTCAGCCGTTTTGGGGGACTCCTCCTCCTCCTCCTCCTCTTCTTCTTCTTCCCTTTTCTCTTCCTCTTCTTCTTTTTCTTCTTCTTCCCCTTTCTCTTCCTCCTCCTCCTCCTCTTCTTCTTCTTCTTCTTCTTCTTCCTCTTCTTGTTATTAGGCGTTTTTACGAAGGAACTTTGATGAGAAGGAAAATCTGATTTTTTTTTGGTAGAGGTCAAAATGAATTTTTTTGTAAATACTGGTGTATTTTTTTTTTGTAAATAGAGATCTAGAAAAATATTTTTTTTGTTTTGTTTTCTTTTTGAATAGTGCCATAGTCTCTTTTTAAATAGTGCCATAGTCTCTTTTTAAATAGTGCCATAGTCTCTTTAAATAGTGCCATAGTTTCTTTAAATAGTGCCATAGTCTCTGTACCATGGCCTTCCACTGTCTTGTGGTAGAGTTCTTTAGCTTCTGGGTATACTTAAGTACACTAATCTGTTTCCTATTTTTCTATCCTCACTGGGCTATTTTCCCTGTTGGTGTCATTGGGCTTATTGCATCCTGCTTTTCCAACTAGTGTTGCAGCTTAGCTAGTAATGATAATATTTTAATAATAATAAATAGCCTTTGTTCCATGGCCTTCCACTGTCTTGTGGTAGAGTTCTTTCGCTTGAAGGTACACTCAGGCACACTAATCTGTTTCCTTATTTCCTTTCCTCACTGGGCTATTTTCCCTTGGGCTTATAGCATCATACTTTTCCAACCAGATTTGTAGCTTAGCTAGTAATGATGATAATAATGATAAAAAATAGCCTCTGTACCATGGCCTTCCACTGTCTTGTGCTAGAGTTATGGGTACACTCAGGCACACTATTCTATCTTTTACTTTATTTCCTTTCCTCACTGGGCTATTTTCCCTGTTGGGGTTCTTGGGCTTATAGCATCCTGCTTTTCCAACCAGGTTTCTTGCTTAGCTAGTAATGATAATAATTTTAGTTATGGTAACTACCTATTTTAGCTCTTTACATCCTTTGTATCTACAGTAATTTTGTAAAATGTACATAGCTCAGAGACCCGCTTATTACTAGCTAAGCTACAACCCTAGTTGGAAAAGTATGATGCTATAAGCCCAACGGCCCCCAACAGGGAAAATAGCCCAGTGAGGTAAGGGGAGAAATATCTACCTGCTGCACAACCGGCTTCTATAACGGAAACCGCTTGATAAGAGATAAAGAAAAAAAAATCTCATATTCTACCATAGCTTATCTCGCAGACTTTTGCGCTCGCGAATATGCTTCCTTTGCAAATGCGTATTTTACGCAGTTATCTGGCGTAGGAAAAATCTATTTCCTTTATATGTCAATTCAAAGGGATACAGTTTATTTTTATCTTTTTTTTCATGTTTTCGGATCGAAAAAATTGTCGCATACATACAAGGTTTCATCCCAGCTCGCTTGCAATCTATTCGATGCCTATTCATGTATAAAAGTTCATCTATTTTCAAATCTCTTTTCTCAGGTATGAAGAAAATTATCCAGTGTAAATTTCGCTTTCCCTTCCTCCTTTACTTATACAGAAATCTTAATTTCCTTCCTCAGAAATCGTACCTTTTTTCCCTTAGAAATCTGACCTTTTTTCCCTCAGAAATCTGACCTTTTTTCCCTCAGAAATCTGACCTTTTTTCCCTCAGAAATCTGACCTTTTTTCCCTCAGAAATCTGACCTTTTTTCCCTCAGAAATCTGACCTTCTTTCCCTAAAAAATCTGACCTTTTCCCTCAGAAAACATCTTTTTTTCCCTCAGAAAACATCTTTTTTTCCCTCAGAAAACATCTTTTTTTCCCTCAGAAAGCTGACAGTTTGCCCCTCACAAATCTGACCTTTTTTCCTCAGAAATCTGACGTTTTTCCTCAGAAATCTGGTTTTTTGTTCTCAGAAATCTGACCTTTTTTCCTCAGAACACCTTTATTCCTCAGAAGTCTAACCTTTTATCCTCAGAAATGTGACCTTTTCCCTTCAGAAATCTGACCATTTTTCCTAAAATCAGAATTTTTCCCTCAGAAATTTTAACCTTTTTTTTTCTAAAAAATCTGACCTTTTTTCTCCTCAGATATCTGACTTTTTCTCCTCAGAAATCTGCCCTTTTTTTCAGAAATCTGACCCTTTTTACCGACCAACTGTGCGTCAGAACGGGCGTATCATTTAAATATTTGTTTACTAAGGTATGAGCAAAATCATCCAGTAAACATTTGCCCTTCCCTACTTACTCGTATACAAGATCTTAATCTCTTTCGTCCGAAATTAGACCTTTGTTTTCCCTCTGGCGGCCTTTGGTAGCGTCCTTGCCTGGTGATTGCCAGATTAATTCATTTCTTATTAATATGATATGGCAATATCGCACTAGCATTGGCAACACTTACTAATTGTATCACTGTCCCTTGCCTCTGCCATTCACGACCGGCAAAAATTCAGCCCGTCTGTGTATATCACTTAAGAGATGTGACACCTAAAGGTGGTTTTTATATCACGGTTTGGCGACCGCGTCCTCCTTCTGCTAGCCTTCCTACACCGTGTCAACGTGACCTCTCTGTTAGTTTTTTTTTGCACCTCCATAGCTCTTGACGACGTTTGTGATCGCAAGGTGTTGCCGCTTAATACCTGTGTTTGAGCAATGCGACCTCGGCGCGGCCAGGCCTTTACGTGAGTGTCTGTGCCAGTGTGTGCGTATGTACGTGTTCAAGTGTAGGTTTTAAAGCTCATCTCATTCTATGGCACCATTTCCACTAAAGCAATCACTAGGTGTTATAATTTCCCCAGGTTGATACTCATTTCATTTCACGGAGTGCATGTCGTTTACCGTTCTGCCCTTGATGTCTGTTCTGTCTTATAGTTGTGAGCAATGTATGGGCGTGTGTTTATCATTTCCGTCTAACAGGTCCCAGGGGGACTGAGGCCCCCTGAAATACTGTATTTGACACTACAGGAACCTGCTACAAACTGTAGCAGCCTGGTGTAACCATATGGGACTGAGAAAGAATGTATTTTGAAGCCATTGTAGAGAGAATACTATATTGGTGTTTTTAATGTGAGCAACACCATAGTCTTGCGAAGTCATTTGTGTGACCGACTTGATTACTACCATATTTACGTTCAACTTTTAAATTTCATGCTGAATGATCTACAGATTTTTTTTTAATACTTTTTTATTTCAATGTTAGTTCTCTTCTATGCGAACTCTCATTGTTTCCGTTATGTTATATAGTTTTTTATTTGTTCTAAGAGGTATGGACATTTTCAATTTTTGTTGAGTTACCTCCCAAAAAAGGAGTTCGGTCTTCTTTGAACTTTACTAGACTGGAACAGTGTGAGTATTTGCCCATCCATTTCAACATCTCTCTCTCTCTCTCTCTCTCTCTCTCTCTCTCCTCTCTCTCTCTCTCTCTCTCTCTCTCTCTCTCTCTCTCTCTCTCTCTCTCATAATGAAGAACAAGTATCTGGCTATATACAGTATATATATATATATATATATATTATATATATATATATATATATATATCTCTCCTGGAACTCACATCGTCATTACCAGACGTGTAACTACTTGGTCTCTCACCTCGTTCCACATGTAGGGGGAGAGGGAGTAGTCATATCATTGTGAGAGGGGTTTAACCCGAGAGGAAAGGGGGAGGGTGCATGTCTGCGTATCTACCTAAATATTTAGATTGGGACCCAAGTTTCTAATGTTTTATATCCGAGAGAGAGAGAGAGAGAGAGAGAGAGAGAGAGAGAGAGAGAGAGAGAGTTAGTTAGTTAGTTAGTTAGTTGGTAAGCACCAGCAACTCCTATTAGCCGGTAGCCATGGCAATAGCGTCGCTGGCGCCTTTTGATTGGCCGAGAGGGGAAGAGCAACTAGCCAGCGAGTTCATGTTTGGATTGCTTATGAACCGGATAGGTCGGACGAGGCATGATTCCCGCGCCTTTGTGCGTCTTGTTTGGCCTCTGAAGTGGCTGCCATTATCCTTTTGTTGGATTAACCTGAAGCGCTGAGCTAGGTGTGTGTGTCGATGAGTTATCTTCGGTGTTGTTGACCGTAAAGCCTTTTGTTTAAGTGAACGAGCGGTTCTCTGAAGAAAGCTTATAGCCTAGGTTTGCTCTTGAGTTGATGGAGACATATTGGAGAAGGCTGCATCGAACGTTGATGAAGTTGTGCATTGTAACAATTGGTGGTCTGTTTTTTCTAGCATTTCGTTATGTATTGGAATCTGTTGAATTGGGGTTGTAGGCATAGCCTCTGTACTATGAATTGAGGCATAGGCATAGCCTCTGTATTATTGAGGTCCTAGGCATAGAGTGTATTATTGAGGTCATAGGCATATCCTCTGTATTATTGAGGTCATATACTTAGCCTCTATACTATCAATTGAGATAATAGGCATAGCCTCTCTACTATGAATTGAGGTCATAGGCATAGCCTCTGTACTATGAGTTGAGGTCATAGGCATAGCCTCTGTATTATTGAGGTCATAGGCATAGCCTCTGTACTGTGAATTGAGTTCCTAGGCATAGCCTCTGTATTATTGAGGTCGTAAGCATAGCCTATGTGCAGTGTATTGAGGTCATAGGCATAGCCTCTGTACTATGAATTAAGGTCATAGGCATAGCCTCTGTACTATGAATTGAGGTCATAGGCATAGACTGTACTATGAATTGAGGTCATATGCATAGCCTCTGTGCTAAGAATTGAGGTCATAGGCATAGCCTTTGTACTGTGAATTGAGTTCATAGGCATAGCCTCTGCACTATGATCTTCCACTGTCTTGGGTTAGAGTTCTCTTTCTTGATGGTACACTGAGGCACACTGTTTTATCTGGATCCTTATTTCCTTTTCTCACTGGGCTATTTTCCCTGTTGGATCCCTTGGGCTTATAGTATCATGCTTTTCCAACTAGGGCTTTAGCAGGATGCTATAAGCCATATAAGGGCTCCAACAGTGAAAATAGCCCTGTGAGGAAAAGAAATAAGGAAACAGAATAGTGTGATATTTGCTTTTACCCTATTTTAAACATAGCCATGGTAAATTTAATTATTCTTTTATTATTTAATTATCTTTATCTTACCACGATGAAGGAAAAATTATGAAGGGAATAAGGATTTACAACATCAAAGGCCTTTATCCATGTAAAGGTCTTCCCAATCCCTCAGAGGGGCCAGACTTAAGGGGGCCGCCTTGCCTTTCCCAAAACTACCTTGTTCAATCTTTTTTATTATTTTCGTTCAAGATTTCTAGAGTTTCTTCTTCGATGAGAGGTTTTTTCTGACCAATTTTTGTTGTTATTGTTGTTGTTTTTATTATTTTTTTGTGAATCAATCTACAGAGACTAGTGGTTTACAATATGGGGTTCCATTATTATTATTATTATTATTACGACTACTACTACTACTACTACTACTACTACTACTACTACTACTATTATTGTTGTTATTATTATTATTATTATTATTATTATTATTATTATGATGTAAGATTATATTATTATTATTATTATTATTATTATTATAAGATTTATAGCTGCTATTATGGTTTAAGATCTAGATTTTACTGCCGCTTTTTTTTTCCTTCTTTTTTTTTGGGGGGGGGAGAACATACGTGACTTTATACTTGAATACAAATTCAACTGCGAAATGAATGCACATTACTGGCAATACCAAGTATTTATATATAAGTATTATTTCTAGTTAATAGTAACTTGTTTTATGCAAACTGATTAGTTATTACATTGTCAATTGTCAATTTAGTTTATTTTGATGACTTTTCATCATAGGTGTTTATTTCAAAGCATTATTCACCTTAATGGGACGCTTTAAAGTTTTAAAAGCCACTCATGAATGGCAAAGGCAAGGGACAGCGACATTGACCTATCAAGCAGGACAATGCCCTAGAGACATAACATATATATATATATATATATATATATATATATATGTGTGTGTGTGTGTGTATATATATATATATATATATATATATATATATATATATATATATATATATATATATATGATCAGCGCCCAAGCCCACTCTCAACCTAGGATCAAGGAGTGCCAGGCAATGGATGCTGATGACTCAGCAGGTAAAACTATAAGGCTCCCCCAAACCCCACATCCTTAGCTCACGTGGATGGTGAGGTTACATCAACCAAACGAACTAACTGAGCTGGACTCGAACCCCAGTCTGGTGTTTACCAGTTAGGGACGTTACCACATCGCCCACCACAATGTTTATGCAATATAACTCGTTGCTTTCTGAACTTAGTGGATTATAAGATGCTTATCCTTGTAATTATCTCTCGTATGGATTGTAGGATGCTTATCCTTGTAATTATCTCTCTCTGTTATGGATTGTAGGATGCTTATCCTTGTAATTATCTCTCGTATGGATTGTAGGATGCTTATCCTTGTAATTATCTCTCTCTGTTATGGATTGTAGGATGCTTATCCTTGTAATTATCTCTCGTATGGATTGTAGGATGCTTATCCTTGTAATTATCTCTCGTATGGATTGTAGGATGCTTATCCTTGTAATCATCTCTCTCTGTTATGGATTGTAGGATGCTTATCCATGTAATTATCTCTCCCGTATGGATTGTAGGATGCTTATCCTTGTAATTATCTCTCCCGTATGGGTTGTAGGATGCTTATCCATGTAATTATCTCCCGTATGGATTGTAGGATGCTTATCCTTGTAATTATCTCTCTTGTATGGATTGTAGGATGCTTATCCTTGTAATTATCTCTCCCGTATGGATTGTAGGATACTTATCCATGTAATTATCTCTCTCGTATGGATTGTAGGATGCTTATCCTTGTAATTATCTCTCTCGTATGGATTGGAGGATGCTTATCCTTGTAATTATCTCTCTCGTATGGATTGTAGGATGCTTATCCTTGTAATTATCTCTCGTATGGATTGAAGGATGCTTATCCTTGTAATTATCTCTCTCGTTTTGTTATATCACGAGAGTTTAGCCGATGAGATTGTTAATAACTTCATCGCCCTATTTCAAAGGGATGGAACCTACTAAACGCGATTATACACACACATACACGCAGCTACAACAACAAATGCAGCCGTTTCTAGTCCACTGCAGGACAAAGGCCTCAGATATGTCATTATTCATGTCTGGGGTTTGCCCAGTTTTCGTCACCACGCTGGTGATGGTGAGATATTTTCGTCTGATCGCTTACAGCAAACCAACGTAGTGTGGGTGGCCCTGACTAGTATAGCTTTGCTGATCATGGCGATACATAAACCCTTTTAACACGATTAAGTGTATTTTGTGGATGTGTATATATGTATATATATATGTATATATATATATATATATATATAGAGAGAGAGAGAGAGAGAGAGAGAGAGAGAGAGAGAGAGAGAGAGAGAGAATACTTTTCATTGAAGTATCAATGCATGACTTCGAAAGAACATCAGGTGAACTCAGGTTGAATGGAATAAATAAAGAACTTGTGTGTATGTGTGTGTGTTTATGTGTGAGTGTGTGTGTGTTTAGTCACTGGTGGCGAACTAAATCAACTCTGGCCCACCTGATGCACCATTTTCGGGTGCCTTTGTTACCCCTCTTATAAGTCCACCTGCTTCATGGGGCTATGCCTTGACCCCTAAGACACACACACACACACACATGCACACGATAAGATTTTTGCTAGCAAACATCTGCTATTTTTTTAGTTTGTTTTTGTGCTAATTGTTCACGAATTTAGTGCACACAGACATATGTACACGATATGACTTTTGCGAGCAAACACCTGCTATTTTTTTAGTTTTCACAAATATAGTGCACACAGAAAATAGCCCATTGAGGAGAGGAAGCAAGGAAAGAAATTATTATTATTATTATTATTATTATTATTATTATTTTTATTATTATTATTATTATTATTATTATTATTATTATTATAAAACGGAAGGCTATAAGCCCAAGGGCTCCAACAGGTAAAATAGCACAGTGAGGAAAGGAAACAAGGAAAGGAATTAATATTATCATTACTACTACTACTACTACTACTACCACTACCACTACTTGCTAAGCTACAACCCTTGCTGGAAAAGTAGGATGCTACAAGCCCAAGGGCACCAACAGTAAAAATAGCCCAGTGAGGAAAGGAAATAATGAAAAACTACAAGAAGTTTAAGAACAATAATAACATTAAAATAAATATTTCATATATAAACTATAAAAAACTTGAAAATAACGAGATAAATATTTCAAAACACGAGGAAGAGAAACAAGATAAGACTAGTGTGCCAGAGTATACCCTCAAGCAAGAGAACTCTAACCCAAGACATAGGAAGACCATGGATTCGGAGTCAGGCGGAAAGGACCCTGTATTATTAAAGACTTGGCAGATTACGCACTATGGTTGAGAGGCACAGAGAAGGTCACTTTTGAAAGGGCGTGGCAATAATAGTTCCCCCCCCCCCCCCGAGGGGAGTAAGAAGGGCTTCAGTAGGTTTGGAAGGGTAAACTCACTGCCTCTACTACACGTAAGTCTTTATCTGTAGGTGTAAGTGGTTCCTGAAGGCGTGGAAAGTTTTGTGGATTTATTTTCCTTTTTTGTGGATTATTTTTGTGAATTAAATTTCTTTTGTGGATTTTTTTTTTGTATTATTTTTCTTATGTGGATTTATTGGTATTCGTTCGGTAATCCACATCCTGAAAAAGTAGAGACACTATTATTATTATTATCATTATTATTACTAGCTAAGCTACAAACACAGCTGGAAAATCAGGATGCTATAAGCCCAAGGGCTCCAACAGGGAAAATATCTTAGGGAAATAAGGAAATGAATAAACCACAAGAAAAGTAATGAAGAATTGAAATATAATATTTTAAGAACAGTAACGACATTGAAACAGATCTTTCATATATAAACTATAAAAAGAGACTTATGTCAGTCTGTTCAACTTAAAATCATTCGCTGCAAGTGTGAACTTAAGAAGTTCCACCAATTCAACTACCTAATTATATTTATCTATATATATAAAGAACAACAAATGCACCCGTTTATAATCCATTGCAGGACAAAGGCCTCAGTCATGGCCTTAGTCTTGTCTGGGCTTTGGCCATTTTCATGACGACGCTGGCCTCTGCGTATTGGTGATGGTGGGAGTTTTTGTTCTGGTCGCTCACAGCAAACCAACCTAGTAAGTGTGGCCCTGACTAGAACAGCTTTGCTGATCATGGCAGTACACAAACCCTTTCACCACGGTAAAGTATCCCCTCTCAGAAAGGGATTATATATATGTATATATATGTGTATATATATATATATATATATATAATATATGTGTGTGTGTGTGCATATGTATATATATATATATATGTGTGTGCATTATATATTCATATATATATGATAGTATATATTATTATATATTCATATATATATGATAGTATATATTATATATATAATATATATATATATATGTATATATATATATATATATATATCTATGGGGGTAAATGTGTATATGTGTGTATTATCTATTCATATCGGCATTTGGTCTATCCAAATAATTATTTCAAGTAATAATAGGCATTATATATTCATATATATATATATGATAGTATATTATATATATATGTGTGTGTATATATATATATATATATATATGTATGTGTAAATGTGTATGTGTGTGTATTATCTATTCATATCGGCATTTGGTCTATCCAAATAATTATTTCAAGCAATAATAGGATCAATTATTGGATATTTTGTTATTTTGATTACCCGGTATATTTTTATAACCTTTACACGAAGGTTGGTAGTGTACCATTCATTATGCATAGGCAACCTTATCAATCAACCTTTTCCTTCTTACCTTTTCTATTCTTTGCTCTTCTGGCTCTTCTATTCTTTTCTTCTATCTCTTCCTTCGGTGGAAGTTGAGTGTACCCTCAAGCAAGAGAACTCTACCCCTAGACAGTGGAAGACCATGGTACAGAAGCTATGGCACTACCCAAGACTAGAGAACAATGGCTTGTAGAAATTAGCTGCTGATTCCATATTTTTTACCTTTTGTGTTCAAAAAGAAGAATTTTAACTCAACCATAACTTCCCACGATGAGTGTATATATATATATATATATATATATATATTCAAATAAGCCATATGTTTTTAATACATTTATGTCTGGATTCTCTTGACGACCTCGGGATCAGAGCCCCAGGTGAAATCACGCCAAGGAGTCAAACCCAGGTCCGGGAAACTTTTATAAACAGTGACTTACCACTTGGCCACAGTAGTAAGTCATTGGGAGTCGAACCCTGTTCCGGGAAACTTGTATAAACAGTGACTTACCACTTGGCCACGGTGGTAAGTCATTGGAAGTCGAACCCTGGTCCGGGAAACTTGTATAAACGGTGACTTACCACTTGGCCACGGTGATAAGTCACTGTTTATACAAGTTTCCCGGACCAGGGTTCGACTCCCGGCCGGTCAGAAGCTGTTGTCTTAGTGTGATTTCGCTTGGGGCTCTGATCCCGAGGTTGTTAAGAGAATCCAGAATATATGGCTTATTTGAATATGAAAAACACGTCTAAATGTGCAAAATTTATCATGTATATGTATTCAAACCTATCCCTCTTTCCTCTTCTGGACCTTTCTATTCTCCTCTTCTTCTTCTTTTACCTTTCCTCGGGTGGAAGTTGACCAGGGTCAATAGCAGTGGACGTTGGTCCACATTTGGAATTATTAATTCAAGACCCCGTCGATGTGTAAGTACGGTTCGTGCCACATTGAACTTACTGGTTATCGATGTCACTCAGGTTTGCCTCCCCCCAAAAAAAACTTCTTACCTAACCTTTCAACTGTGCAGCCAAACCTTTCCTCACTTCCTCCTCCTCCTCCTCCTCCTCTATTGTATACTCTACTACCTTCCAGTTTTGGTTTGATCGAAGAAGCCTCCTACGATTTCTTGGTGTGGCTGACGGGTGATTTGGAAATTACAGGCAGTTTGTGGTACGATTTCGTCGTAGACTTGAATGTTGATTTGTTTTGGTTTAAACGATTTAAAAACCAACATTGTGAATATATTTGTTATAGTGTGATGTGAAATTCTCAGATTTCGTTTAGTTTTGATGTAAACAATTTATAATAACAATATTTTGAACATGTTTGTTAAAGTGTGATGTGAAAATCATGAATTTCGATTTGTTTTGGTGTAAACAGTTTATGATAACATTATTATGAACATATTTGTGATGGTGTGATGTGAAAATCATGAATTTCGATTTGTTTAGGTATAAACGTTTTAAAAACCAATATTGTAAATATATTTGTTTAAGCGTGTTGCGAAAATCATGAATTTCGATTTGTTTAGATGTAAACAATTTATAATAATAATATTTTGAACATTGTTGTTAAGGTGTGATTATTATTTTTATTATTATTATTATTGTTATTATTATTATTATTATCTAAGCTACAACCCTACTTTTTAAAGCAAGATGCTCTAAGCCCAAGGGTTCCAAACAGGGAAAAATAGCCCAGTGAGGAAAGGAAATAAGGAAATAAATGATATACGAAATAATGAACTGTTTAAATAAAACGCTTTAATTGCAAGATGCTATAAGCCCAAAGGTTCCAACAGGGAACAATAGCCCAGTGAGGAAGGAAATAAGGAAATAAATAAACGACATACGAAGTAATGAACAGTTAAAATGAAACTCTGTAATTGTAAGATACTATAATCCCAAGGGCTCCAAACAGGGGAAAAATAGCCCAGTGAGGAAAGGAAATAAGGAAATAAACGACATACGAAGTAATGAAGTTAAAATCGAACACTTCAATTTTGATTTTAAAGTAATCTAGATGTAATAGAAACCTTTTGATCTAGCCATGCCTTTGTAATGTCATTAGAGCTACTAATTAATACAATAAGCATGGAAATAGCTAATTGCCTCCAGCGCTACATCGATTGAAGATACAAATACCGTTAAGTACATTTACCCGTTTTAATGTTGTTGTTGATCTAAATGTGACCTTTTTAATGCGATAGGTATGTTCATCAAGTTTTCACATTTGATGTTAGTTTTTCTCTTTTTATGTTTTCGTTATTTTTTAATGTTGATTCGGTTGATGTGATTTTCTGTTTATGGTTCTGTTTTAATGTTTTAATTATCTTATTTTATTTATTATATATATATATATATATATATATATATATATATATATATATATATATATATATATATATATATATGTATATATACATTATTTATATATATACATACATATATATAATTTATTTATTTCCTTTTATATTTTTTTATTCAATATTTCTCATATATAGTTTATTTCTTTATTTCCTTTCCTTACTAGGCTGTTTTCCTTGTTGGATTCCTTGGGCTTGTAGCATCCTGCTTTTCCAACTAGGGTTGTAGCTTAGCTAATAATAATAATAATAATAATAATAATAATAGCAGTTTATATCCTTTCCTCACTAGGTTATTTTTCCCTGTTGGAGCCTTTGGGCTTATAGCATATTGCTTACCCAACTATGGTTGAAGCTCAGTTAATAATAATAATAATAATAATAATAATATAGGGTCCCTGGGTGTATAGCATCCTACTTTTCAAACTAGGGTTGTAGCTTAGCTACCAACAACAACAACAACAACAACAACAACTGCTTTGGCATTGATTGATAGAATCACGTTCCTTCCATCCTATTCTCTCCTAGCCCCTCCTTCGTGAATTTTCAATTTCTCGTTGTGGCATCCCCGCAGGACTCCGCCGGGTCACACCTGCAAGGACACGCCCTCGTCCGTCTGAAGGCGTGGCTGCCTGTAGAGCAAGGTCAAGCTGAAGTCCGCCCTTACTTCTTTTTATCATTAAAGCGACTATTTTTTTTTTTTTTTTTGTAAGTCGTTTCTCGTATTTCCGGATTCTTGTAGATATTTTACACCATTATTATTATTATTATTATTATTATTATTATTATTATTATTATTATTATTATTATTAGCTAAGCTACAACCTTAGTTGGAAAGCAGGATGCTATAAGCCCAAGGACTCTATATTATTATCACTACTACTACTACTACTACTACTACTATTATTATTATTATTATTATTATTATTATTATTATTATTGTTGTTGTTATTACTATGATCCTTTTTGTTATTATTATTATTATTATCATCATCATCATCATTATTATTATTAATATTAGAAGCTAGGCTTATTATTTTTATTATCATGATTATCATTATTATTATTATTATTATCATCATTATTATTATTGTTATTATTATTATTATTGCCAGTTAAGCAGGATGCTATAAGCCCAAGGAATTTATATTATTATCATTGCTACTACTACTACTACTACTACTACTACTACTATTATTATTATTAGAAGCTAGGCTATAACCGTATTTGGAAAAGCAAGATGCTATAAGCCCAAGGGCTCCAACAGGGAAAAAATAGCTAATGAGGAAAGGAAACGAGGATATAAATAAAATACAAGAGAAGAATAAACAAAATATAATATTTCATGAAGAGGGCAATGTCAGTGTCCCTTGTCCATGCCATTCATGAGCGGCCTTTAAACCTTTTACAACTCTTGGGTAGTGCCATAGCCTCTGTACCATGGTCTTCCACTGTCTTGGGGTAGAATTCTCTAGCTTGAGGGTACACTCGGGCACACTATTCTATCTCATTTCTCTTCCTCTTGTTTTGTTGAAGCCTTTTCTTATAGTTTTTTTTATAGTTTATATAGGAGATATATATTTTAATGTTATTACCCATCTAGAAATATTTTATTTTACCTTGTTTCCTTTCCTCACTGGGCCATTTTCCCTGTTGGAGTCCCTGGGCTTATAGCTTCCTGTTTTTCCAACTAGGCTTGTAGCTTAGCAAATAATAATAATAATAATAATAATAATAATAATAATAATAATAATAATAATAATACTGAAATTATAAACCTTCACACCATGACCTTTATGCATATCGAAGTGCTCGTGTGATGTTGACCTTTGTCGAGTCGGATCCAATTTTATCTTTGGACGTAATGCTAATTTGTCCCGGGTGGAGAGAGAGAGAGAGAGAGAGAGAGAGAGAGAGAGAGAGAGAGAGAGAGAGAGAAAGGTTTTAATTTATCATTCGAAGAGAAGACATAACCTGATTATATCTCTTTGTCGTAAGTTTGAGTCGATGGAACTTTTTTTCTGTCAAGTTATCGAGTTAAGTCTAGTCCTCGGTGCCGCCTACTCGTACAGTTGGCTTCATTGATTCCGGTACACTTCATTTGGAAGCTAAGGAGACATTATTATATATTTTACGAAATGCTTATTGGAAAAATATTGTTATTTGTTTAACAGTACTTCGTCAAATTAATAAAAATGCGTGGCCAAGTTTCTCTTTTGTGGTGGCCGATGTGGCAACGTCCCTGAGTGGTGAACGCCAGACTGGGGTTCGAGTCCCGCTAAGACTCGTTAGTTCCTTTAATGTCTGCAACCTTACCATCCTTGTGAGCTAAGGATGAGGGGTTTGGGGGAGCCTTTCGGTCTATCTACAGAGTCATCAGTAGCCATTGCCTGGCCCGCCTTGGTCCTAGCTTTGGTGGAGAGGGGGCTTGGTCAGTCTCTAGGGCATTGCCCTGCTTGCTAGGGCAATGTCAGTGTCCCTTGCCTCTGCCATTCATGAGCGGCCTTTATTGTAGTTCAAGAAATTTATATTGGTTTGTTTGTGGTGAAGAACAAAAAAGGTTGATTAAGTCAAAGAAATATTTTTTTTTATATTCCTGACTGTCAAATGAATTTGCAGAAATAAAAGCGAACGTTTTTTTTTTTTTTTTTTTTTCATGCACAGTATTTCAATCATTTTAGGTAGGAGAGAGAGAGAGAGAGAGAGAGAGAGAGAGAGAGAGAGAGAGAGAGAGAGAGAGAGAGAGATTTTAACCATGTTATCGTAATATAGCCTGTGCTTTTTTAATTGAAAATGACAGCATTTTAAGATACATATGGCTGTTTTAATGCCGTTGGTGTTTTTTAAATATTTTATTTTAATAGCTCATTACTTTTTATATCGTTTATTTCCTTTCCTCGCTGGGCTATTTTTCCATGTTGGGGTCCTTGGGCTTATAACATCCTGCTTTTTCAATTAGTGTTGTATCTTAGCCAGTAATAATAATAATAATAATAATAATAAAAATAATAATAATAATAATTATATACTTTATTTATCTTTATATTTCCTTTCCTCACAGGGTTATTTTTCCCTGTTGGAGCCCTTAGTCTTATAACCTGCTTTTCCAACTAGGGTTGTGGTTTTGCTAGTATTAACAACAACAACAACAAAAATAATAATAATAATAATAATAATAATATATACTTTATTTATTTCTATATTTGCTTTCCTCACGGGGCTATTTTCCCTGTTGTAGCCCTTAGGCATATAGCCTGCTTTTCCAACTAGGGTTGTAGCTTGGCTAATAATAATAATAATAATAATAATAATAATAATAATAATAATACAAAAGCCATGTACGTATTTATAAATATACTCTCTCCTCCAAAACGACGTTATAATAGATTGCTTATTTTCATATAATTTTTTCTCAAAGAAAAAACGGTTCTGTTAGGAAGGAGTGATGATTATAACTGTTAATCTTCACCATTTAGAAATCTTCACGTAATGCTCAAAATATCACCATTCACACATCCAGCTATGAACGGCAAACTCCGACGGGTCTTCTCTCTCTCTCTCTCTCTCTCTCTCTCTCTCTCTCTCTCTCT
>NC_090725.1:113666288-113681288 GCF_036898095.1 Palaemon carinicauda | reverse complement strand
TCGTAAAGGGCCTCGGTTAGATTTCACCAGTCGTCTCTATCTTGAGCTTTTAAATCAATACTTCTCCATTCATCATCTCCCACTTCGCGCTTCATAGTCCTCAGCCATATAGGCCTGGGTCCTGCAACTCTTCTAGTACCTTGTATAATATCATCATCATCATCTCCTCCTACGCCTATTGTCGCCAAGGGCCTCGGTTAGATTTTGTCAGTCATATCTATCACGAGCTCTTAACTCAATACTGCTCCATTCATCATCTCCTACTTCATGCTTCATAATCCTCAGCCATGTTGGCCTGGGTCTTCCAACTCTTCCAATGCCTTGTTCTTAAACGTTCCAACACCAGATTACGTCAAAATTACGATTTGTTCTATAACCTCAACTCTTGGGCTCCACAAGTGATCATCTACTTCACGCTTCATAGTCCTTAGCCATGTAGGCCTGGGCCTTTGTTAATTTAGAGAAATCGTAATTTTGAAATAATCAGGTGTTGGAACACTTAAATGTTCCTACACCAGATTACGTCAAAATTACGATTTCTCTAAAATAGCCTCAACCCTTCTGAAGCCCAAAGGGTTGATGTTATTTGAGAGAAATCGTCATTTTGAGGTAATCTGGTGTTGGAACGTTTAAGAACATTAATGTCTGACCTCCGGTATATTTAACCTTTCCAAGAATAGACACCACGGTAGAGAAAAGACCTGGGCGGGTCTTTTTGGTTAACTGCTAGCGCCATAATGCTATTTTTCTCCTTCTTTTTAGCCTTGTGGTAACGTCCTTGCCTGGTGGTTCCTAGACTGGGGGTTCGAGTCAAGCTCAAACTCGTTAGTTCCTTTACTGTCTGCAACCTCACCATCCCTGTGAGTTAAGGATTGGGGGTTGTTTTGGTGAGCCTATAGGTCTATCTGCTGAGTCATCAGCAGCCATTGCCTGCCCTTCTTGCTCCTAGCTTAGGTGGAGAGTGGGCTTAGGTGCTGATCATATGTAATATGGTCAGTCTCTAGATAGGGCATTGTCCTGCTTGATAGGGAAATATATATATATATATATATATATATATTTATATATATATATATATACAATATATATATACACACACACACACACACACACATATATATATATATATGTGTGTGTGTGTGTGTGTATATGTGTGTATAGCCAATGTGTGTAATTCACTGACTAGTAAATAATCTCTTCTAATAAGAGGTAACTACTATAAAAAAGATAGCCTTATTTCCTGTCAGCTATTTGAGATACATAAAATACATTGATATCCCTTTGCAATTCAAGTGTTGAACCCTTTCTCGTTCACCAAGAAACCTTCACCTGTGAAGTACCTTCAAAATGGGGGAAACATTGCCTGTGAGATTACGACCAGCCAAGCGCTCCTGATGGCTTTAGCTGGTTAACCACACGGCTGGCTAATAATAGCTAGTGACGGAAAGCGGATAGGAAAGTTAATGGGCAAGGTGCCTGCCTTATTCAGTGACCGTGTCCTCCTTGGTCCTACGGTGGAGGGACGTCGCTGGCAATTACTGGAGAGTTGGGGGGAGGAAGGGCCTTGTGCATTTCCACCTCCGAAGTAGCGTACTTAGGGGGGAAAATTACTTAGCTTCTTTAGTAGAACTCTGGTTCAAATTGTCTGTAATGAGTTCGTTGTTAGTGTTAGGTCATTTGAAATTTATATTTTCGACTCTCTCTCTCTCTCTCTCTCTCTCTCTCTCTCTCTCTCTCTCATGTTATTTTTGTTATAATGATAATATTAACAATAGTTATACTTGTTAATTTTAAAGCAAACTATTTTTACTGTTGGCATCTCTCTCTCTCTCTCTCTCTCTCTCTCTCTCTCTCTCACATGTTGTTCTTTTCGTTGTGCAGATAATGTTAACAATATTCATACTTGGTAATTTTGAAACAAGTTATTTATACTGTTGGGATGTTTATTTTCATTATATCCGTAGTTTATAACTGCATGGCCTTAATGTGCTTTTGTTTACATATATCAGCTTTATTAAGAAATAGAATACTATTTCATGACTGATTTCCTGTTTTGTATAAAGTGTAGCAATATTTTTTTTTAATAGAAAGAATGTAATAGTGTAATCAAATTTATCGGCTTTATTATTATTTCTTTTATTTTTTGTTCCTCGTTTTGTCCGTTTTGAGAGAGAGAGAGAGAGAGAGAGAGAGAGAGAGAGAGAGAGAGAGAGAGATCCATATAATACTTGACTTAAAGTGCTAAGCTTTTATGAGAAAGCTTTTATGAGAGAGAGAGAGAGAGAGAGAGAGAGAGAGAGAGAGATGTATTTAATGCTTGACTTACATTGTTAAGCTTTCTTGAGAGAGAGAGGATGTATTTAATACTTAACCTGTTTTTGCTAAAAAGCTTTTATTCTTGCTTTGACCGAATTTAATAGTATGTTTAAAAGATCAATTATTAGATGTTGTACCGATGTTTTTCTTGCAATGTTAACATAACGTTGTAATATTGATTTCTGCCTATAACTCTTGTCTACCTGGCGTAATCAATGTTATTAAGTGGTAACATGTTGAAATTAAGTTTAGTTTTGATTTCATTAAGAATAGCACTAAATTTTTTTTTTTTTTTGTCAATGTTAAAATAACGTTATAATATCAGTGATTTCTGCTTCAAACGCTTGTATACCCGGCATAACCCATGAAGTTTAATGTAACATGTTAAAATTGAACTTAGTTTTTATTTCATCAAAAATAACACAAATGAAAGTTTTTTTTTTTTATTCTTTTTGAAGGAATCGAGAGGATAAAATGATGGTTTTTCTTCTTCTCCAGGTTCGCGTAATGACCCCGGGACTCAAAAACGAAAAGCCGAAACCCCGATATTTCGAATGTATCCACTAGTCAGCCTCGTCTTCTAGAAAACTCAAGATTCTGTACTGAAAACTCCCCTTTTTTCTTCTTCTATTACTTCAATTTGAAGCTTAAAAACAAACCAAAATCTCCAATAAAGATCAAACTTAAAAGTGCCCTGTAAAGCTCAAAAATCCAAATCATAAATGCAATTAATGAATTAATAATAGATACAGATTAAGGAAGAAAAGAAGGCCCGTATCTATCCAAAATATAAATGAGATATGAAGAGGTGATTTCGCCACTGGCTCCACTCATTACCAAACCCTTCAGGAAAGAGCAGAAGGAGAAGGAAGACACCAATGTCGAGGGACTATTACTCCTGAAGACGAAGAAGCTCCTGAAGAAGCAGAAGGGTGGTGGTCACGGGGATTGTAAGAGATAGAGAGAGAGGGAAAACAGAGAGTATCAGGCAAGTGACGTCTTGTAGAAGGTCGAGACTTGAGTGGGAGAAAACGTTGTTTTTACATTTTCTTCTGAGACTTGGCGTGGGTCTCAAGACCCACACTCGCAAAGCCCTCAACAAATGACGATGGAAAGTCCCCAACACATCAAGGAGAGCCCCCCGCCGTCCCCAGGAGACGATAGTAAAGGAAGTGAGTATATGCTGAAGATCATATTGATGAAGTCTTTCCCATCCTCCATACCCCTTCGTGATGCCCAGGGCCATCTGAGTCCCTCCATATGCACCTCATTCATCACCAGATCATCTTGATGATGCCCTTCCCATCCTCCATACCACTTCTTGATGCCCAGGGTCACCTGACTCCTTCCATATGCTCCTCATTCATTACCAGATAATCTTGATGATGCCCTTCTCATCCTCCATACCCCTCCTCTTGATGCCTGGGGCCACCTGACTCCCTCCATATGCTCCTCATTCATCACCAGATCATCTTCATGAGGATATCCCTCCAATCCTCCCTCCCTCCCTCCTCTTAATGCCCAGGGCCACCTGATTCCCTCCGTATGCTCCTCATTCATCACCAGATCATCTTCATGATGATATCCCTCTAATCCTCCCTCCCTCTTCCCTCCTCTTGATGCCCAGGGCCACCTGACTCCCTCCATAGGCTCCTCATTCATTAATAGATCATCTTGATGAGGATGTCCCTCCAATCCTCCCTCCCTCTTCCCTCCTCTTGATGCCCAGGGCCACCTGACTCCCTCCATATGCTCCTCATTCATCACTAGATCATCTTGTATGATGATGTCCCTCCAATCCTCCCTCCATCTTCCCTCTTGATACCCAGGACCTCCTGACTCCCTCCATCTCATTCACTCACTCGCTCGTGTCTTATCATTACTCCATCAATGATTCTGATGACATTATCAATGAATGTTAGTTTGCAGATGCTCCGCTGTAGTTTAGTCATTTCATATTCTTCCATTCCCCGCCCCCCCCCTCTCTCTCTCTCTCTCTCTCTCTCTCTCTCTCTCTTCTATACATCCCAGTCCCCAGGCTGTAGCATTGATTTTTAGTGTTAAAAAGTATATTTCGTATCTTATTTATTGTTTTTGTTATTATCGAAGGTAATTCAGTGTTTATCATACAGTAAATTTTATATCATACTCTTTTTTATTGTTTTAGTATAATCGAAAGTAATTCAGGGTTTATCAAGCTATAGCTTTTATATCATATTCCTTTTTTATTGGTTTAGTAATATAATCTAAAGTAATTCAGTGTTTATCAAACAGTAGATTTTATATCATATTCTTTTTTTATTGTTTTAGTAGTATAATCGAAGGTAATTTAGTGTTTATCAAACAATAGATTTTATATCATATTTTTTTAATTGTTTTATTAATATAATCGAAAGTAATTATTACTTGCTAGGCTACAACCCTAGTTGGAAAAGCAGGATGCTATAAGCCCAGGGACTCCAACAGGGAAAAATAGCCCAGTGAGGAGAGGAAATAAGGAAATAGATTAAATGCAATAGAAGTAATGAACAATTAGAATAAAATATTTAAAAAAAAAGTAACAAAATTAGAATAAATCTTTCATAAGAGAAATAAGATTTAATAGTGTGGCCGAGTGTACCCTCAAGCAAGAGAACTCTAACCCAAGACAGTGGAAAACATGGTACAGAGGCTATAGCACTACCCAAGACTAGAGAACAATGATTTGAAGGATTGATAGCAAGACATACGTTGGCGTCACATAGTATCCAACTAGGACCAGCCTCTAGTGGTTTGCGAGGCTGGCCTTTTTTTAGGACAAAATAATCAACTTTGGCCTTATTCAGGCCAAAAAAATCAAATTTGGCCTTTTTTAAATTGGGTGGCCTTAAGTAATATCATGAAAAAGGTGGGCCTTAAATACTGTATATTTGGCCTTTTAAAGCTGCGGTTGATAAGAAGTTGGCCTTTTCTCATTTTCTCTTACTTTCCTCTTGGTAAGGGTAGATGAGACTCTTTAGCTATGGTAAGCAGCTCTTCTAGGAGAAGGACACTCCAAAATCAAACCATTGTTCTCTAGTCTTGGGTAGTGCCATAGCCTCTGTACCATGGTCTTCCACTGTCTTGGGTTAGAGTTCTCTTGCTTAAGGATACAATCAGGCACACTGTTCTATCTAGTTTCTCTTCCTCTTGTTTTGTTGAAGTTTTTTATTGTTTATATATGAAATATTTATTGTAATGCTGTTACTATTCCTAAAATATTTTATTTTTCCGTGTTTCCTTTCCTCACTGGGCTATTTTCCCTTTTGGAGCCCCTGGGCTTATAGCATCTTGCTTTTCCAACTAGAGTTGTAGCTTAGCAAGTAATAATAATAATAATAATAATAATAATAATAATAATAATAGCAACAACAACAACAGCAATAACAATAACAATAACAACAACAATAATAATAATAATAATAATAATAATAATAATAATAATAATGATTATTATTATTATAATAATAATAATAATAATAATAATAATAATAATAATAATATTAATAATAATGATAATAGAAACCTGGCAACCCTAAATTCATGAATCACCACCAGACATTATGTGAATAGGTATGAAGGAGTTTCGTGCCCCGAAGATGGGTATGCGCTAGGAAGGGCATTGAGGGTAGGCACTGACACTCCTTTCATTGGCCCGCAGGTGTTAGTGATGGTTTGGTAGGGAGAGGGAGAGGAGGGAGAGGGAGAGGGAAGAGAGTAATTAGGTGATGGGTAGGTATGAGGCACTCCCTGTCTTTCATCCCTCTCCCTTTTTTTAATTCACTCTCTCTCTCTCTCTCTCTCTCTCTCTCTCTCTCTCTATATATATATATATATATATACACATATATACATATATGATAATCCTGAAAGAATTGTTTCTGACAATTACGTTTTTTACTCTCTCTCTCTCTCTCTCTCTCTCTCTCTCTCTCTCTCTCTCATTAGAGTCAGGGTACTTGGCACTGTATGACCTTCTTGCGACACAGTGCTGTAGGTAAATGACACCACAGATAGCTGCTACAATGGTAATACACTTGGCAACTACTACTACTACTACTACTACTACTACTACTACTACTACTACTACTACTACTATTTTTAAAGTAAATATTCAATTAATATCCTGAAAAATTTATTTTAATGTTGTTACTGTTCTTGAAATATTTAATTTTAATTTTAATTACTTCTCTTGTAGTTTATTTATTTCCTTTCCTCACTGAACTATTTTCCCTGTTAGAGTCCTCGGGCGTATAGCATTCTGGGAAAATAGCCTAGTGAGAAAAGGAAACAAGGAAAAATAAAATATTTTAAGAACAGTAACAAAATTAGAATAAATATTTCCTATATAAACTATAAAAATTTTAACAAAACAAGAAGAAGAGAAATCAGATGGAATAGTTTGCCCAAGTATACCCTCAAGCAAGAGAACTCTAATATTTTGTTTCTTAACAAATACGTTGATAGAATTTTTCTTTTTAGCTATGGATTTTTTTTTCAAAGTTTTATATTACCATTACGAAGAAATTTATTAGAAGTAAATTATATTTACAGCTGTCATAAATTGTTTTAAACATCTGTCAAAAAAAGATGTTTTTCCTATGGTTAAAAAAATGGTTTTATACATGTTAAAAGATGTTTTTCTTCTGGTAAAAGATATTGATTGCTGTTTTATACATCTGCCCCCTAAAAATGTTTTTCCATTAGCAAAAAAATATACTCTTTTAAACATCTGTCCAAAAAAATTTTTCTTCTGGTAAAAAAAAAATTGCTTTTTTATACATCTGTTAAAAAAAATGTTTTTCCTCTGGAAAAAAAAAATCAAAGACAGCACTTAACAGCGACTTGGCATTGAGCTCAATAAGTTCCCTTCTGATACTTTTTTGTTTTTTGTGTGTAGGATTTAATTCCAAGATGACGCAGCATTGTGGAGTTGGCTGAGTTAAACCAGGAACTCCCGAGTCTATTATTTTATCATGGGCATTCCTTGACTAGAGAGAATATGTGGTCTGTGAAAATATTTATGAGTGGTTACTGTTAATTTATATTTATAGATGTATTTAGGATGTGCTTTTGTATAAGAGATAAGAATTATGCGTATGTGTGTGTGTGTATATATATATATATATATATATACATATATATATATATGTATTTTTTTCATATATATATATATATATATATATACACATATACACATACACACATACATACATACATACATATCCCATTCTGAGGGTGGATTCATTAACGTGGTAAAATGGTTTGTGTATCGCCATGATCAGCAAAGATTTATTGCCAAGGCCACACATACTAGGTTGGTTTGCTGTGAGCCATCAGACGAATATTAGATCAAAACTGACCAAAACCCAGGCAGGAATAAAGACGTGTTTGACGCCTTTGTCCTGCAATGGACTAGAATCGGTTGTTATTGTTTATATATATATTTATATATATATATATATATATATATAATATATATATATATATATATATATACACACATACATACATACACACACACACACACACACACACATTCATTCTTTTCTTCAACATCACCTGTTCATATGTGTGTGGAGAGAGAGAGAGAGAGAGAGAGAGAGAGAGAGAGAGATCAAATTCTGGTCTAGGTTTAGAGCAAGATTTTTTTTTCACACCAGGTCGTTCTAAGGAGAGTGGCCCACCTGGCTAGGCGTGACTAGACTTTGAAATGACCTGTCGGTTGGCATAGTTGCCTGGCCAGGCCACAACGCAATCATCACTTGCATATTCTGTTTTGGTTCATTGGTTTCTGTAGTTTGAGTAAAATCAATTTTTCTTCGATAATATCTCTTGTTCGTCTTGATTTATTGCCTGTTATATTATTTATGGTTTATCTATTTCCTTATTTCCTTTCCTCACTGGGCTATTTTTTCCAATTAAGGCCCTTGGTCTTGTAGCACATTGCTTTTCCAAGTAGGTTTGTAGCGTAGCTAGTAATGATAGTAATTTTCCTTATATCTTCTGATCACCGAGTTATTTTTCCCCGTTGGAGCCCTTGGGCTTAAAGCATCTTGCTTTTCCAACTAGGGTTATAGCTTAGCTTGTGATGATGATAATTTTCATTATTTGATTATTTCCTTTCCTCACTGGGCTATTTTTCCCCGTTGGAGTCCTTGGACATATAGCATCCATCTTTTCCGACTAGGGTTGTAGCTTTGCTAATAATAATAATAATAATAATAATAATAATAATAATAATGATATACAATTTGATCTCTGGTAGTCTATGTAATTCGTTGTTTCCTTTCTTCACTGGGCTATTTTTCTCTGTTGAAACCCTGGGGCTTATAGTATCCTGCTTATCCAACTAGGTTTGTAGCTTGGCTAATAATGATATATATATATATATATATATACTGTATATATATATATATATATATATATGTATCGTATTATAAATTTCTGGAAACTATAATGGTATCATAGGAAGGAATCTATTTCAAGATTTGAAAAGGACTTGTAATATATATATATATATATATATATATATATATATATATATATATATATATATATATATGTGTATATATATATATATTATATATATCAATGTTTTTTTATGTACATGAGGTTTTCCTTATTCATGATGGAGTTTACACATAAGTAGTTGAGTATTAGTATTGATATAAATATAACAAGAGTAAACACAGTTTTAACGTTCATCTGTTTGGGGCATTGCGAGTATAGGGCCTTGCCAATTTGCTGAATTACATAATATATTTATTGTTGTATCCTTTCTGAGTGGGGGATACCTTAACGTGGAGAAAGGATTTGTGTATCACCATGATCAGTAAAGCTTTACTAGTAAGAGGCACTAATACTAGATTGGTTTGCGGTGAGCTATTAGACTAAAGTCTCTCACCATCGCCAATCCGCAGTTGGCCAGCGTGGTGATGAAAATGGCCAAACCCAGACATTAATAAGGATATGTCTGAGGCCTTTGTACTGCAGTGGACTGGAAACGATTGCATTTGTTGTTGTTGCTACCCATACTAGGTTGGTTTGCTGTGAGCTATTAGTCTAAAGTCTCCCACCATCACCAATCCAATGTTGGCCAGCGTGGTGATGAAAATGGCCAAACCCCAGACATTAATAAGGGTATGTCTGTGGCCTTTGTACTGCAGTGGACTGGAAGTGGCTGCATTTGTTGTTGTTGTTGTTATTGTTGTTGTTGATGTTGTAGTCTTTATAATTATTGGTTGATGGCAGTGCTATTAATTGAAAGCTACATGTAACTAGCCAATTTCCATTACAAAATAAATATTGACAGTATTTTATCTTCAATTGCTACCTACGTTTTATTCTCCCATTGAGAAAGGTGACTCGGATCTTCACCATTAACTAGTGCAGTTTTATCAAAGCATATCCTAAAGTCCTTTCCTTGAAGCTCGTGTAAAACATCAAGAGGATGTTTAAAAGGAAGTAACAGTAGCCCCTTTCCTCTTGGTAAGGGTAGAAGAGACTCTTTAGCTATGGTAAGCAGCTCTTCTAGGAGAAGGACACTCCGAAATCAAATAGCCATAGCCTCTGTACCATGGCCTTCCACGGTCTGGGGTTCGAGTTCTCTTGCTTGATGGTACACTCGGGCACACTTCTATCTTATTTCTCTCCCTCTTGTTTTGTTAAAGTTTTTGTAGTTTATATAGGAAATATTTATTGTAATGTTGTTATTGCTATAAAAATATTTTATTTTTCCTTGTTTCCTTTCCTCACTGGGCTATTTTCCCCTTTGAAGCCCCTGGGCTTATAGTATCCTGCTTTTCTAACTAGGGTCGTAGCTTAGCAAGTAATAGTAATATTAATAATAATAATGATAATAATAATAACAGCAATGTTATCGACTAAGGGGTCCCCCCGTAGATGAGGAGGACCAGTTGAATCAGGGTGTGGTCAACAAATGTGTCAGATTGATTGCCTCGCTTGTAAGCATCAATAATGTTGTTGTTAGCTCCTCATTCTTGACTGTTCTTTTAAAATGCCAGAGAAAGGCGTGGCTAAGCCGCTCTTTGCTTCCTTCTTCTGCGTATGTGCAGTTTAAATACATTTAAAAATCGGTAGAACTTCAAAAGTTCAAACTTGCAGCAAATGTTTTTATGTTGAACAGTTTAAGATATTAAGTCCTTTTATAAATTAATGTTGTTGCTGTTTTTGAAATATTTTATTGTTAATTATTTCTTATGTTTATTTATTTCCTTTCCTCACTGGGTTATTTTTCTCCTGTTGGGGCCCTTGGGCTTGTAGCATTTTGCTTTTCCAACCAGGGTTGTAAGTTAGATAATAATAATAATAATAATAATAATAAAGACATATTATATTCTTTATTCAATACTTCTCATGTAATTTATTTATTTTCTTATTTTCTTTCCTCAATGGGCTATTTTTTCCTGTTGGGGCCCTTGGGCTTGTAGCATTTTGTAGCACTAGGGTTGCAGCTTAGCTAATAATAATAATAATAATAATAATAATAATAATAATAATAATAATAATAATAATAATAGAACCTTAAATCCAATGAATGGAAGATGGTGAAGCCTGGCATTCTTCAAAGGTCACTTGAGATAATCTTGTTCTTAACTCCCGCCTCTTTTTTTTTTCTTGCTCTCATTGTTGGCCTTGGATGGCTGTAACCATTTTTATTACGTCTTAGATTCTCTTGCTTGAGGGTACACTCGGGCACGTTGGTCTGTCTTGTTTCTCTTACTATTGTTTTGTTAAAGTTCTTATAGTTTATATAGGAGATATTTATTTTAACGTTGTTACTCTTTTTTAAAAAAAATTCTTCCTTGTTTCCGTTCCTCACTGGGCTATTTTTCCCCGTTGGAGGCCTGGACGTATAGCATCCTGCTTTTCAAACTAGGGTTGTAGCTTTGCAAGTAATAACAATAATAATTATGATTTGCATTCATTTTTTTACAAATATTCGTCTTTTTGACTTGAAGAATTTTTATGCTTCAGAATTTTATTTGTAACATTTCAATTTCCCGTAAATAGTAGTTTATGAGTAAGTGGTGTCTTTAACTGTCTCTTTCACTACATTGACCCAAAATAACCAGTAAGTACCATTAGTAGTCAGGGGTTAAATAACGTGACCTATTTTTTTCTTGGGACAGTGTAACAGTCAACAGTCAAGTTCAAAGTGCGAGCCATATTGGAATAACATTCAGTTACATCGTCTCACAGTGTAGATTTCGTGCAGTGTAAAATCTTAAGTAATTTTCGTATAACATTTACTGAGATACCGTCTTATAGTGTAGATTTTCTTGCAGTATAGATTCTTAAGAGTAAATTTCGTATAACATTTACTGTGATATCGTATTTCAGTGTAGATTTTCATACAGAGTGAAGATTGCAATCTTATAACGTTCATTGAATCATATCGTCTTTCAGTGTAGATTTTCATGAAGTGTAAATCGTTAACCTTTCCGTTTTCCATTTTTTTGGAGACTTTAAATTCAATCACCAAATCTCATTGCAAAAACCAAACCAGCGAGTTAGCAAAGGAAGGAAGTTCACAGAAGACTGGAAGCTGGAATCCAGAGTTGGGTCCCCCCCCCCCACAAAAACTCGCTCCAGCGAAGGTGACCCGGCCCGTCCACCCAGGGTCAAATTTAGTTCTGGTAGAAGGTCACACTGACCTTTTTTCTGAAGTTCCCTCCAGGATAATGCAGGGCTCACTAGACGGCGTCCGGTCTAGTGTTCTGGAAATCCTCGGGGCGTTTTCATTCCAGGATTTATCCCAGAGGAGGCACTCGATTTTCCAGAGTACGTAGATGTGCTCTTGTGTGTTTATATTTGTATATACAGATATGAGTGTGTATGTATATATATATATATATATATATATACACAGTATATATATATGTATGTTTATATACATTATATATATATATATATGTGTATTTATATATATTTATATATATATATATATTTATATATTATATATATTATATATATAATATATATATGTATGTATATATATGTATATATATATGTATGTATGTATATATATGTACATATATATATTATATATATATGTATATATGTATATATACAGTGTATATATATATATATATATATATATTAGTGAGTCGTTTAATGATATTTAATACCCAATATGTAACGAGTATGGATAACTTAACGTGGTGAAAGGATTTATGTATCGCCATGATCAGCAAAAGCTCTACTGGCCAGCACCACCCACACTAGGTTGGTTTGTTGTGAGCGATTAAACCAGGTATCCCACCATCACCAATCCGCAGCGGCCAGCGTGATGATGAAAACTGGCCAAACTCCAGACATGACTAAGAGCATCTCTGAGGCCTTTGTCCTGCAGTGGACTAGAAACGGCTGCGTTTGTTTTTGTTGTTGTTGCGTAGTGAGTGCATTTAGTGATTTTAATGAATGTTTATAAGAAAAATAGTTTTCCTTTAATTAACTCCAAACTTCTGAGGTGTGATGTTTTTTTTTTCTCTTTTTTTTAGGTTATTATTGAATCAATTTTATAGCCGGAAGAGTTGTAAGATTTGTGATAAATACTGCGCCTTTGTCAGAAAAATAATAATTACTCTGTGCCTCCCTTATGTGAGAAATGACATCGCTGTCAAGAAAAGATATTTTTTTTTTTTTAAATTGTGGCAAAAAGTTCTTTTTGGATGATAAGGTTTGTAAAAAAGGGGAATTAATTTTATATAGTGAAAAGTGCTGCTATTATTATTATTATTATTATTATTATTATGCCAAGATAAGACCCTAGTTGGAAAAGCAGGGTGCTATAAGCCCAAGGGTTCCAACAGGGAAAATAGCCCAGTGAGAAAAGAAAACAAGGTAATAAATAAACTACAAGACTAGTAATAAATAATAAATATAAATTATCTCAAGATCAGTAATAACTATTGGTCGTAGTATCTTGAAACTGGAACGACTATATCCATGTTCCGTTTGGAATCGATATATCAGGAATGGGAATATTGACTTGGAATTGTTATCTATCCATGGGGAATAACTCAACATTATTCTATATTGTATGAAGTTTTAAAGGGAATTCACAATTCGATATATTCTAGTAATGTTGGGATCTTAGGTGGTCCACTATAGTCAATTCTTTTTAGTGAGGCAGATTTGCACCGACTCACAGGGGTGCTGCCCTTTTCGCTCGGAAATGTTTCCTGATCGCTGATTGGTTGGACGTGATAATTCTAACCAATCAGATAGCAGGAAATATTTCTGAGTTAAAAGGGCACCGCTGCGAGTCGGTGCAAATGCGCCTCATTAAAAAAATTGAGTATAGGATTCAATTAACCCAAGAGAATTTATTATTGTTTGAAAAAAAATGGCTCTTTAAATAGGTCTTATTGCAGATTTGTTTAATATTCTGTAAATTATTAGGATTGTTAACTCATCTCTCTCTCTCTCTCTCTCCTCTCTCTCTCTCTCTCTCTCTAAATCACATTAACCTATAGGTAATCTTTCTATAATCTTGATTCTGTACTCTACAGAGAGAGAGAGAGAGAGAGAGAGAGAGAGAGAGAGAGAGAGAGAGAGAGAGAGATTTTATAGTTTAGAATCACTTCTAAAAGTAGACGGATTTTAACGAAGGAATCGAAGCAGTAGGTCATGACCCAGCATAGCCCATGACGACGACCTCTCATACTAATCGATTAGGTCATGCGGGCATATGCGTACAAACTAACTTACATGCACAAGAAGACTTCCTCTCTCTCTCTCTCTCTCTCTCTCTCTCTCTCTCTCTTTCTCTCTCTCTCTCTCTCTCTCTCTTAAAGGGTTTTATTCATACCACAAGGAATGGAAAAATAACCTTTAATAATGCGATCTTGTAAAACCTTTTAAAGTTTTGCTGTTCTTGCTGCACCCTGGTGGCTGGGCCTTCGATCTCCCAGTCCTGTTCTTATCAGGTGGTTTTAGTGAATCTTTTGGGCGAGTATTCATTGAACAAAGTGCTGGTGTCGTCAGGAGTTCAATAATATTGATATAGTTAATTTTCAAAGATATCTGGCGATGGCTCCACTAATATAAATATTTTGGTTAATGCTTGTTTTATATATATATATATATATATATATATGGTCATAAACAGACGCAAGTGGAAGGACATGTCTGAGGCCTTTGTTTTGCAGTGAACTAGTAACGGTTGTGTATATATATATATATATATATATACATACGCCCACATTATTTCTTTTCAGTCGCGCTCAGTGGCATTGCCAGCCGTATAACTACTCGGTCTCTCCCCATCCCTTGTGTAAGGAGGTGAGAGGTAGTAGTCATACCCTGTTAAGAGGGGGCTACCCGGAGAGGTACACCCGGAAACCACAATATCCCACAGATCTCTGTGTGTTTGACTGTGTATATCTATATAAATATTTAGCCGTCATTTTTGACGGGTCGCGTACACTTGTAATAATAATAAAGACAAAAAATCCCTGCCATGACTCAGAAGAACAGCGGAAACTTAACAGATTCAAAGCGAATATTAGAAAATAGCGGTTTATATTAATTGTCCTTCTGGGAGAATTTTGCTATTAGTGTTATTTTATAAATGCTAATAGCCGGAAGTGTTAATTTTCAAATTGTGTATGACCTTAGATTTATTTAAATCTCTTT
>NC_090725.1:113653788-113661288 GCF_036898095.1 Palaemon carinicauda | reverse complement strand
TAGACTACTCTCTCTCCCCCTACCCGGCGGAGGGGGGAGGAGAGACCGCATAGTTATACGTCTGGCAATGCTAATAAGTGTTAATATATATATATATATATATATATGTATATGTATATGTATAATATATATATATATATATATACATACATATACATACATATACATACATACATACATAGAGAGAGAGAGAGAGAGAGAGAGAGAGAGAGAGAGACTACAAGCTGTATTTTCAGGCTAGTTCTCATTTCCTTGATCTTTGGCAAATGATGAAGGCCTGGAGTGGGGAAAGGGGGAGTGAGAGCTGTCTGTCTTGTTTGTGTGGGGGGGGGGGGAGTTTAGCTGTCGCCTGGTTTCTGGTGTTGTGTGTGTGCGTGCGTATGTGTGTGTGTGGTGTGATGACCTTTGTAAGCAGGGTCATTCAATTTCCATTTCCGGGAGTGGGCGAATATAGAGTTGATAGATACACTTAGTTTGACGGAGATTGATTGAGTTTGCTTGGCAAATTGATTCAACTGGAAGGTTTTATATTGTGGTTATATATATATATATATATGCGTGTGTGTGTCTGTGAGTACTATTTACACAATATGTGTGTTAATGTATACATGCCACACACACGCACGCACACACACACATACACACACACACACACATATATATATATATATATATACATATACATACATACATACACGCACACTAACCGCCAGAGAGTTATTGGGTCCTTTGACTGGCCAGACAGTACTACATTGGATCCTTCTCTCTTGTTACGGTTCACTTTCCCTTTGCCTACACATACACCGAATAGTCTGGCCTATTCTTTACAGATTTTCCCCTGTCCTCATACATCTGACAACACTGAGTTACCAAACCATTCTTCTTCATCCAAGGGGTTAACTACTGCACTGTAATTGTTCAGTTGCTACTTTCCTTTTGGTAAGGGTAGACGAGACTCTTTAGCTATGGTAAGCAGCTCTTCTAGAAGGACACTCCAAAATCGAACCATTGTTCTCTTATCTTGGGTAATGCCATAGCATCTGTACCATGGTCTTCCACTGTCTTGGGGTACAGTTCTCTTGCTTGAGGGTACACTCGGGCACACTATTCTATATAATTTCTCTTCCTATTGTTAAGTTAGTTTTTATTGTTTATATAGGAAATATTTATTTTAATGTCATTGTTCTTAAAATATTTTGTTTTTTTGTTTCCTTTCCTTACTGGGCTATTTACCCTGTTGGAGCCCCTGGGCTTATAGCCACCTATTTTTCCAACTAGGGTTGTAGCTTAGCAAGTGATAATAATAATATTAATAGTAATAAAAATAATAATAATAATGATAATCATTTATAAGAAATATTTATATTAATTATCACTGTTGTTAAAATATTTTATCTTAATTTGTTTTCCTTCCTCACTGGGCTCTTTTTCCCGGTTGAAGCCCCTGGGCTTATAGCATCCTGCTTTTCCAACTAGGGTTGTGGCTTAGCTTGTAATAATGATAATAATAAGGGTTATAGCATCCTGCTTTTCCAACTAGGGTTGAGGCTTAGCAAGTAAGAATAATAATAATAATCATAATAATTATAATAATATTGAAATCTGCTTTAACATTAGTAAGAATAGATGGCAAAGAATAATTAGGAATTGGACTGAGAAAGGAGTAGGGTAGGTGGGCCACCAGGCCAGTAGTTTGCCCACGTGAAATCTACGAAGGCTTGGTATTTATTGCTTCCAATACTCGGCAAAAGGTCAGTAGGTCACCTGCATATGAATTTAATTAAAATGAGGAGGTGTGATTGTTTTCGATACTGAATGAATTGAGGTCACATAGTTATTCTTTTATTAACCCCCCGCATCGCTGTTTGCGCTGTGGTCGTTGAATTGAGAACCTTCAAGATACTGTATTGGTACAAATGCCTTGATTGTTCGTGGTACACACAATGCAGAGAATAGGTTTATTTAATTTCTGACGTAGATTAGTGTATCTGTTCTGTATTCGGGAGTATTTTCCATTGACGTTTATTTGTTATAAGTACAGAGTAGAAACGATATAGTTTTGGTGTGCTTAAGTAAAATGCATAAATACAAAATTAATAAAATTAATTACATTAAAAGAAAATATGGGGTTTTAATGGAATTCTGAATGTTACAATAAAGCAGGAATATAAAAATACTCATGATTAATGTTTATTTTAAAGTTCACTTAGGATTTTCATAGGATTTATCCTTGTCTTTCTTTACACACACACACACACACTCACATACATACATACATATATATATATATATATATATAATTCTTTCAAGTTTCTGATGCATAAGTTAATACTGGTAGGAATCATCTGATATATGTGTGTATATACTCTTAATATATATATATATATATATATACATATATATAAATATATATATATATATATATAATTTAAATAGGGACAATACTCACGTATTTTAGAGTCAAGAAAAAGGAAAATATCTCGCCAACATTACCAATAAGCCAGAAAAATATGTCCATTATTTTCCTCAATTGAAATTCTATGGAAATATATGAAAAATATCAAATATTCCCCCCCCCCCAGGAGAGTAAATTGTACTGCATCGTATCACTGACGGAAAATGCCACTTGTAAACTTTATGTTTTTAAAGTTATTCTTCCGATAATCTTAAAGCTGTGTTTGCGTCCACATAGATTTGAGGAGTTACCGTGTGGGCAAGTTTATCTGATAAATTAATTTTTATATTATGTTTTTATTGTCTGTAATGGGTACTATGTTAATAATTACAATATTATAGTGTTATTATCAAGGTTGCTTCTCTTCCTCATTATCTTCAAGTTGTTATAGTTTATATATGAAAGATTTATTTCGATATTATTGTTCTTAAATTTCTCTTTGTAGTGTTTCCTTATTTCATTTCCTCACTGGGTTATTTTCCCTGTTGGAGCCCTTGGACTTATAGCATCCTGCTTTTCCAACTAGGGTTGTAGCTTAGCAAGTAATAATAATAATAATAATAATAATAATAATAATGTGGCGTATTGGAAACGTCCCTGCCTGGTGATCTGCCGGACTTGGGTTCGAGTCCCGCTCGAGTTCGATTGTTTCTTGTAGTGTCTGCAACCTCACCTTCCTTGTGAGTTAAGGATGGGATGTTTGAGGGAGTCTATAGGTCTACCTGCTGAGTCATCAGCAGCCATTTCCTGGCCCTCCCTGGTCCTAGCTTGGGTGGAGAGGGGTTTGGGCGCTAATCATATATATATAGATGGTCAGTCTTTAATGCATTGGCGTACTAGCTATGGAATTAAAACTGTCAATGCCTCTCGCCTCTGCCACTCATGAGCGGACTTTAAACTTTGAAAAGTCAAATTAATTTTAATGGGAATTTTGACTTAAGCGTTTTTTTTATCGTTTTAAAATTAAAATTTAATTTTTTTTTTACTTGTGAGTAAATGAGATTAGGGTTGCTAACACCATAGACTTTATTGATAATTCTGTATTTCAAGTGTTTAACATTTGTATTCACTCAAAACACATTATAGTGATTCTTGTCCATCTTTATTTATCATACTTATTAAATTCACCTTCATATTCTCCTTCTTTTTAGTGACATTTTATTTTAAATTCTCCTTCATATTCTCCCTCTTTGTAGTGACATTTTCTTTAAAATTCTCCCTCATATTCTCCATATTTAGTGACATTTTCTTTAAAATTCTCCCTCATATTTTCCATCTTTTTAGTGACATTTTCTTTAAAATTCTCCCACATATTCTCCATCTTTTTAATGACATTTTCTTTTAAATTCTCGTTCATATTCTCCCTCTTTTTAGTGACATTTTCTTTAAAATTCTCCCTCATATTCTCCATCTTTTTAGTGACATTTTCTTTAAAATTCTCCTTCATATTCTCCCACTTTTTAGTGACATTTTCTTTTAAATTCTCCTTCATATTCTCCCTCTTTTTAGTGACATTTTCTTTAAAATTCTCCCTCATATTCTCCCTCTTTTTAGTGACATTTTCTTTTAAATTCTCCTTCCTATTCTCCATCTTTTTAGTGATTTTCTTTAAAATTCTCCCACATATTCTCCATCTTTTTAATGACATTTTCTTTTAAATTCTCCTTCATATTCTCCCTCTTTTTAGTGACATTTTCTTTTACATTCTCCTTCATATTCTCCATCTTTTTAGTGATTTTCTTTAAAATTCTCCCACATATTCTCCATCTTTTTAGTGACATTTTCTTTAAAATTCTCCCTCATATTCTCCTTTTTAGTGACATTTTCTTTAAAATTCTCCTTCATATTCTCCATCTTTGTTGTGACATTTTCTTTAAAATTCTCCTTCATATTCTCCATCTTTGTTGTGACATTTTCTTTAAAATTCTCCTTCATATTCTCCATCTTTTTAGTGACATTTATTTAAAATTCTCCTTCATACTCTTAATCTTTTAGTGACATTTTCTTTTAAATTATTCTTCATAACCTAATGTTCTTTTACACTTTTAATAACTTAACGTTATCTTTACTAAAAGTTTGAAGTTAATGTTATTACGCGTTTGATATTATTATTGTTATTATTGTTGTTGTTGTTCTTGTTATTATTTTGTTATAAATATCGGATCAAACACTGACAAAATTAAAGGAAACAAATAATAAAAAAAAAATGCAAACGAGAAAATAAAGACAGGGTTTAAAGAGCGCTCGTGAATAGCAGAAGCAAGGGACAGGCATAATATTCTAGCCTAGAGACTGGCCACTTTCCACCCAAACTAGGACCAAGGACAAAGGCCTCAGACATGTACTTCCACATGCTCTGTTTGTTGTCTTTTTATGGCAAGTTTATACCAGGTAAATTTTCGTGGCTCCTCAATCCAGTAAATCCAGGGTCTTCTCTTACGATACACACACATCATATATATATATATATATATATATAAAGAGAGAGAGAGAGAGAGAGAGAGAGAGAGAGAGAGGACTACATGGCTGAGGACTATGAAGCGCGAAGTAGGAGATGATGAATGGAGAAGTATTGAATTAAAAGCTCAAGATAGAGACGACTGGCGAAATCTAACCGAGGTCTTTTGCGTCAATAGTCGTAGGAGGAGATGATATATATATATATATATATATATATATACTGTATATATATATAGTCAGACACTTACTCTTTTATTATATAGGGGAGATGTCATACTGATGACGTAAATAAGATATATAATGAACGTTTTTTATTATAATTGCACATATAGATGAAGAAAAGGAATTTGTATAGCGTTGTCTCGTGGTCTTCCATTTCGACCTATCTCGTCGAGGAAAGGTGAGAGAGAGAGAGAGAGAGAGAGAGAGAGAGAGGAGAGAGAGAGAGGGGGGGGTTATCCCAAAAGGGAACACGATGGCCGACTCTCTTGGGGGATTTTACCACTGACCTTTAAAGAGTAAGCTTCTAACCCCTTCCCACCCCCTCCCCTTCCTACCCCCTCCCCTTTCCTCCCCCCTCCCCTTTCCTCCCCCAGCATTCCCCCCTTCCCCTGTAAGAGTGCCGCAGCAGGTCCTGCTTGGTCCAGCTTCCTCGTCTCTGTTCTTATTCTCATCTCTCGTTCCCTTTTCCAGATATTCATAGATCGTTTCCCCGTTTTCTATGAAGTTCTCCCTTCTATATATTTATATATCAGTCTCCCGTTTTCTATAGAGTTCCGAAAATCTTGATATGCTTCAGGGTGGTTTGCAAATTACATACATAATTGAGGGTACACGCGGGCACACTATTCTAACTAATTTCTCTTCTTTTATTTTGTAGTTAAATAGGAAATATTTATTCTAATGTCACTCATAATATTTTATCTTTCCTTGTTTCCTTTCCTCACTGGGCTATTTTCCCTGGAGGGACCCCTGGGCTTGTAGCATCCTGCTTTTCCAACTATGGTTGTAGCTTAGCAAGTAATAATAATAATAATATAAAAGCACGCTTTGTATGTGTATAAACTTGCAGCGAATGTTTTTTTCATGTTGAATTGTCTGACATGTCGCTCTTTATAAGAAAGATCTGTTTTAATGTTGTTTCTGTTCTTGAAGTATGTTATTTTAATTGTTCATTACTTCTCTCGTAGTTTATTTTCTTGTTTCCTTTCCTCACTGGGCTATTTATCCCTGTTGGAGCCCTTGGGCTTATAGCGTCATGGTCTTCCAGCTAGGGTTGTAGCTTAGATAGTAAAATGATAATTATGATATACTATTGTTCTCGCGTTTTCTAGTAAGTTCTGAAATTTGTTTTGTTGTTTGAAAGTAGTTGCAATGATTACATAGCCATAAATGCAACACTTTGTGTATAAACACATTCGCGTGCATATACTAGCTACTCATTTGAAAACATTAATGTTTGGAATGTACCTCAAGTTATGAAAAGCCAAAATGTAGATTGTGCGAGTTGTACACTAATTAAAACACATACACATACTTAACTCATAAAAAATCAATGTTTGGAATGTACCTCGAGGTACGAAAAGACAAAAAGGGAGATTTAAAGGATTATGAACTAATTAAAACACATACACACACTGAACTGAAAAAAGTCAATGTTTGGAAACTACCTCATGTTACGAAAAGTCAAAAAGGGAGAATGAGCGAATTACGAACTAATTAAAACACACACACAGACACTCTCTCTCTCTCTCTCTCTCTCTCTCTCTCTCTCTCTCTCTCACATGCACAGACACTTAGGTGTTTCGGTCAAGTAAACCAACCATATCTCTTTCCTCACCTTGTGAGAGATTCCCGTATCCGAGAGACGTTGCTCTTCCCAGCTTGGCACCGCTTCGCTCCCTGTAGTACACAGTCACCTTTGCCCTACAAAGTGCCAGTCGGCTCGGTGCCACACTTGGAAGTTGAGATGTGAAATCTGTGGATATAAAGTTTATGATGCTTTTACTTAGATTATACTTTTAATTCATTTATTCGTATCATTATAAGGGAGGTTTGTGGTTGAATTCATATTGTTATATTATTAAAGCTTATTAGCATATGTGTAATGTCTTCAAATAGATCAAACTTTGACTTACTTTTATTTAATTCATAGTTGTTTTTGAAGGGTAATTGAATATGAGAGAGAGAGAGAGAGAGAGAGAGAGAGAGAGAGAGAGTTAAGAATCATGGGTAGCTTATATGATAAAAATAACGAGAAAGAGAAATGAATTGAGATAGGCTTACTGATCATGTAAATGACCCCAGGAGAGAGAGAGAGAGAGAGAGAGAGAGAGAGAGAGAGTTAAGAAGTCCGGTTAGCCTTTCTGATAAACATTGAGACTTACTGATTATGGAAATAACCCTGGAGAGAGAGAGAGAGAGAGAGAGAGAGAGAGAGAGAGAGGTTAGGAAGCCAGGGGCCCTCTCAGATGGACGATATTCAGAGGCTGGCCTTTGCTGCTTCCTCCACTACACTACTACCGGGTAAAGTGGCGGATGACCTTAGGTGACCCCGAATGTAAATGTCACACCCTTTATCTCAG
>NC_090725.1:113635799-113653288 GCF_036898095.1 Palaemon carinicauda | reverse complement strand
TGGTCCCAAGTTGGGTGTAGAGTGGGTTTGGGTGCTGATCATATGTGTATATGGTCAGTCTCTGGGGCATCGTCACTGTCCCTTTCCTCGCCCTCTCTGGTCCCAAGTTGGGTGTAGAGTGGCTTTGGGCGCTGATCATATGTTTATATGGTCTCTTTCTGGGGCATTGTTACTGTCCCTTTCCTCGCCCTCCCTGGTCCCAAGTTGGGTGTAGAGTGGTTTTGGGCACTGATCATGTGTGTACAGTATATGGTCAGTCTCTGGGGCATTTTCACTGTCCCTTACCTTGCCCTCCCTGGTCCCAAGTTGGGTGTAGAATGGGTTAAGGCGTTGATCATATGTGTATATGGTCAGTCTTTTAGGCATCGTCACTGCACCTCTCCTCTACCATTCACGAGTTACCTTCGAACACAGGAAGAAACTCTTGCAAAAAGAAATTGACGAAATAATATTGAACATATTGTGGAAGAATAGAAACCAGAGCATTAACACAAAACCCCGAGAATGGAGTGTACAGACAGGATCCAAACAATAAAGATGTACAGATAACCTCTCTGTAGGCACAGAAAAAATTGGATGGGACCAAACGTATGTTTGACCAGCCTATCCGTTCTTTGTGTATCATCTTCTCGTCTTCTGTTCGTTTTTGTGTTTTTCAATTGCAAGAAAAATTATCTAATACCTTTTTTCTTAATACAGTGTTTGAATTTATGGTAATTAATTCATGCTCAGCAATTCTCAGCGTTATACTTTTTGATTCTTGAATTTTATTATAATACTTATAATAATAGTAATAATAATAATAATAATAATAATTATTATTATTATTATTATTATTATTATTATTATTATTATTATTAGTGGTATTAGTAGTAGTATCATCATCATCATTATTATCATTACTTGCTAAGCTACAACCCTATTTGGAAAAGCAAGATGCTATAAGCCAGAGGGCTCCAACAGGGAAAATAGCCCAGTAAGGAAAGGCAATAAGTAAATAAACATACTACAAGAGAGGCAAATATCTAATAACTTTTAATATTTTTTTCCTTCTTAATACAGTGCATGGAAACTGTTTTAGGTTAACTATCATTGTTTGAATTTATGAAAATCAAGTCTTGCACAAAAATTGTGAGCGTTATACAGTAAATGCTTCTTTATAGGTAGTAGGTTGACCAGGGCATCAGCCACCCGTTGAGATACTACCACTAGAGAGTTATGGGGACTTTTGACTGGCCAGTCAGTACTACATTAGATCCTTCTCCTTGGGTAGGTTCACTTTCTCTTTGCCTACACACTCACACACCGAATAGTCTGGCCTATTCTTTACATATTCTCCTCTGTCCTCATACACCTGACAACACTGAGATTACCAAACAATTCTTCTTACTGCACAATAATTGTTCAGTGACCACTTTCCTCTTTGTAAGGGTAGAAGAGACTCTTTAGCTCTGGTAAGCAGCTCTTCTAGGAGAAGGACACTCCAAAATCAAACCACTGTTCTCTAATCTTGGGCAGTGCCATAGCCTCTGTACCATGGTCTTCCACTGTCTTGGGTTAGAGTTCTCTTGCTTTGGGGTACATTCGGGCACACTGTTCTATCTTATATCTTATTTATCTTCATCCTTGTTTTGTTAAAGTTTTTATCGTTTATAAAGTGATATTTATTTTAATATTGTTGCTCTTCTTAAAATATTTTATTTTTCCCAGTTTCTTTTCCTCACTGAGCTATTTTCCCTGTTGGAGCATCTGGGCTTATAGTATCCTGCTTTTCCAACTAGGGTTGTAGCTTAGCAAGTAATAATAATAATAATAATAATAATAATAATAATAATAATAATAATAACTGTACTGTATCCAAACACGATTACATCGAAGGATATATCTACCTGTGACCCTGTCCGCCAGTCTCTGTCTGTCTGTCTGAGACTAATAGTTATGTCCGCATCCGGTATGTAAGACTTTACTTCCGTTGTTGAGTTTTACAGTTACACATCTATGTAACCTCTTCCGTTCTCATGTTGCGCGCGCAAAGTCATCTCCTGGAAGTTACGACGAAGAATTTTACTGAGGATTTACTTCCCTGTGTTTAGAATTCTCTTTGTATCTTTTGAACTTTACTTACTCTATTTTAAGGGATGTTTTTCTGGTGCTACATAGGGGAGCCCTATACTCTCTACAGGACCTCCACAGTTAATTTAACATTCGTTCGAAAAAAATTCAATAGTTCACACCGCATATTGCTCGTTTATTGTTAAATCGTCACTATGGAAGCACGCACAGAACAAGATAGTATTCAGCTTCCTCTTGAGAGTCTTGATATCTTCAGTATTTCGGTGTTGGTTTTGATTTCTTCTTCTTTTTATTTTTTCTTGTATTTTTGTTTCCCCTAAGCTTCCTGTCTTACTTTAAAATGGTCATTAAATATGTAATTTTGATCAATCTTGGAATTGATACCATTCTAGTGGAAATGGGCCCGTGGTTACATCATCATCATCATCCTCTCCTCCTACGCCTATTGACGCAAAGGGCCTCGGTTAGATCTCGCCAGTCGTCTCTGTTGTGATATTTTAAACCAATACTTCTCCATTCATCATCTACTTTACACTTCATAGTCCTCAGCTATGTAGGCCTGGGTCTTCCAACCTTTCTAGTGCCTTGTGAAGCCCAGCTGAAAGCTTGAACTAATCTCTCTTGGGGAGTGCGAAGATCATGTCCAACCCATCTCCATCTACCCCTCATCATGATCTCGTCCCCATTTGGCACTCGAGTAATCTATCGAATAGTTTCATGTCTTATCTAGTTCTGCCATTTCACTCCCAAAATTCCTCTGAGGGTTTTGTTCTCAAATCTAGAAATAAATACAAATTATTTAATCAGTTTTGTTAAAGAATTTATTTGTACTTTTTCATCATGATTATCATGTACACTGAATATAACATTTGCAAATGATTAATTTTAGGTATATATTTTTCTTGAACAGAATTTTCGCATAGGCTACCAAAAATATTAACATATCTTTTTGTTCTTTGTTGACAGTGTCCGTTCGTGACTCCGTCTTGGCCTTGATGAAGAACATTAACTTTTGGAGCACAACTTTCAAGTCATCAGTGAGGTAAGTGAAAATATATATTGCTTTTCTATACGATTAGAAGCTTAAAGGTGTCTGGTTTCAGTTCTAGTTTCATCAGTATTCTGATGCTCACCAAAACGTCAGCAAGGCAAGCCCAAGTTCCCACTGTGCCCACAGCAGTGGCCTCCCCAGTAAACACCTTAAACTCACGGTCCCAGGCGGGGATCGATCTGCCGTCATGCGAATGCTAGGCAAACACGCTACCATTGTACTAGCCAGGAGGCTAGAAAGATGTTGTTTTGGATTATTGTTAAGTAAAGTCGAAGTTATTCTAGAATGATGATATAATTAAGTCATGTAATTTCAAATAGTTTATTTCTGACGGTTGTAACTATATGGTGTTTTTGGGCTTCTGTTTGATAATAGAATAGATTAAAGTTTCAAATGGTTTTCATGTTTCTTACGCTAATAGCAACAGGGTGCACTGTTGAAAATTCACCTTAAAAATCCTGGAATAAATGTTGCCAGGCATTTACCATTTTATAAACGAATATATTGACGTGAAGGAGTGATATTACGGTCACCACCTCGTAAAAGATAGTAACAAAGTATAGTAAAATTACGGTTGCCTGTATTTTACTGAAATACAGTTGAGAACAGTATACTTTGATTGAGAATATCCGATAGAAATTAGTAATTTTTAAGTGTTTTGACGTTTTTGTGTGTGAAATAAAGGAATTTATTCAATGCTAATAATGAAATCTTGTGTTTCAAGTGTTTTTTGTTTGTTTATTTGTGCACGAAACTTATTTTCTGCTATATAAGTGAATATCAAAGTTTAAGAATTGCAAATAAGTTTTCGAAACTACGGGAAGAATAAATTATACTAGAGTGGAAAGGGGGGGGGGGGCGGCTGCGGTGGAGCTTGGTTGCTGATTATAAATATATATATATAAATATATATAAATATATATGTATGTATATGTATATTTATATATATATATATATATATATATATATATATATATATATATATATGTGTGTGTGTGTGTGTATATATATACATGTATATATAAAAATTATATATATATATATATATATATGTATAAATACTGTATATGTATATATACTTATATACACATGTATATATATAAATAAATAAATATATATATATATATGTATATATATATATATATATATATATATATATATATATATATATATATATATATATATATATATATATATATATATATATATATATATATATACACACACACAGAAGGTCCTCATCTTACAACCACTCGGACTTACAATCATTCTTAGATACAAACACAAATCCAACTGAAAATAACAAAGATTAAGATAAACTAATACTATAATAAAACAATATTATATAGTTTAATACAGAAAGCAAAATCTGATATCTATTTCATATGAAACCTGACTATTCGTTGACTTTTGTACCGGGAAATCATAGGCATGGGATTCATGTCAGGCCTACCCTTGGCCCAAATTTATCAAAAGTTCGACTTTCCAACAGTGTCCCCTCAAGCAGGAGAACTCTAACCCAAAACAGTAGAAGACCATGGTACAGAGGCTATGGCACTACCCAAGACTAGAGAACAATGGTTTGATTTTGGAGTGTCCTAGAAGAGCTGCTTATCCTGTATAACTGAAGACCTTCTGTATAGTCAGTCTCTAGGGCATTGTCCTGCTAGCTATCGCACTGTCACTGTCCCTTGCCTGTGCAATTCATGAGCAGCCTTTAAAACAAGGTACAACTTCATACATAGCTATTTGTTGTATTTTGTGCCTTGTTACCTCCGCCAATGAAGTTGGAAGGAGATTATGTTTTACCTGTTTGTGTGTGTTTGTTTGTGAACATCTACATGGCCAAAATTGTAATCGTAAAGTAGTGAACCTTCTAGGGATTAACTGTTATGTAACAAACAGGAAATTATTAGATTTTGGAAGGTCAAGGTCAAAGGTCAAGGTCACGGTCAAGCAAACTATCCAATTCACGTAATCAGCCATAAGTTTGGACAACGTGGTCACAGAGACTTCAAACTTGGTTCATATTTGAGTGTATGAATATCCACATCAATTTAAATATGTTAATGTTAAAGGTCAAGGTTAAGGTCAAAGGTCAAGGTCAAGCAAAATGTCTAGAAATAATCTGCCGCGTCGTAGGTCTGCGCTCAATTGAGTGCCCCTCTAGTTATGATCATTACAGCACGGCCCTGTGAGACTAAGTATCATAGTTCCAGTGTTATGATTCAGGATAAAAGCAGAATGAACATTTTTTGTTTTGTTTTTTGGGGGGGGGGGCGTATAGATAAATGGATTATTGGAAAATTATACCTTTTAAAGATTATGATTATTATTATTAGCTAAGCTACAACCCTAGTTGGAAAAAAAGATGCTATAAGCCCAAGGGCTCCAACGGGGAAAAATAGCCCAATGAGGAAAGGAAATAAGGAAATGAATAAACGATATAAGAAATGATGAAAAATTAGAATAAAATATTTTAAGAACATTAACAACAATAAAACGGATATTTGATATATAAACTATAAAAGGACTTATGTAAGGTTGCTCAACATAAAAACATTTGCTGCTAGTTATGCAATACAGCCATGATTGTGTATGGAATAAGATGCTGATTTCATGAACACATAAGGTGTGAGAGAGAGAGAGAGAGAGAGAGAGAGAGAGAGAGAGAGAGAGAGAGAGAGAGAGATGAGTTTATAGTTTCTTAAATCAACAAGTCTACGTGACACCTTAAACTAACCTATTCTCTCTCTCTCTCTCTCTCTCTCTCTCTCTCTCTCTCTCTCTCTCTCTCTCTCTCTCTTCTTCTTTTTATTATTATTATTATTATTATTATTATTATAACTAGCCAAGCTACAACCCTAGTTGGCAAAGCAAGATGCTATAAGCCCAGGGGCTCCAATAGGGAAAAATAGCCCAGTGCGGAAAGGAAATTAGGAAATAAATAAATGATGAGAATATATTAACAATAAATCATTCTAAAAACAGTAACAACGTCAAAACAGACCTGACCCATACAAACTATTAACAACGTCAAAAATAGATATGTCATATTTAAACTATAAAAAGACTCATGTCAGTCTGGTCAACATAAAAACATTTGCTCCAACTTTGAACTTTTGAAGTTCTACTGATTCAACTACCCGATTAAGAAGATCATTCCACAACTTTGTCACAGCTGGAATAAAACTTCTAGAATACTGTGTAGTATTGAGCCTCATGATGGAGAAGGCCTGGCTATTAGAATTAACTGCCTACCTGGTATTACGAACAGGATAGAATTGTCCAGGGAGATCTGAATGTAAAGGATGGTCAGAGTTACTCCTAACCTTGTATGTTAATGAAATCAGTAGTTTATTTCTTACATAATCATTACAGCTATCCCCTGCTATCTGACAGTCAAAGATTATGTGATCATTGTCAAGATATTAATTTTTGTAGAAGAAGAAGAAGAATAAGAGGAAGCAGCAGCTTTCATTCAAGGAATAAATGCTTCAAAAGATCATTTAAAAGGAATATTTCTGAGACCGTTGTAGGAGGCCTCCAGCACCTAGAAGAACACACTTGAGTCTCCCCAGGAGGTAATTTTACCGTCGACTCTCGTGCGCTGTCATGAGAGAATGAGTGTGTGCATTTGCCAGACAACAACAGAAGTTGCTGTGCCATTGACCTTCAAGAAGAAGAACTTTGGAAATATGAGAGAGAGAGAGAGAGAGAGAGAGAGAGAGAGAGAGAGAGAGAGAGAGAGAGAGAGAGAGATTTATACTATTCGGATGTTTTATGTAGTTAATAGAACTAGAGACAAAGAGGGATAGAGAGCCTTCGTTTATATATGTATGAGAGAGAGAGAGAGAGAGAGAGAGAGAGAGAGAGAGAGAGAGAGAGAGAGAGAGAGAGAGAGAGAGAGAGAGAGAGAAGGGCGTTTGCAGCGACAGTTGGGATCACCCCATCGTCATGGAGAAAGCAACAGGTGGACACGAGGGGAAAGCAAAATGAACTGCTAGCTCTAACAGCAGTTAAAAAGCAGCTAACAGAAACAGCAGCAGTTCGATGTCCTCGACTTGACGGCGAGCATCCTCATCATCATCATCCTCATCATCATCATTCACAATCTCTTCTTCCGTGTTATTTGTCATCATATCTTCAGGATTAGCAGATGTGCTCCGATCCAGGAGAGTGGCTGGAGGTGTAATGGTGATTTATTCAAATATTTCTCCGACATTAGGGAGATGAATTATGAAGCCTGGCTTTCTTCTTCTTTTATTATTATTATTTTTATTATTATTATTATTATTATTATTTACTATTTACTATTTATTATTATTTATTATTATTATTATTATTATTATTATTATTATTGTTATTTTTAGTTTTATTATTATGATTTTTGTTTATTATTATTATTATTATTATATTATTATTATTGTTGTTGTTGTTGTTGTTATTTTTATTGTTATCTTTATTATTATTATTATTATTATTATTATTATTATTATTATTATTATTATTATTATTACTTGCTAAGCTAAAACCCTAGTTAGAAAAGCAAGAAGCTATAGCCCAAGGCACCAACAGAGAAAAATAGCCCAGTGAGGTAAGGAAATAAGGAAATAAATAAACGATATAAGAAGTAATGAACAATTAAAACGGAATATTTAAAACAAAACAGTAACAACATTAAAACAGATCATTCATATATAAACTATAAAAAGACTTAGGTCAGCTTGTTCAACATAAAATTCAAAAATTAATTTGTCTCACACTTATCCCTTCTTACTCTAATTCAGCTGAGCACATCTGTGTCGTGATCGTATACAGGTATGTGTGCGAAAATTAATTTGAAAATTAAAAATTCATTTGGCTGAACTGAATAGATTTGTATTTTTCAAAATTTAAATCGCAAGTAAATTTCTTTTATCTCAATTGATTGAAAACTCTATTAGATTAATTTTCTAAGAAATATAAGATAATAGATCGTTAACATCTGAGGAAACTTAAGACCTCCATTTATTTTAATGTTGTTACTCTTCTGAAACATTTTATATTTCCTTGTTTCCTTTCCTCATTGGGCTATTTTCCCTGTTCGAGCGCTTGGGATTGTATCATCCTGCTATTCCAACTAGGGTTGTAGCTTAGCAAGTAATAATAATAATAATAATAATAATAATAATAATAATAATAATAATAATAATAATAATAATATTATTATTATTATTATTATTATTATTATTATTATTATTATTATTATTATTATTATTATTATTGATAATGCTAATGATAATGATAATAATGAAAATTTAAAAAGTGTAGTTTACAAATTTTAATATAAATAATGAAAATTTAAAAAGGGTAGTTTACAAATTTGAATATTATACATCACAAAATTCTTAAAAGATCAAGAACCTAGTGGTCAAACAACTATAAGTATATGAATCATTTCATTCATAAGTATATGGTAATATACAGGACCATATGTAAATGTACAGAGATCTATGGCTCTAAATCAGATTTAATTATGTACAGGTGTTGACTTTTTAAGTGTACGCTTCTCATATGACAGGATTTCAAGAAAGACTTCTTTAGGTAAATATTAGAGCCTTATGGTAGATGTGTCATTATGTTAGACTCTCTTATGATGATATTAATGTATTGATAATATTGGGCAGAAATCTTCTTATCATATAAGGAGATATATTATACAACAATATATTAAACAACAATAGATATTTATAGCATTATGGTGAGATGGTAATTTTATGCTTGCATAGAGAGAGAGAGAGAGAGAGAGAGAGAGAGAGAGAGAGAGAGAGAGAGAGAGAGAGAGAGAGAGAGAGAGAGAAATGGTAGTTCTGAAAGAAAATAATTTTGTCTTCATTGTCTCCTCATTTTTAGGAGAAATGAACGAAAGTCAGAAATAAAAAGATGGGACAAGATCGAGAGAAAAATACCCAATTCTTTCTGGAATTGCTTTGGGAATTAAATAACTAATTGATCCACAGCTGAAGTCAAACCTTTAATTTCTTCTTGGCCTTTCTCATAGACAGAGAAGATAGCTTAGTTTGTCTTATGTGCTCCAAATCCTGTCTCCATCTTGGGGGTTAATGCCAACAGTGCCCCTCGTGCAGTGTACTGTAGGCATTATTCTAGGGTTATTTGTTTCGTGTTTTGCACTCCAAATCCTAAATGATTCGTAGGGGTTAATGCCAACAGTGCCCCTCATGCAGTGTACTGTAAGCATTACTCTAGGGTTTTTTCCTGCACCCACTTCGTAACCTTCTACTCTAGCCTATTGGAAACGTCTGTGCATGACAAAAGGTTGAGCAGGGATTCGATACCCGATCAAGCTATATAGTTTCTAGTAGGTAGTAGGTTGGTCAGGGCACCAGCCACCCGTTGAGATACTACCGCTAGAGAGTTACGGGGTCCTTTGACTGGCCAGACAGTGCTACATTGGATCCTTCTCTCTGGTTACGGTTCATTTTCTCTTAGCCTACACACATACCGAATAGTCTGGCCTCATACACCTAAAAACACCGAGATTACCAAATAATTCTTCTTCTCTCAAGGGGTTAACTGTTCAGTGGCCACTTTCCCTTTGGTAAGTATAGAAGGCACTCTATAGCTATGGTAAACTGTTCTTTTAGGAGACGGACACTCCAAAGTCAAACCATTGTTCTCTAGTCTTGGCTAGTGCCATATCCTCTGTAGCATGGTCTTTCACTGTCTTGAGGTAGAGTTCTCTTGCTTGAGGGTACACTCGGGCACACTATTCTATCTTATTTCTCTTCCACTTGTTTTTATTAAAGTTTTTTTAGTTTATAAAGGAAATATTTATTTTGATGTGGTTACTGTTCTTAAAATATTTTAAATTTCCTGTTTCGTTTCCTCACTGGGCTATTTTCTCTTTTGGAGCCCCCGGGCTTATAGCATCCTGCTTTTCCAACTAGGGTTGTAGCTTAGCAAGTGAATAATATTAATAATTATAGTGTCTGCAACCTCACTCATTAGACTTCTGTAATGAAGAACATAAACTTATGTCAAAATATGAAACCTTTATCTCGAAAAAGTAAAAAGAAAAAAAAAAGTTAGAGAGCATCATGTTTATAACGAAATATTTACAGTATAATGCATCTTACTATTAACAGACCAACAGTACTGTACAATCATTTAAGAAAAAAAGTAGTAAGAAGTTTCAGAGAATGTTTGTATGTGATTCTTTCAACCATAGCTAAACCAATTCGTCTCCCTTGCCGAACGTCTCTTTTAACACCCCTGACCTATTCGACACCAGATGTTGAACCCCGAGAGTACAATAGAAGCAACCTCCCATTTTTGGGCGGTTCAGTGACCACGCTTTAAATCCCATAATTCCTGTGGCTGCTGTTGCTGCTTAAGACGATGTTCACGGAGATGATGATGATGATGATGATGAGAAGAAAGAGAGGAAGCGGAGCAAAAGGAATAACTTGGTCATCTGCTAGCCTGAGGAATTTGCCTTATTGTGGTGTCACTCTACAGTTGCTTGTCTTCGTTCTGTTGGGTTCCAGTTTCATATCTGAAATATTATATATATAGAAGTAAACCTTTTCCCTCGATTCCCAGGGTCTTAAATTAATCTTCCGAAGAGGGATCATCTCTGCGGGAAGCATTTAAATGGCCTTGCATACCTTTAGATCTGACAACTCTGCAGGGCCTTACTTACACTGTAGCTCTGGCAATTCTGCAGGGCCTGCCTTACCCGTAGATCTGACAACTCTGCAGTCCCTTACTTACACCTGTAGCTCTGACAATCCTGCAGGGTCTTGCTTATCTGTAGAACAGACAACTCTGTAGGGCTTTGTTACTCAGAGATCTGACACCTCTGCAGGGCCTTCCTTACCCGTAGATCTGATAACTCTGCAGGGCCTTGCCCAAAGATCTGGCACCTCTGCAGGACCTTACCCAAAGATCTGGCGCCTCTGCAGGCCCTTACTTACAAGTAGGATTGACAACTCAGCAGGGCCTTACTTATCCATAAATCTGACAATATTGCAGTGCATTACATATAGACCTGACAACTCTGCAGGGCCTTACTTACCCATAGATCTGACAACTCTGCAGGGCCTCCCTTACCCGTAGATCTGACACCTCTGCATTTTCTACCTGGCCCCACCCTAGCGATCTTGGAACGTTGAACAGAGAATAACTAATTGGTTTACCAATGTGTGGTTCATTGCACACCGTTTATGGAAAAAAACTGACTTTCATAAAATAATCCAAAATCCAGATAGGCTGCCAACTTTTTCCTTTTAAATAAAATCTCACCAATGCTGATGAAATCACATAAATTATACACCGTTTATGGAAAAGAGTGACTTTCTTAAAATATTCAAAATCCAGATAGTTTCTTTTTTGTTCTTTTTAGTTTATGTTGATGTAAAACTTACGGAAAGTCCGTTATAATTTTTCAAGAAATAAGTTGCAATTTAGCCAGACCACAACGGCCACATCAATAAGATTTTTTTTTTGGGGGGGGGGGGCGGGGGGGGGGGGCCTCTAAATTATCACCTCTGAGTATATGACTGGAAATATCCAAGAGTGCAATTTCCTTGATTGTCTCTTGAAGAAAATACTTTCTCTGATTTTTATATATATCATTTATGTTCTGGAGTTTTATGGGATCGTTTTGGATTTTGGTAAATTATGGTAGTCCGAAAAGTCTTTTTATATCATTTTAATACTGGTTTATGCGACCCGTCAAATAAGACAGCTGAATATTTAGATACACACACGTACCCCTCTCTCACTAGGGTTTAACTACTCCCTTTTCCCCCATTTTGTATATATGCATATGTATATATATATATATATATATGTGTGTGTGTGTGTGTGTATATATGTATACATATATATATGTATGTGTGTATGTATATGTATATATGTAAAGTATGTATATGTATATGTATATGTATATATATGCATATATATATATATATATATATATATATATATATATATATATATATATATGTGTGTGTGTGTGTATGTGTGTATGTATATATAATGTATGTATAAGTATATGTATATATATATATATGTATATATATGTATATATATATATATATATATATATATATATATATATATATATATATTACCAGAGATTTGCTCTTAATCTAGACATAACTTTTGCATATTTAAGTGATACTGAACATAAATTTCAAATTTCAGTGATATTGAAGATAAATTTTCATTATTTGTTTTAACAATAAAGTTTTTTTTTTAGACATGATTAGAGTAGGGATAGAATGTTTTTTTAGACATGATTAGAGTAGGGATAGAATGTTTTTTTAGACATGATTAGAGTAGGGATAGAATGTTTTTTTAGACATGATTAAAGTAGGGATAGAATGTTTTTTTTTAGACATGATTAGAGTAGGGATAGAATGTTTTTTTTTAATTTGTTTTAGACCTATGAAAATGTATTTGGTTTCTTTATTTACTTTTATTCTAGACCCATTATAATGTACTTGATTGTCTTTAGTTTTAGACCCATGATCGTATCTCTGATATTTATCACTATTGTTAGATTAACTTTATTAGTTTATAATTGTTTTGATAAATAATGTCATATACATTACAACATAGTCAGAGAGAGAGAGAGAGAGAGAGAGAGAGAGGAGAGAGAGAGAGAGAGAGAGAGAGAGAGAGAGTTTTAAAGCTTTTTTTAGCCGTACCATCTGCTTTATTTTCTCACTGAGGAACGTCTTATTTTTACCTCATTTTACAGGAAACAGCTTCTCCTCCTCCTCCTCCTCTTCCCTCCTCCTCCTCCTCCTCCTCCTCCTCCTCCTCCCTGCATCATCTGTTGAGAAATTAGCATTGCCAATCCCCTGTTTTGCATATTTTTCGAAATTCCTTTGTAGTTTATTTCTTTATCTCCTTTCCTCTCCTCTCTGAGTGGGGATACCCTAACGTGGTGGAGGGGTTTGTGTATCGCCATGATCAGCAATATTGTACTAGTCAGGGTCACCTATACTAGGGTAGTTTGCTGTGAGCAATCACACGGAAATTTCCCCACCATCACCAATCTACAGTTGACCATTGTGGATGAAAACTGGCCAAACCCCCTGGCATGAATTGACATGGCTAAGGCCTCTGATCTGCAGTGGACTAGAAATGGCTGCATTTGTTGTAGTTGTCCGTCCTTTCCTCTCAGGGCTATTTTTCCCCTTTTAGCATTCTGCGTTCCCTACCACACCGAATAGTCTGGCCTATTCTTTACATATTCCCCTCTGTTCTCATACACCTGACAACACTAACATTACCAAACATTTCTTCTTCTCTCAAGGGGTTAACTACTGTACTGTAATTGTTCAGTGGCTACTTTCCCCTTGGTAAGGGTAGAAGACAGACTTTAGCTATGTTAAGCAGCTCTTCTAGGACACTAAAATCAAACCATTGTTTACTAGTCTTGGGTAGTGCCATAGCCTCTGTACCATGGCCTTTCACTGTCTTGGGTTAGAGTTCTCTTGCTTGAGGGTACACTCGGGCACGCTATTTTATCTTATTTCTCTTCCTCTTGTTTTGTTAAAGTGTTTATAGTTTATATAGAGATATTTATTCTAATGCTGTTCCTGTTCTTAAAATATTTCATTTTAATTGTTAATTACTTTTCTTGTTTCCTTATTTCCTTTCCTCACAGGGCTATTAGGGAGCTCTCGGGCTTATGGCATTCTGCTTTTCCAACTAAGGTTGTAGCTTAGCTAGTAATAGTCTAGTAGGAAGATAGGGTTCCCATGCACCCCCATGATACATTTTTTTAACTTGCATTTTTGCAATCCCTGGGGTGTCTGGAAACAGAATCTCCTTTGTTCCCATTCAAAAAAATGTCCCATGTGGGTCGTTTAGCCGTCTATTTGTCCGCCATCTTGGATTTCTTGAGATGTAAAAGTTAGGGGTAGGGGAAATATAAAGGACCTTTTCGTAAAGAAATAAATTAGTTACAGGTACAAACTAGGTATCATTGGATAGGGTATGAACTGCACTATCACAAGAACCCATCACTTATTCGGTCATGAAATTGATGACGTCATCAGGGGTCAAAAGGTCACGTTAAAGGGGCACTAATCAAAATTCGGGCCCATCCAATTTGTTAACCATCCTGCACCTAACTGAATAAATATTTTGGATTCTACTTTGCTTCAAAGAAAGTGTACATGAATAGGTAGTTTTTAAATCTAAAACAAATTAATTAAATAGAGTGTAACATTATTAACCCTTTCCACGAATAAAACGAAAATATTGGAAAAATGTTTTTTTTTTTAAATGAGATTAATGTGAAATTCCAGTTCGACACATCTTTGTTTTCTCTGCCTTTCTGTTATGGTAAAAGGCCTTGTATATTCCAATGAGTCCCGAAATACAGTCTATGTATAATTCCATTGGTATCTTCACTTGGTATTATCAGAATATGCATTACACACACACATATATATATATATATATATATATATATATATATATATATATATATATATATATATAGATAGAATGTCTGATAACGAGTTGCTATAACACGCAGGCCAAAAATATATTAACTTGCAATGTTATCATGACTGCCAAAAGTCTCAATGTTCATATTAATCTAATCTTCATTATCACTGAGAAGTTCTTCATTGTCACTGTCTTGGTCAGCCTGTTCTCCATAATCTTCGTAAGAAACGGCTCCTTCAGTCACATGATTCACCCGCTCGTATGGAAGCTGTGTGTAAGTTAATTCCAGACAGTCGTGATGGTTTGGACTTGAAAATGACAGGCTATCACCGGGGTTGCTATCAGGCCTTTACCAAACATCAGAATCGTTAGAAATGTGTTGTGCTAGATGATGAATCTTCAAAAATTCGATCCCCTCGTAAATCATCAACCTCTTCCAAGAAAATTTTTCCACCTGAGTGTATTTTCTGTGGAAAGCATGAGACGAAAGTTTCTGGAAGTACTGAACGTTGTGTCCAGTTTGCATCTTTCAAGGGAAAGGAAGCAGCTTGGACTCATATTGAATCCCAAGCCCTAGAAATGGGAGACAATCGTTTACATCGCAAAGTGGCAGGCGGAGATTTATTTGCAAGGGAGGCTCATTTCCATAAATCCTGTCATAGTTCTTTCAAACTGAGACATGTGAATTACTTACGTTATCAAGCCAACAGAAGTACTGAAGACAAGCATGATGAAAAGCATGAAGCTCATCAAAGCTCGCTTAATAAAGTTCTGAATTTTATACGTGAGAGAGTTATTGGCCAGAAGGAGGTCGTGCAACTTGGAACACTCCTCCACCTATACGTCCAAGAACTTGAATGCTGTGGATTTCCAAATCTAGATTTCAGAAGTGACAAGCTGAAGACCCGACTTCAAAGACAAGAAATTAATGAGAGCATCGCTTTCACAAAAGTTTTTCCTGGGGACAGGGGATGCATAACCTTCAACTTGGTGTACAGCAAAAGCATCTCTGTTGCAGAAGCAGTGACATATGCATATAGATTTGGTTCCAGAGACAAGTTTGAGGATGTTGCCGTGCACTTGCGCATTGCTGTTCAGAGGATGTTCCATGAGTCAACACCACTTCCTTGGCCTCCAACAGCTGATGAGCTGGAGGCCAGAGCATAAGAAGAATACCTTCCAACAGAACTTATGAAGTTCCTGTCGACTCTTCTGGTGGATGAAGTAGTCGTGGAAAAGTCTGAAAAGTGCTGACGTCTGGTCCTTTCCATAGCCCAGGTGAGATTTAACCACATTTGCTTTACCATCTTGATATATAGTTTTACCACATTCTGTAATGAAAATGTAAACCATTTTCTGTCTAATGTCTAGTGGTTTCATTTCCAGGACATCTGCCGTGCTGTGACAAACGGAGAGTGGAAATTACCTAAACACATTCTGCTTTGCAGCACCATACGACACCTGTATAGAAGCAAGCAACTCACCAATATACTCCATAGATTAGGTCACAGTGAGTCCTATGACTTTGGCTTGGAAGTTGAGACAGCACTGGCAGAAGCCATTGATGATGTTTCCTCTTCGCTCACTCCCCCAAATTGCTATTGGTGAGGACAACGAAGTTTTCCATGTTGAGTGGGACAACTTAAACAAAATAACTCCAAATGTCCATGGATCAAACGTGGTAAACAGCACTGGAGGGATTATGAAACAGGAGGTGAAACCGAATGCTGACATTTCCGACAAAGATAGAACTCTCCCACTAAAGCAGCAAAATAGGACTCGTTGTTTGGAAGTTGGAACCCCAGCAACATTGCCCCCTCTTCATATTTATGGTCGCATTGGGCCCAAGTTTCCACTGGAGCAACGTTCAGTCCACCCATCGCAAACGATAAGTTGTATGCAGAGTGCATCCAAGAGTACCGTTTGTGGTTACTAATGCGAATGGTCACTGGCAGTAAACACGGTAAAGAAACGCAACTTGTCCCTGGATTTGGTGGCTTCATCTCAGCTACTGGCAAAAAACCGTCTCGGAAATCGACCATTGACTATTTCAACCCGATCAATCAGCCAGTCATCGAATACTCCGTGATCAGGGAGCTGTTGAAGCGTTCAGAAGATGCTACGCTGGAGGTCGGCCAGAAATATGTTCTTAGTACCTTTGACCTTGGAGGTTGCATGAAAGCACTCCCCCTCATTTGAAAGTTTCCTGAAGAATACAAGAACCATTTGGTAACCCCGGGGCCTTTCCACACAATGATGAACTATATAGGCATGTTGACTGGTCACAAATGTCTGGGCTCTGGCTACGCCGAAATCCTCCTTGAGGCTGGACTTGTAACCAGTGGCTGTCTTAAGAGTGTGCTAAAAGGAAAGGCATACACCAAAGCTCTATTCTGTCTGAAGACTGTCAGTGAAGCAATGGAGCGGTTGTTGATAGAGCGCTTCAGTGAAGAGAAGAATGTAGATATCACTAACCCTGTAGCCCTGCTCAGTGCTGTCGAGAACTGCAGTCGTGATTCTCTTGATCATGTCTTGCATGATCCATCTACTGTCATCATTTTGGACAAGTACCAGGCTTACGAAGACAAGGTTCGTGATGGCCATTTAGGGAAAACTGCCACTTTCTGGCTCAGTGTGATTGATCATACACGACTTATCAATTTTGTGTGGCAATTGATATGATTATACTCATCTCCTTTCAGAAAACTTGGGGATGAATGGTCGGTAGAGCCACAAACGATTGATGATATTGAGGCATTCACATGTCTGATGTATGGCTACTCCAGACAGAAATCTATTGACACTGTACGTGGAATCATGTTAAGGAAGATGGTTGGGAAAGATGAGCAACTGACAACAAAATCTAAGATTGACCTCTCCCATTTGC
>NC_090725.1:113628299-113630799 GCF_036898095.1 Palaemon carinicauda | reverse complement strand
TTTAAATAAAATCAAACTGACAAAAATTTAAAAAATGAAGAAATGTGAAAATTTAGAAATCACACGTAAACAACCTTTCCTGTCTAAGAAATGCTAAATAATTTAGATTTCTTTAATTTCCTTATTGTTGTAGTGACCTTTATATTGGAGAGTAACTCCAATGTTAAAACCCTTTTACCCCCAGTTAAACACGGGCAGCCCTGAAGAAGAGCAGACGTTAATGGCTGAAACAGCTGTCACTAATTAAATGGAACGGCATAGTTTCAGTTTTCGTTACACTTTGAGTTTTAACTCAAGGGGTTAACTACTGCACTGTAATTGTTCAGTGGCTACTTTCCTCTTGGTAAGGGTAGAAGAGACTCCTTAGTAAGCAGCTCTTCTCGGAGGACACTCCAAAACCAAACCGTTGTTCTCTAGTCTTGGGTAGTGCCATAGCCTCTGTACCATGGGCTTCCACTGTCTTGGGTTAGAGTTCTCTTGCTTGAGGGTACAATCGGGGGCACTATCTTATATCTCTTCCTCTTGTTTTGTTAAAGTTTTTATAGTTTATATAGGAGATATTTATTTTAATGTTGTTACTTTAAAAATATTTTATTTTTCCTTGTTTCCTTTCCTCACTGGGCTATTTTCCCTGTTAGAGCCCCTGGGCTTATAGCATCCTGCTTTCCTAACTATGGTTGTAGCTTAGCAAGTAGTAGTAATAATAACAATAGAGATGGATGATTAGATAATGTCTTGGAATGCTGGTCGTCACACATTTACTCTTGCATTAAGTGACAATTATAAGAGACCTTGATCACAATCCCTATCTGAGTGGGGATACGTCAATGTGGTGAAAGGGTTTGCGTATCGGCATGATCAGCAAAACTGTACTAGTCAGGGCCACTTATACTTGGTAGGTATGCTGTGACCGATCAGACGAAAATCCCATAATCATCAATCTCCAGTTGGCCAGTTAGGTAATGAAACCTAGCCAAACTCCAGACATGAATAAGGACGTGTCCGAGGCTTTTGTCCTGTAGTGGAATAGAAAGGGCTTCATTTGTTGCTGATGTTAGCATCATCATCATCATTAGCGGCAATTAGTCCACTGCAGGACAAAGGTCTCAGGCATGATCATTCTATGCCAGTGTATACCTGCAAATTTTCTTAGCTCGTCAATCCATCGTCTTCTCTTTCTTCACCTGTTTGTATTACAGTCTCTAGGGAACCATTTTCTTGTTCTTAATGTCCAGCGATTATCTGTCATTCTCATTTCATGTCCTGCCTATGTCCATTTTATTTTTCTTACATGTGGTTAGAATATACTTTAGTCTGCTTTCGTATCCATGTTGCTCTTTGTTATGTCTTAGTTTTATTCACATCTTTATTCTTTGTTGTTATATATATATATATATATATATATATATATATATATATATATATATATATATATATATATATATATATATATATATATATATATATATATATATATATATATATATTCTCCCCCACGGTTATCCCTATATTAAGGGGTCGGTTACCCGATGTGCCCTCTCCAAGGCCTTCGATCAAAGTCATCCTCTTCCACCAAACTTATTCTCTCCATATCATCCTTCACCTTATCTCGACATCTAAATCTCTACCTCCCTCTTCATCTTCTCCCCATCATTCACACACACACACACACACAAACACACACACATATATATATGTATATAGATAGATAGATAGATAGATAGATAGATTTGGATAACCATATACAGTCCTGTGTCATAGACAACAACACGACCAAGTAAATATAAAATGGGGTCATCGCCACCAACACTGGATGTTCCCCTAACCATTAGTGTGAGGAAGCGAAGAGAAGAAGGAGGAGGAGGAAGATGTTACAAACGATGGAAACAGCTTGGCTTTTGAGGCTGACCATGTTGTTGTAGTAGTACGAGATGTGGGGGCCCCAGGTAACAGCTGACTCCTTTAAGATGGTCGAGCGGCAGTAATTACTGTATAGTCTGCTGTATCAGTGCTCTACCTGGCGAGGAGGTTTTGCCTGACCATCTTCCAGGCGTCCTCATTACAACCCCCAGTAAACTCCAGATTGCTGGAAAGAGGTTGGCTTGCTCCTCCTCCTGCTGCTCCTCTTGCTCCTCCTCCTCCTCCCTCTCCCTCTCCCTCTCCCTTATTCGTAGGTTACGAGGTTTACCGCAAAATGAGGCCAGATCTTCGTGAGGTTGATCTTGAGGCGTTTTGACTCTGTTGTTGAAGAAGACAGAAAATCATAAAAACTTTTTCTCAAGTATTATAAACGAGAATAGAACAAGTGACTAAAAGTCCTATTGTTTGTTTATCTTGTTTCTTAAAGAACATGACAGTAGTTTTAGTCTTCTGGAAGCGTTTTAAACGTAATAGATGCTTTCTGAGTAAAGATCTGGCTGTAATTTTAGAGTTCTACAGTAGAAGCATTTTAAACGTGATAGATGCTGCCTGAGCAAAGATCTGGCTGTAATTTTAGTGT
>NC_090725.1:113618299-113623299 GCF_036898095.1 Palaemon carinicauda | reverse complement strand
CCCTGTTTGTGCATTTGTTTGTTTGTGAACAGCTTCCTGGCCACAATTTTAATCGTACAATAATGAAACTTGCAGGATTGACTCTTATGTGAAAAAATGGAAATGATCAAATTTTGGAAGATCAAGGTCAAAGGTTAAGGTCACGGGTCAAGCAAAATGTCCAATTCACGCAATCAAGCATAAGTTTGGACATCGTTGTCACAGAGGCTTCAAACTTTGTTTATATTTGTGTATGAAAATCCACGACAATTAATAAATGCTAAGGTCAAAGGTCAAGGTCACTGTCGAGCAAAAGGTCGAGAAAAAAGCTGTCGCAGCGGAGGTCTACTCTATACTGAGTGCCCTTCTAGTTTCATATGAAATACCCAAGAGATGTAAATTTAAATATCGAGTTTATCCATGACGCATAATTATATATAATCTCCCTTAAATGCATTTTCAAGGAATCACACCTTATGATGAAATATCGTACCACCACCAGAGTCTCTTCATGCCTTTTCACTCTGATAAACCTCAAAAGACAAGATAAAGCTTATAATCAAAGATGTTTGTCACAAGCATCAGTTGTCTCAACACCACAATTAGGTACGTCTTGCCAGGAACTCATCTTCGAGTGTTAGTTGTGGCGAAAGAAGTTGAACTTTGGCAAGGAGGTTGGTGGGTTGAGTACGTTTTCTTGCAGTCATACGAATGGCGAATTATACTGGCTTTCAATCGTATGGTTATTAGTTAAGCTACAACCCTAGTTGGAAAGGCAACATGGAAAATAGCCCAGTGAGGAAAGGCAATGATATAAACTATTATTATTATTACTAGTTATGCTACGTTGAAAAGCTGGATGCTTTAAGCTCAAGGGCTCTAACAGGGAAAGTAGCCCAGTGAGGAAAGAAATAAGGAAATTAGTAATTTATCATTACTAAGCAAGCCACTAACTTACTTGGAAAAGCATGATGCTATAAGTTCAAGGGCTTCTACAGGGAAAGTAGACCACAGAGGAAAGAAAATAAGGAAATAAATTATTTATTTTTACTAACTAAGCTACAACCCTAGTTGGAAAAGCTGGATGCTATAACCTCAAGGGCTCCAACAGAAAAGAATTGTCCACAGAGGAAAGGAAATAAACTATTCATTACTATTATTAGCTAATCTACAACCCTAGTTGGAAAAGCAGGAGGCTATAAGCTTAAGGGTCCCAACAGGGAAAATATCCCAATGAGGAAAGGAAATAAGGAAATTAATAAGCCATATAAGCTAAGTAATAACTAAAAAAAGATATATCCAATATCTAAAGATCAGTAATACCGTTAAAATAAATCTCTCGTTCATAAACGCAATCTTCTCAGCAAAGAAGTTGAGGAAGACAATAAAGAGAGAATCATATCAACCTGTTCAGCATAAATTAACATTTAACTGAACGTTCGAACCACTGAAGTTCCACAAGCAAGATTCTAATTGCAGAACACAACGACACCAGGGACTTCTCTTTCTCGACCACAAATCTTCAGGAAGCACGTGAAGGAGAACTTGCTCGTAGGAAGAGCTGATGTTTTATGGGGTGGAAGTTATTCACTGGTGGTTACGGAGATCCTCAGGGAATATGTCGGCATATAAAGAGTTGTCCGGGAATATGTCGGCATTTAGAGAGCTCCGGGAATATGTGGGCATTTAAAGAATTGTCTGGGAATATGTCGGCATTTAAAGAGCTGTCCGGGAATATGCCGCCATTTAAAGAACTGTCCTAGAATATTCCGGCATTTAAAGAACTGTCTGGGAACATGTCGCCATTTAAAGAGCTATCCGGGAATATGTCACCATTTAAAAGAGCTGCCCGGGATATGTGGGCATTTAAAGAGCTGTCTGGGTATATGTTGCCATTTAAAGAGCTGTCCGAGAATATGTCGGCATTTAAAGAGCTGTCCGGGAATATGTCGGCATTTAAAGAGCTGTCCAGGAATATGTAGGCATTTATAGAGCTGTCCAGGAATATGTAGGCATTTAAAGAGCTGTCCGGGAATATGCCGCCATTTAAAGAACTGTCCTGGAATATTCCGGCATTTAAAGAACTGTCTGGGAACATGTCGCCATTTAAAGAGCTATCCGGGAATATGTCGCCATTTAAAAGAGCTGTCCGGGATATGTGGGCATTTAAAGAGCTGTCTGGGTATATGTTGCCCTTTAAAGAGCTGCCCGGGAATATGTTGGCATTTAAAGAGCTGTCCGGGAATATGTCGGCATTTAAAGAGCTGTCCAGGAATATGTCGGTATCTAAAGAGCTGTCCGGGAATATGTCGGCATCTAAAGAGCTATCCGGGAATATGTTGGCATTTAAAGAGCTGTCCGAGAACATGTCGGCATCTAAAGAGATGTCCGGGAACATGTCGCCATTTAAGGAGCTGCCCGGGAATATGTCTGCATTTAAAGAGCTGCCCGGGAATATGTCTGCATTTAAAGAGCTGTCCGGGAATATGTTGACATTTAAAGAGGTGTCCTGGAATGTCGGCATTTAAAGAGCTTTCCAAGAATATGTTGGCATTTAAAGAGCTGTGCTGGAATATACCAGCATTTAGAGAGCTGTCCTGGAATATGTTGGCATTTAAAAAGCTGTATGGGAATATGTCGGTATTTAGAGGGCTGTCCGGGAATGTGTCGGCATTTAAAGAGCTGTTCGAGAATGTGTCGGCATTTAAAGAGCTGTGCAGGAATATACCAGCATTTAAAGAGCTGTCCTGGAATATGTTGGCATTTAAAAAGCTGTATGGGAATATGTCAGTATTTAGAGAGTTGTATGGGAATGTGTCGGCACTTAAAGAGCTGTTTGAGAATGTGTCGGCATTTAAAGAGCTGTCCGGGAATGTGTCGGCATTTAAAGAACTGTCCGGGAATGTGTCGCCATTCAATTGTCATTTAAAGAGCTGTCCGGGAATATGTTGGTATTCAAAGAGCTGTCCAGGAATATGTGGGCATTCAAAGAGCTGTCCGGGAATATGTCGGCATTCAAAGAGCTGTCCGGGAATATGTCGGCATTCAAAGAGCTGTCCGGGAATATGTCGGTATTCAAAGAGCTGTCCGGGAATATGTGGGCATTCAAAGAGCTGTCCGGGAATATGTCAGCATTTAAAGAGCTGTCCGGGAATATGTCGGCATTTAAAGAGTTGTCCAGGAATTGGTTGGCATTAGAGAGCTGTCTGAGAATAGGTCGACATTTAAAGAGCTGTCCGGGATTTAAAGAGCTGTCCGGGAATGTATCGGCCTTTAAAGAGCTGTCTGGAAATATGTCTGCATTTAAAGAGCTGTCCGAGAATATGTCGGCATTTAAAGAGCTGTCCAGGAATATGTCGGCATTTAAAGAGCTGTCCAGGAATATGTAGGCATTTAAAAAGCTGCCCAGGAATATGTAGGCATTTAAAGAGCTGTCCGAGAATATGTCAGCATTTAAAGAGCTGCCGGAAATATGTCGGCATTTAAAGAGCTGTCTGGGAATATGTCTGCATTTAAAGAGTTGTCTGGGAATATGTCAGCATTTAAAGAGCTGTCCGGGAATATGTCGGCATTTAAAGAGCCGGAGCTTTTTAAGATTCTTGGTGGTGGTGAACAGCGGATTGGTGATGGTGGGAGACTTTTGTCTGATCGCTCACAGCAAACTAACCTAGTATGGGTGGCAATGGCTAGTACAGCTTTGCTGATCATGTATATAATTGTGTGTGCAATTCAGTTGTGTAGAGAAAATATAAATGATTGAATTCGATATCTTATGGAAGTGGAAGATAAAGACAAAGAAGATACATAAGTGGCGTGAAAAGGTTAGCAATAATTCATCCAATGTGTCCAGTAACCACCTACTACTCCCCAGGGGATACATTGGATCTGAGAGAATAGCTAGTACATGATTCAATCTGCTTTGAGAGAGAGAGAGAGAGAGAGAGAGAGAGAGAGAGAGAGAGAGAGAGAGAGAGAGAGAGAGAACGTCCTTATGCCAGCAAGGTTCCCTTGTAGTGCTTGGAGAGAGAGAGAGAGAGAGAGATCGAGAGAGAGAGAGAGAGAGAGCCCGTGTCTTGCGTAATGCAAGGTAATTTTAAAGCAAGCAAGTTTGAGATTGAATAATACAATCATATCACTATTAGTTTCATTGTTTCTCCTTTTTCATCTTTAATTTTAGGGGTACACAGGAATCTATAAAAGATTACCAAGGGATAGAGAAGATAAAAAAGGTTGGGAACCTCTGTACTAAGATAAATAAACTAGAAAAATATATGTGACAAGTAGCGTCTAGTAGAGCTTTCAAATAAGAGGCCCCAACACTACAATAAGCTCCCACTGGACATCTGAAAGATTTAAGATATTAAGGCTTTCAAAAGGAAACCGAAGAGTTTCTGGTGGTTTAAGTGCTTCGATAGTGTAAATTTAACAATACACGAGCAATATGCGGTGTGAAATGCTGAATACCTTGGAATGCACACAATAAACTTAATCATTAAAGGTCCTGTAGAGAATAGGGTTCCCCTGCGGTATAGGACCAGAAAAGTAGGCCTTCGTTGGCTACTTTCCTCTTGGAAAGGATAGAAGAGAATCTTTAGCTATGGTTAGCCGCTCTTCTTGGAGGACACTCCAAAATCAAACCATTGTTTTCTAGTGTTGGGTAGTGCCATAGCCTCTGTACCATGGTCTTCCACTGTCTTGGGACTTGGGTTAGAGATCTCTTGCTTAAGGGTATACTTAGATACACTATTCTATCTTGTTTCTCTTCCTCTTATTTGGAAGTTTTAATCCTCTTGTTAATTTCAAGTTATTATAGTTTATATATGAAAGATATATTTTAATGTTATTGTTCTTAAACTTGTAGTTTTTCCTTATTTTCTTTCCTCACTGGGCTATTTTCCCTGTTGGAGCCCTTGGGCTTATAGCATTCTGCTTGTTCATCTAGGGTTATAGCTTAGCCATTAATAATAATAATGATAATTGAAGCCCACTGGACATCCGAAAGACTGAAATTAAGACTTTTA